>NC_071510.1:11656871-11970648 GCF_027887155.1 Malaclemys terrapin pileata | reverse complement strand
TCTGGCTTTGAGGATTACAAGGCCACGGGTCTTTTCATTCAAATAGAAGCAAGAACAAATCAAGAATGCATTGAACAAAAGGCTGCTAAAGCTTTATATAGACTATTTTCTGCTTTCTTTGAAGACCAAATTTTAATGCCCCGATTTTCGCATTTATTAATTTTATCCTTTGATCTCAATGCTGAAGTGCATTTTTCTAGAATTATGCTTATTAAAATTCAACAGCAGTACAGGGAATTGAAGTTTCCATGGAAGAAATGTACTGTCACTTTTGTTGCTAGCAGGTTGAAAGTCACCACAATGGGAAGAATAAACTTACCTCCAATTCTTATTCTCTGCAGTTAGTGATTGTAACAGAGCCATAGTCCAGGTTTTCAGTCTCCTGTGTGAAATTCAGAGGCTGACTAGCAAGCTAAAATAATTCAGAACTTTTGGGAGGATCAGGTTATGTGACCCAAAGGCTGAGCTAAAAATCTTATGACTTCCAACAGCCAAAGAAAAATGCCTACAATATAGAGAGCTACGACTATCAAGGGGAAGCAGATAACCACTGTAGCAGTTACACTAGCACTAAATTGCTCTTAAACTTTTCAGTAGCCTAAATTACTAAACAACTTAAGTATTTGCAGCATTCCCATGGTATCCGCTTACTTGAGGGAATACCTTTGAAGTTAAATAGGGAAGCAGCAGAAACCCTGCAAACACAGAAGTAACATTATCTAAAGAAAACTGGAAAGCGTTGTTTATTTTGGAGACCGGCACTGTGCCTTCTGAGAACCAGACTGATTGACAACCAATTTCTCCTCCTCCAAAGTAAATGCAGTAGATGAAGAAGCTATTTTTCCGGAATCTATACAGCTCCTTACTCTCACTAAAAAGAACAGGAGTACTTGTGGCACCTTAGAGACTAACACATTTATTTCAGCATAAGCTTTCGTGGGCTACAGCTCACTGAAAATAAGAGATCTGGAAATTGAAAATGATCAGATCAAAAAACGTAGCCCCATCCCCAATCTAAACATATTTGTTTCCAGTTGGGGGAGAAGGGAAGTTGTTTCCTCTATCCACAAGCTAAGTATTTCCATAATGTAACTACTAAATAAATAGTTATAGCTCAGTCTAGCCTGATACACTGCTACAAAACATTAATTAAAACCCTTGGAAATATTCCAAGTTTATGTCTGATTGAAACACAAGTCAAGGAAACTTTTCTTTTTATATTTCTAACACAATGAAATACAGATTAAGGTGCAATTCAGTATTTTATGTAAATATTTGTACTAGGAACACAGTATATAGAAAGGTACCCTGAAGTCAAGGAAATGCTTATCAGCACTTAACTGGCAAAAGACCATCAGCTGTCTGCTGGTGCTATTCTCCAAGTACCAACATCTGCACTGAGTGGTACTGTGCAATAAACATCCTGTCATGTCTTTAATGAATCTTGATGCCTTAAAAATATCACATCTGCACAGGGCCGGCGCAACCCATTAGGCGACCTAGGGCGCTAACATTTGGGGGGCAGCGACCGCGGCGGCTGGACCTTCAGCCACCCTGGTCATCAGCGGTATTTCGGGGGCGGGATCTTCCACCGCCTAGGGTGGCAAAAAAGCTGGCGGCGCTCCTGCATCTGGACTATGCTTGCATCAACATGTGGTGCATGGAGATATAGTTTCAGTCTAAAGGGGACACAATGTGCATCATGGATCAGACAGTTCGCGGACCTGCCAGGACTGCGAACTGTCTGATCCATGATGCACATTGTGTCACCTTTAGACTGAAATTATATCTCCATGCACCACATGTTGGTGTCCTGATGATACGGCACCAACACCACAACGGCCTATTACATTGGTGCTTCAATGTTACTCCCATTGGTCACAAGAGACATTGACAGCATTCGGACACATCACCCTGTTGGGTCTCAGGCTACCCTGAATGCCCCAAAGGAGACCGGGCGTGGGGTGGGAAGAGAAGGGAATGGACACATACCCAATTGGGAGGGATGGGGGGAGAAGGACGACAAATGGTTAGGTGCCTTCCACCTTTGGCACAGCTGACTAATGGGGAACATACAAAAACAGCCAAGCATTTCAGCTACCGAACAGCATCAGCAGGCGGTCAGCCCCACAGTGAGATACAGACACAACAGCACCGTCAACCAAAGAGCTGCACCAAAGACCAAATTTGGAACTCTGAACCACTGAGGCAGCTGGTCTCTTCTGGGCCCATGCAAATCCCACAACCCCGAGTGAAGCGTGGAAGAGCTGGAGACAAAAAAGCATTCTCAGCCAAGAGGATCCCAGAATAGAACAAGCTTCCAGAGGAGATAAAAGTGGCTAGAAAGCTGGCTAGATCATCGGGCTCAACAGGTAGTGATCAATGGCTCCATGTCTAGTTGGCAGCCGGTATCAAGCGGAGTGCTCCAAGGGTCGGTCCTGGGGCCAGTTTTGTTCAATATCTTCATTAATGAGCTGGAGGATGGTGTGGACTGCACCCTCAGCAAGTTTGCAGATGACTCTAAACTGGGAGGAGTGGTAGATACGCTGGAGGGTAGGGATAGGATACAGAGGGACCTAGACAAATTAGAGGATCGGGCCAAAAGAAATCTGATGAGGTTCAACAAGGACAAGTGCAGAGTCCTGCACTTAGGACAGAAGAATCCCATGCACTGCTACAGACTAGGGACCAAATGGCTAGGAAGCAGTTCTGCAGAAAAGGACCTAGGGGTTACAGTGGACGAGAAGCTGGATATGAGTCGACGGTGTGCCCTTGTTGCCAAGAAGGCTAACGACATTTTGGGCTGTATAAGTAGGGGCATTGCCAGCAGATCGAGGGACGTGATCGTTCCCCTCTATTCGACATTGGTGAGGCCTCATCTGGGGTACTGTGTCCAGTTTTGGGCCCCACACTACAAGGAGGATGTGGAAAAATTGGAAAGAGTCCAGCAGAGGGCAACAAAAATGATTAGGGGGCTGGAGCACATGACTTATGAGGAGAGGAGTCTGCAGAAGAGAAGAAGGGGGGGGGGGGATTGGATAGCAGCTTTCAACTACCTGAAAGGGGGTTCCAAAGAGGATGGATTTAGACTGTTCTCCGTGGTACCAGATGACAGAATAAGGAGCAATGGTCTCAAGTTGCAGTGGGGGAGATCTAGGTTGGATATTAGGAAAAACTATTTCATTAGGAGGGTGGTGAAGCACTGGAATGGGTTACCTAGGGAGGTGGTGGAGTCTCCTTCCTTAGAGGTTTTTAAGGTAAGGCTTGACAAAGCCCTGGCTGGGATGATTTAGTTGGGGATTGGTCCTGCTTTGAGCAGGGGGTTGGACTAGATGACCTCCTGAGGTCCCTTCCAACCCTGATATTCTATGATTCTGGCTGCCTCTAGGGAACACTGCAAATCAACCCAAAAAGCTCAATACAATCAAATACAATTGAAAGAAAGCCCCACACCCCCATCCCAAGCAGAGTTTTACTGCAAAAAGGGAGAAGTGCCAGACACCCCATGGAGTCCACTAGGGACTTCGCTATTGCTCCCGATTTTACACGCAAGGGGCTCAGATACTGTGGTGATGGGCAGCAGCAGCAAACCCCTCAGCCTGTTATAAACATTCTCCAGCTCAAACAGGGCTACTCAGAGACCTACTGGGCTATGCCAAAGGCCGCTCTCTGCCCCGTCCCTGCCTCCCGTGTGTGCTTACATTACAGCCTTTCAGCCAGCTCAAGATACGAGTCAGCCCGCTGGTGATGTGCAGGTTAGCTAAAGGCTTTGCATAGCTCTTTTCCAGTTTGGGTGAAAAGAGGCAAGGGCCCAGAGGTGGAACCCTCCCTCCAACCCTACCTGACTTGCACTGCCCGGCAGGCCCTGCCAGAGGGAGGGTGGGAGCCTCTAGACTGTTAAGCAGACACTTAGTTTGCAGCCTTCTTAGGTGGCACAACCAACGTATTGGTTTGAGGGACTTCTATTTCCTCAAGCAAATGCTTGCATCGGAGCACAGCACCAGATTGTCAAGTGCTCCAGAATGTTAGCTGATCAGCCAAGCGCTCCTCAAGGAAAGCTTCAACACACATATTACAATACACTAAATGTTTATTTAAGAGAGAGGCTAATTGCTCCATCAAAGGGTTTGCTAGGTAAAACCGTCCCCCCGTTTCCATGTATTTATTTATTTTGCAGCAATCATTCCGGGGGGGAGACGGGGGGGGGACACAAGACACTTCTGTGTTACATCCAACAGCAAGCAAAGGGGCAGTCTTTACAAGCGGTGTGGCATTGGGGCTGCAGAGCCTACTGGACCCTATTCTACCTTCAGTGCCCGTACATCACTCTTATAAACAACAATAGCTGGCCCATGCACTGCGCGGGAAGGAAAGACACCTCAGCATTTAGCTTCAAATGCCAAATGTTGGGAAGGGTAACACGGCGAATTAAAATATATTTAAACAATCACCAAACCACGCGTGCAAGTGGCTAGCCTCCAGGCTAAAGAATGCCCAGGAATTTTACATCCAAAATTCTCCCCAGGGCCAAGACTGCCCTGGGGAAAAGGCAGGGGGGCAGACTGCCAGAGAGCCCGTTCTGCCTCCCTGACTGTCTGGGTCCAGCTGTACCAGGCCTGACAGCTGACTCCAGGGGAGTGCTGGAATGCACCAGGCTCCAGCCACGGCATATTCTAAACTGGAGGTGCTGGTGGGAGGGGTGGGGAATGTCTGCTGTGGCAGTTTAAACCTGCCAGGGACCCCGACATACATAGAATCATAGAATGGCAGGGTTGGAAGGGACCTCAGGAGGTCATCTAGTCCAACTCCCTGCTCAAAGCAGGACCAATCCCTAACTAAATCCCCCCCTCAAGGATTGAACTCACAACCCTGGGTTTAGCAGGCCAGTGCTCAAACCATTGAACTATCCCTCCCCCCTCATAGGGAAATGAATCCCCTATTGAGGAGACGTGGACGCGTCTCACTCTGTTTGCACTGTAGGTGCTCCAGTCTGTCTCTATTTCCACAGCTGTGGTGGTCCCAGGATATTAGAGGGACGAGGTGGGTGAGGTAATGCCTTTTATTGGACCAACTTCCGCTGGTGAAAGAGACAAGCTTTCAAGCTACACAGAGCTCTTCTTCAGCTCCTACGTATCCAGGCTTCTGCCACAGCCTCAGCGTTAAGTATGTTTGTAACCTGTGTAAAAAAGTAATCAATCGTGTGGCTAGTTCTAGTCCTGCCACCCCACATTGCTATAATGGGTTTTTCAACATTTTATATGCGGAGACTCCCCAACATCCGTGACGGAAATGCCTGCCTAAGACATCGCTTTATCAATCAGACAGCACACAGTCACTTTCGCATGCCTCACTGAGAAATTAGAGATAGAGGGTAACGAAACACAGACACATTAACCAGCAGACTAATCAGCTGTGGCATGACAAATCTGCTCTGACTCAACAGTTGTGTCAGATTCTAAAGTGTACTGACCCAAATAGATCAGCTGTAAGTAAGACAAATAGACCCATCCATTTCCTGCCACAGATTCCCACATTAGTGCATCGTTTCAAGCCCAGCCCTATCTGTTCTATTGCAATTACTCCGCTGGTTTCCCAAAAACCCTGGTTAGCGATCTTTTGTTCAACTAGATCAGACAGTGCAGATAACACATTGGAGATGAAACTGCTACAAAGTACAAGTTTCTGAACAGCTAACCTCGGAAATAATTCCCTAAATAAAGCATGACTGATTGCTATTTACGGCTTTGGTGCTGCTAGCAAACAAGAGACACAAAAGCTCTAGAGGAGTATGAAAAATGCACATCAAGAATTACGTGACTAGGATCAAATCCAATACTGCTTTATAAATATTAGTTATCCCCACGAATGGCAATGAACTACCACGTCCCAAACACAAGTGACAGGTTCATGGTCCCAGCATTTCGTAGCGAAGCAGTTAGCTTACACTAACCATACCCTGTTTATTAAGCTACTGGCTGAAAATACTTTGCAATGATTTTATGGTTCTTTCAGGTGAAGGCTACTACCAGTGCCTCTTAAGTGAGAGCTAAGGCCCAAATCCAGCAAAGTACTTATGCATGTGCCTAACTTTAAGCACCTGAATAGACTTCATGAGGGTACTGCAATGGAAGTATTCACCTGCTTAAGCACATGCTTGGCTAAAGGCACTCTGCTCAATCAGTCCCACAGAGAGAAGTGATTAGAATTCAGGAAGTCTTGTCTCCCAGTTCCGAGTTCAGAATACACCACTCCTCTAGACTGTGGACCTATCTGAAGAACTAAGAGGAAGGAAAGTGGTCCTATGGAGAACTGAAGACCACTTACCAAAACTCTATCCTTAACAGAATTTCCTCCCAGGAGAACTGGATCGAGCTTCTTTGCCATCTCGGTATTTATTAGCAGGAAGAGGGAAATCTGCCTGTATCTGCTGCATAATATGCAAAACCTTATACAGCCGAGACTGAATACCAATGTAATACTGTCCTCACCAGTTAAACGTGCATATTTAAGTACCTCTAGCTGCAGGATTCTTGGCATCAAAGACAAAGCAAGACAGCTTTATCATCCAAAAGTGAGACATATTTCTGTGAGCAAATTTTCAAAGCAGACAGATGAACTATATATAAAGATGTTTACTACTGGAAGTCTCTGAATGATTAAGGGTTAATTAAATAGGCAATGAGTGACCAATAATAAACTGCAATAGATAGAAACTTGTTTTCTAGCCCTGCTGGTCATCTGGATCCAGTGTCATGTCAATAAACCCCATGTTAAAATCATGTTCCTGAACAAGGGGAGTCCTGGGGCCCCCGTGACAGGAGCTATTGGGGAAGGGGCTCATCTTCGGTAGGACATGCAGAAGAGTGCAGCTGATGCAATCATTGTGACAGTGCAGCTTCTGAAATATGCATTCACATTCCAAATGAACAAGCCCCAGAAGAAGAGTAAACAGCAGCAGACACTGGACCACATGTTGCTCTGCTAAAGCAACATACAAAGAACAGTGCGGCCTCTGCCTGTGTCTCGATTTTGTGTTGGTTCATCTCACCTCTTGAGCCCCACCTACCAGAGACAAGTCTCCCAACAGCAGCTGGGAACATGATCCTGTTTCAGACAGGGGGTTGCTCAGATAATTGAGGAGACCCACTTATAGACAAGGGTAGGGTTACCATACGTCCGGATTTTCCCGGACATGTCCGGCTTTTGGGGGCTCAAATCCCCGTCCGGGGGGAAATCCCCAAAAGCCGGGCATGTCCGGGAAAATCGGGAGGGAGGGAGGGAGGGCGGGCTCCGCCGGGGCCTCTTTGGCCGGGGCGGGGCCGGGGTCGCAGTGCCGGGCCGGGGGGCCGGGCGGGGAGCAGGGGGCGCGGTGCCGCGGAGCCGGGCCGGGGGGTGCGCCGGGCCGGGGGGCCGGGCGCCGCGCCGGGCGGGGGGCCGGGCCGGGGCTGGGAGCCGCGGGGGTGCGCCGGGCCGGGGGGCCGGTCCGGGGCCGCAGGGCCGGGAGCCACGGAGGTGGGCCGGGGGGTGCGCCGGGCCGCCGGGGGCCGGCAGTGCTGGGCGGGCCGGGGGTGGTCGGCCGGGGCCGGCACCCCAGGGCCCGAGCCGACCCAGGCTGGAGCCGCCAGGGCGGCCAGCCTGGGCCGCACCTCCTCCACCCCCCCCCCCGCTTACCTGCTTCAGGCTTCCCGCGAATTAAATGTTCGCGGGAAGCAGGGGAGGGGGCGGAGACTTTGGGGAGGGGGCGGAGTTGGGGCGGGGGCGGGGGCTGGGGGCGGGGCCGGGGCCCCGTGGAGTGTCCTCCATTTGGAGGCACAAAATATGGTAACCCTAGACAAGGGGGTCAATCCAATTCTCACGGAAAGACCCAATGGGAGTCAGTGGGAGCTGGATCAGGCCTGGGAAGAGGGGTGCTTTGCTCCTGTGGACTCAGGCTTTGTCTGGGCAGATTCCCCGGGTAGACTCGGCAGCCAATGACCAGCCACTGATATAGCTACACTGGAGCAGACGAGGAAAGCCAAGATTTACACCCGTTTGAAACCAGATTCTAGCACAATGGTGCAAGTCACAGCATTTCTTGTATATGCTTGAGATTTCGCAACTTCCAGGGGCCAGCCATCAACTGCTGGAACTGGTGCAGTTTCTCCACCCCTGAGAGCAGAGACTGTTGCTGTTTTTTGTACACCTCCGTGCACATTCTTGAAACTTACGCCCAACCCGGACTAGATTTAAACCAGCAACTTAGAGGTGAAACTTTCCACGTCACATCACTCATCACCTGAGCCTTACAGCCCAACCTCATATATAAAAACTTATTTCTAACCCCATATATAAAAGCTTGTTTCACTGGTGTGGTGCAGCCATCTGCTCAGTGGAGGGATGGACGCATTTCCAGAATACAGACTGCAATGGAGATCTCTACCAAATTGGTAGGTTTTGATCTAAGTAAAGCAAATGGCCTCCCAATCCATGCAGAATGCCTAGGACTGGAGGGAAAGACATATGGGCATGCAGCCCCTCTTCCTTCTTATTAATGAGCCATTCTCCAAAAGAGAAAGCACTGGGAAGCGTAACAAAGTTCTGAAGGGATGATCGGCGGGTGACTCAGAACTAAGTTCACATCCAAATGATTTAACCAAAAATAAACCCCCAAACCAACCCACAACACCCTATCACAGCATACCCGATCCCAGCAGTGTCTTTATAGCCCCCCCCAAAGAGGGAGGAAAAGCCAGAGGCTTCATGTGACTTTGTTATTGCTATTGATTTTTCATGGAAGGCGCTCCGATACTGTGATGATGGTCAGCAGCATAAAACCTTAGGAGATAAGACCATAAGAATGGCCATAGTGGGTCAGACAATTGATCCATCTAACCCAGTAACCCGTCTTCGGACAGTGGCCAATGCCAGGTGTTTTAAAGGGAATGAACAGAACAGGGCAATTTTCAAGGGATCCATCCCATCATCCAGTCCCAGCATCTGGCAGTCAGAGGCTCAGGGACACCCAGAGCACGGGGTTGTCTCCCTGACCATTCTGGCTAATACTCATTGATGGACCTGTCGTCCAGGAACTTCTCATTCTTTCCTGAACCCAGCTATCCTTTTGGCCTTCAGAACATCCCCTGGCAACAAGTTCCATGGATTGACTGTGCGTTGTGTGAAGAAATACTTCCTTTTGTTTGTTTTAAATCTGCAGCCTATTAATTTCATTGGGTCACCCCTAGTTCTTGTGTTATATGAAGGTGTAAACAACACTTCCCTATTCACTTTCTCCACAGCAGTCATGATTTTATAGACCTCTGTCATATCCCCCCTTAGTCGTCTCTTTTCCAAGATGAACAGTCCTAATCTTTTTCCATCTCTCCTCATATGGCAGCTGTTCCATACCCCTAATCATTTTTGTTGCTCTTTTCCATTTCTAATCTTTTTGAGAGGGGCAACCAGAACATCCTGCAGTATTCAAGGTGTGAGCATACCACAGACTTATATAGGGGCATTATGGTATTTCCTGTTTTATTATCTATGCCTTTCCTAATGGTTCCTAACATTCTGTTAGCTTTTTTGACTGCTGCTGCACAATGAGCAGATGTTTTTGGAAAATATCCAGTGTGACTCCAAGATCTCTTTTTTTGAGTGGTAACATATATGTATAGTTGGGTTTGTTTTCCAATGTGCATTACTTTGCATTTATCAACATTGAATTTCATCTGCCATTTTGTTGCCCAGTTACTGTTTTGCAAGGTCACTTTGCAACTATGTTGAACAGCACTGGGCCCAATAAGACCCCTGGGAAAACCTGCTATTTACCTTCTCTCCACTGTAAAAGCTGACCCTTTACTCCTACCCCTTGGTTCCTATCTTTTAACCAGCTACTGATCCATGAGAGGACATTCCTTCTTATTCCATAACAACTTACTTTGCTTAAGAGCCTTTAATGAGGACCTTGTCAAAGACACTGTGAAAGTCCAAGTTCACTATATCCACTGGATCACCGTTACACATGTTTGTTGATTCCCTCAAAGAATTTAACAGATTGGTGAGGCATGATTTCCCTTTACAAAAACCACGATGACTCTTCCCCAACAAATCGTTCCTCAGATCAGTCACCTAAAAAGAATGGCTGAGGTTTGGGAATCTCCCTCACATCCCCTGCGGTGAAGACTGATGCAAAAAATTCATTTAGCGTCTTCGCAATAGTTCTGTCTTCCTTAAGTGCTCCTTTAGCACCTCGATCATCCAGTGGCCCCACTGGTTGATTAGCAGGCTTCCTGCTTCTAATGTACTTAAAATAATTTTGCTATTAATTTTTGAGTCTTTGGCTAGTAGTTCTTCAAATTCTTTTTTGGCCTGTCTAATTATAGTTTTACATTTGACTTGCCAGAGTGTATGTTCCTTTTCCTCACTAGGGTCTGACTTCCAGCTTTTAAAGAATGACTGTGTCTCCATCTGCCTCTTACTCTGTTGGTTAGCCATGGAGGAATTTTTTTGGTCCTTTTTTTTATTTCGGGGTATACATATAGTTTGAGCCTCTATTATGATGTTTTTTAAAAGTTCCCATGTAGTTGGCAGGCATTTCACTCATGACTCTTCCTTTTAATTTCCATTTAACTAACCTCCTCATCTTCGTGTAGTTCCTCTTTCTGAAGTTAAATGCTACTGTGGTGGGCATCTTCAGTATTCCCCCCTCCCCTACCTCCAAGGACATTAAACTTAATTATATTATGGTTGCGATTACTGAGTGGTTCAGCTATATTCAGCTCTTGGACCATACCCTGTGCTCCGCCTAGGATTAAAGAATTCTCTCCCCTTGTGGGTTCCAGGACTAGCTGCTCCAAGAAGCAGCCATTAACAGGGTCTAGATTACTTGGGGGAAGCTGAAAGCACTGAGGAAAGAGGATATTTTCAAAGCACAAAGGGCAGCTAGAAGTGGGGCATCTAACTCCCATTTGTGCCTTTGAGAGGCTCCCCCAAACCTACTAGTGCATGAGCAATCTGTAATACCACGGACTGTCAGCAACTGCAGCGAAGCCCATGGGTCCTGTTCAGATTTTTAACTGTATGCCACTTGTCACTGATTCTTCTTTCAAATCCTTCAATTATGAACCTCTCTCTTTGTACTGTCTTCTCCTACCCCCCTCCTCTTTCTTTACTGCAACATCACACTGACAAGACCCTCCTCCCCCCGGAGTGCTTCAGGAGTTGATTAGCACCAGGGTCAAAGGAACACAAGAGAGCACAGACATTTGGAAGGCTTAGCTGGCCTCAGCCCTTTTCGGTAAGACCTGCACAACCACTGTCCCCTGCCCTGCTCACCCTCAAGTGCAAGTCCTGACCCTTATCACCCCAACGCACAGGGCCAACCTATGGGCGTAGAGAAGGTTAAGAAGAGGATTCTTTAGGAGACACCCCAAATATAAAGAGTTGGGGTCCAGGGAAGGGAAGTGTTTAGGTCTCTCCTGCTGGAGCAGTGAAACAGAACTGCTTGTTTCTCCCAAACTTAGCCTGAAAAGGAGCCTTCCAACTATCTTCACAAGATGAAGGGTTAGCACCTTTTTATAATGCAGGGTGAGACACATTGATATTCCTATTGTTCTCTGAGTGAGGACGCCCCTATCAACTCTGCAGGGACCAAAGGCCAGCTTCTGCTCCAAGTGGCATCACTCATTCTAACTCAGCCCACCCAACTGAGCGGCTTCCTGCTCTGGTATTGGCTCGAGCCAGCCGTCTGTGTCTGCTGTGAAGCATGTGTCAAGACAGCGCAGCACTCAGGCAAAGTGCTCCGAGCAGAGTGATGGCGATGCCCAGTGACTGCTGCCGAGGAGAATTCCTTTCCGGAGGAGCTGGGGGCAGAGGATATTTTTATTGCATTCTCTTGTCTCCCAAGCTCCTAGTTTTGAAAGCAAAATGGGAATTCCTTTAGTTTTTGCAGTGATCTGAAGGCAGAAATTTATTCCACATTCTCCCTTCCCCCCAATAGCCTCTTTTCTATTAAATGAGTGCTGGATCAGAAGTTTTAATTGCCACCATAAAACTGGTATAATCTCTGCCGACTTCCCCTCTTCAGAATGAATTAATGGCAGTCAATTTGGCAGCTACTCCAGACAGGCCCCCTATCCATTCCCTGAGCGAGGAAAAGGAGAGGAGCGGGACGCCTTCCTTCGTGGGAAGTGTCTGGTTTCAGAACGTCTGGTGATGCTTGGCCAGCAACCAGCTCTCTGGACGCTGCTGTAGACTGTTGCACCATTACACTACCAAACCCAGCTTGTGCTTTATTATCTTGCGTGGCTCCAGACAATAAAACTAATGCTTCCCATGGATTCCCCACATAAGGGACAGGATGATGCAGTAATTCCACTAACAGGGTCATGCAGCTAACAACAAGTACATCCATCTACGCTGCAAATGAAAACGCAACAAAACCAAAAACCAAAACCACGGCAGCAAATCTCAGAGCCCAGGTGAAGTGACTCAGGCTCACTCGACGGGGCTAAAAATAGCAGCCTAGATGTTCCCGCCTGGTCTGGCGCCTGGACTCTGAAACCTGGTGAGAGCCCGAGCCTATTTTTAGCTGCGTAACACATGCCCAAGTCAGTTGGGCTCAGACTTGTTACCACTGGGGTTTTTGGTTCACCCTGCCCCCCATCCCTTGCAGCACATAGACCTACCCTGTAAGGACCCAGGGTCAACCCACACTTTGGTTTCCATTCCCAAATTCAATTCTCTGCAAAACTCATTCTTTACCAGATCAGAGGAGCAGCAACCCGAGTGTTGGATCAAAGCTTGTCTCCCTCACGATGAGGGCGATGGAACTAATTTTTGATTTACTGAATGTGTTTTCAGAGACCTGCTAATATTTTAATGTTTCACTTACATCTCTGTAACCCACCCTGAAGCTGAGCTCCTGGCATGTCCTTTTAAGCAATGAATTCTGTTCCGGAAACTCCTCTAGGATTGGCACAGTCAGGCATCCAGACTAAGATTGGGCCGTCTTTAAAAAAGGGGTTGAAAAATGGAAATTCCCCACAAGAAGTTGAGAAGTGTGTGGTGTATGTGGGAGCTACTAAACCAAACCATTTGCCTTCCTCTGCTCTCCCCTATGGCAGCAATTAGTCAAAATACTGAGAGCCGCACTAATACGGATTGCCTATAAACAAAAAAGAAAAGCCCTGCTTTCACGTTAGGCCTCCTTAGGAACACAAGACAACAGCTTTGCCAAATGGACACAATACCTAACGGGAACAGAAAGAGGAGCAATAAGTGATAGGATTCCATATATCAAGCAAAAGGAGATTTTGAAAACAAATGCAGTTTTGTCAGTTGACATAAGGGACATTCTTTTGTTTAACACTGTTTACTTTTCAGTGTCTTGTGTCTTTTTTTCCCCATTTTTACTCAGAAACTTGGCACAAATCCAGGACAGACTGCCCACATACCTATTTTAAAGAACAAGTCAAAATAACTGTCTGTCTACCCATGAATAAAAGCAGGGACAGAAACAGCTGAATACGAGTGACGATCATTTTAACACAATCCGGAAAGAGGGCTATATCATTTTTCACTAGAGCCCGTTTGACTTCTATAGGAATTACTGAGGAGAAAACTCTAATCCTCCTTTAGTCCCAAGGAAGCTACCATTTGAACAATCTATACAAGGCGTGCTGGTGGTCACGGTGCTTCGGCGGTCATGGTAACACTGACAACTGTGTTATAACAATTCCCATCTCAAGTTTAACAAGCTAGAGTGTGAGATGAATGGTTAGGTCATGATTCTATACAGCACAGACAGAGGAAGAGACTTTGGTAGTCAAGAGACGGCTGCTGCTCAAGAATATTTTCAAGTGAATCTTTCCTGTAAACACCATTAGGGAGCTGCACAGTCCGTGACAACACACCAATGTGAACAAGGGTTTAGAACGTCTGGCGAATCAATGTATGATAAAAACACCTTCAAATATGAACTTCCAGTGGGGTAGAAGCTACAGGGAGACTCTGCTCAGTTGAAAACCCCATTATGCATAATTTCTTTAATTACTTGATCTTAGAAAAATGACTATGTACTTATCAAATTAATGAAAAAATCAACTCAATCTGTGTCACCGCTTTGGAATTCACCATTTTAATTTAGATCACATCAAAGCAACCGACACCAGGATACAATCGACAAGAGATTTCTCTCTGAGCACCACATTCTTCCTCCTTCGAGGATCCCTTTCGCTTTATTTACAAGGGCTAATGCAATAAGCAGCAACATCCGAACGCATGCTCACAGCTTAGTGGACACTTGAGTTTCTTGTTCAGAGGTGCAGAGCAAGTGTCAGAACATTCGGGTTCAAATCACTGAAGGAGTTTTCCTGTAAAGCCTTAAGGCCATGTACCAGATGGGGTGGGTATAGGGCCACTTTCAGCTCTGTGGGTTTATCCATTTGCTGTATTTTTAAACTTTGTTCATGTCCCTGGAAGCAAGCAGAATGCAACAAAGAATGCAACAAACCACCAGGCCAAATTCTCTTTGGGTCAGGGAGTTCTGAGGAGAAGAGGGCTTTTTAATTACCAAAAAAATCCATGGCTGGAAAATGAACCCAGACAAATTCAATTAGAAATCAGGCACACGTTTTTAACCAGGAGGGTGATTAACATCTGAACGAACTACTAAGGGGGGGGGGGGGGGGGGGAGGTATCTCCATCTCTTGTCTTCAATCGGATGTCTTTCTGGAAGATCTCCTTTGGCCACACACACAAGTGGGCTCGATACAAGGGTAACAGGGTAAAATTCTATGGCCTGCATTCCACAGGAGGCCAGACTACAGGCTCACACTGGTCCCTCCTGGCTTTAAAAACCCATGGCCCTTATACAGACAGCTTGGAACCACGTGCACCCAGCTTGTCGAACTGGGGTCCTTGAGGAAAAGTTGATTTGTTTATGACCTTTCCACCCTGTTGCTCTAGGGAGCCCACAGGATGCAGCCTAGGATTCTAAGGCGATTGTCCAAATCCAGGCCACTTGTGCGGCGAAACAGCAGCTGCAAACAGTGAAACCTGCCCCAAGTGAGAGGGCTGAGATACGAGCTCTAGCACGGTGGCTCTCCACCTTTTTTGGATCAGGACCCATTTGTAAACATTGATGGCCAGCCCACAGCAGAGCGCAGGCCCATAGCCTCTGCCTTTGCCCCCTAACTCCCCAGTGCTCTGCAGGGCAGTGCGCCCGGCTGCCCAACTGTCAACTTCTCGGAAAAGGCCAAACGCGTGTGCCTGGCCCCTGGCACCGAAGCGAGCCCCGCGGTGCTACCAGCAGGGATGGCAGGGCCACGGTTTGTATGGCCAGCCCCGGCCTCACCACGAGCACCCAGCGCGCCGGGCAAAGTTTGCACGGGCACATGCGGGGCTCTGTGAGGCCCAGCTAGCTTGCAGAGCACCAGGTGCTCTGGCTACAAAGGTGCCCCACGGGGACTCTCCCCTTCCCACCGCTCCTCTGGGATTCCATCCCCTGGGACTCTGGTATCCTCCACTGCTTTGCAAGGCAGGAATAATCCTCCTTCCTGACCCCCCAGTGCTCCCCAGCTGCGCCGGGACGGAAGGGACTGCTTGGGGGTCTCCTCCCTCTCAGGGCTGCTGCGGCCCAAGGCAGGGGCTGAAAGTTGCCCAGTGGCACCCAGGGACGGTGCTGGGGCTGGGTGGGATACCCAGGCAGCTCCCTTCTGCTGGGCTGCAGTTGCTTTCCTCACCAGCAGATCTGCATCTCCTACTCTCTCAACCGGCCTCCCTCCGCCAGAGCCACCACATGCCCTTCAAGCCGTGCGGCGGGCCACTTGCAAGGCAGCTGGGCACCAGCAGAGGCTGCCACGCACAAGGCAGAAACAGGCAGGCAAGCCAACGATCCCCACCACTTCCCTTCCCAAGGCAGTCAGCTGGGGGGGGCGGAACGCGAGACCCCTGCACCCCAGTGCAGTCTTTCCCATCACCCTTCGCGCGTTGCATTCGACTGACTGATCGGTGGCACCTACATGTCTGAATAGCTTTATGGGTATGCAAAGTGTTAACACACAGGGAAGCACAAGCGGCATCTATTTAAACCCACTTTTGGGTTGCGACCCCTGGGTTGAAACGCTGCTCGAGCAGACTCGATATACAGCCCAGCCCGTCTTGCACATAGATGCGGTTAGGGTAATTAGTGCCAGCTTCCTCCCCCCCACTCAGTACGGAAACACTGGAGCTAATTATTTTGTTTTGACCACCCAGGTGAGGGAGCCAGACGGTCTGCAGGGAGAATTCCCTCAAACCTAGCCAACAACAGTAAGGAGAAGGACTCTGACACAATCTCTACTTGGCCTTTCCCTGGCTCTCACGAGCCAATTGTCTATGCCTGGCAGAAGGCGGATGTCCTCTTGTGGAGGACAGGCTGTGATTTTAGTAAAAGGAAAGAGTTCCCATCCATTCCCTGGCCTAGGACTTTCCCATTCGCTTGGGGAGCTTGGCACAGAATGTTTGTGGGGAGAGTTGGCGTGCCAAATCTCAGAGAACGCCACTTGCATGGGGGCAAAACAAGAGAGTTACCCTGCAAACCTGAAGTTTAAACATTCCGTACGGCATTTGTTTACAAGGCTTTTTTGTTATTTGTCTGCATCTCCAAACTTCAGGGGTGTCTTACTTCGAAACCCAGTTTCAATTCAAGACCATTTCAGTGACTGACTATTATAAAGTGCTGCTGTACTTGAGCCAACAGTAATGTGGCCATTAGCAACGTATTGGGCTATTTAGACAAGTGTACTACTCCCTTCTATATAGAATATTTGTCAACATCAAGGAAGATTTGAAACCAAGTATTTTTTGTTTTTAATATTCTTGAGAAAAACTAATTCAGATGGTTTCCATATTTAATGTGATAAGCAACCAAGCTCTTGTTTTCTCTTTCAGAGAGAAACCGTGTTAGAACAAAAGCCAACGACAATCCAACATCCATAATAGCTCTAGGCTATAAAACAGATTCACCTCTTTCCAGGCCCTTCTTTTTAATAGCCATATTTTCTTAGATATTGTTTGTGATTCAAACATGGATATTTCTCCTTTTATGCCAGTTAGAAAGGTCACATCATAAAAATTCATTCCAGTCAGATCTTGCTGAGTCAGCACTTCCTGATAGCATTTCCAGACAGCCACTTCGTTTTCCAATCCCCTCCTCTCAAACCACCAGAGCAGAGGGATCACCACCTTTTTCACAGCATGAACCACATCTAAAAAGGTGATTGCAAAAGAGTTTTTATTTTCTTTAGCATTTCTTCAGGGGGCCTGAAAGGGGTGGGTGATCGGGTGGTTTCTTGTTTTATTTCAGTTTGTTTTATCTGCTCTTGTTTTGTACTTTCCAGTTCTCAGGTACGTCAAGTGGGGTCTGCCCAGGTTTTGCTGGAGGACTCCTGGGAGGAGCTCAGGAAGGTTGACTGAGATTCCCAATATATTAGCTGAAGTACTGAATCTTTAACCTAGGCATTTTTCTCCAAAGTGTCGGACAGAAGTTTGTTCTTGTAAGCTAAAACAGTTACATATTCCGAGTAAAAACCCATCCACCCTCTGATGCACCACTCCCGCCTTCCCCTCCTGCGATGTCACCATTCCACTCGCTGTTTAGTCAACATGGAGTCTGCGCATGCTGGCAGAAACTGAAGCACGTCTAACCCAGGGACATGGATATCAAACCACCGGAGTCCCTTCTAAGCCTTCTTTATAGAACAAAAAACAGAAAAAATAAAGGTCCCCAGCCCATCTTTTTTGCCTTTGTATGTCATCTTAGAGTGAGAGAGAGACTGTCTCATGGATACCTGCCCCTCCTATTTGAGATTGCATAATATCCCTGTGGCAACCGCAGCAATTGCTTGCACGGAAGAGTAATATTAGAAGAGTACTTAAGGTATGTTTAGTTGTTTTAATGCAATTTAGCAACACCCCAAGACCACCAGCAATGACAGAATCCTAGGATCAACCAACAATCCACAGTCCATCAGCAAGCGCTCCGTGGGCCAAAGAGCTAGAGAACCAATCCACTAGACCATACTCCCTTCCCTTGCCAACCTCTGCAGCCTTGTACTTACACCAGAGAGGACATTCAAATTTACGAATACAGAACAAAAATACTGGGAAGGGGGAGACTACAAAAAACAGCCGTATTGTATGATGGAAGTATCTCCACCAGTCAGTGCTTTGTGAGAGAACGTGATGATGCCTGTGTTACAGCTACTTTATACAGCTCTTCCGACAATCCGTGGTTTCTCTCAGCATATAAAAATTATACACATCTTGTAGAATGAGTACAAATTTCCTCTGGAGAAGTCTTCTCCTTTTGGCCTGCTTCCTTAATTGCTAGTTTGACCTATTAGAAAGCTATAGTTTTGTAAGCATAGCCCTCACTTTGGATAGCCAAATAGCACAGCACCTAAGTTTTCCCCAAGCGACTGATTTGCTTCTGTTGTCTTAGTGGTAACAATCAGTAGGGTTTGTTGCACTTGCCTGCTGCCTGCCTGAATGATACAAGAAGGAATTCTCCAACCCACAGAACCAGCTTCTCGGATTCCAATCTGCTCTTCTCAAGCCTGACCTATGCTAGGAAAAATAACTCCCATTATTCACTGCCGGTGCAGCTCCAGTCGTTCAAACAATGGTGGAGCCATCGTGTAAATGGGGCTCCAGCATTTTTACTGTAGTGCCATCTAACCTTGCTCCAAATAATCTAGGACTACAACCGTAAGAGCAATGGGTTTTATTACCATCAAAAGGGGATCTTCCTGAGAAGATCAGACAAAACCTCTGGCCACCTTAGCAAACACCACAAGACCTCCACTGTAACCAGCACAACATTTACAACAAACTCACACACACACACCGGCTGTGATAATGGGGCCTACAAATTTATCCTAATTGTATGCTCAACTGTAAGTGTGGTCACAGTTCATAAGACATCAGGGTAACCTATAACAATAACAAATGCTGAAGGGAAAAGGTATGAATGGGAGATGGACTGAATTAGTTCAAAACAACAAAAAACACCTGCGGATATAACTCCAGGTCTGTGTGAAGATCATTCTGGTAAACAAGAAGTGTGGGGCCCAGAAATCAATGAACCAAAATTGGCACGTCGGAAATTAGGCCTAATTGGTGAATAACGAGGCGATGGGCCATTCCCCCATCACTCCATTTTGGAGTCCTTCAGAGAAAGGAGCTGAGGGGGTACAGGAAGAGGAGGCAAAACACAGCAATTCCTGAATGAAAGAAGGGAAAGGCGCAAGTCCCACCATCGCGGCTGCCACCCTCACCGTTTCCTGCAAGCCAGATTTACCATAGCACCATTGGGCCTTCCCTGAAAGATGTCCAGATCAGACTTGGCCAGAGAGAGGGACCCAGCTGGCACTGACTTTGGGTAACTCCCAACCACCACCTGGGATGCGAGACTTTGCCTACTCTGCCATCACCCCTGTGTCCTTTTCCTTCCCCCACCTTATTTCTTCTCTTTCCTGTCTCTCTTCTTTTGCCTAATAAGAGTCTGGCTTAGCCAGCCAAGACTTCTATTTTGTAACCGTGCTGTAAGCCTGTGACCAGGAAGAGGCAGCTGAAAGCAATGCCCTAAACAGCCTGGCACTGGTGCAAAAGTTTGCAGGTCTCAGAGCAGCTAATAAGAGCACGTGCTGCGCCTGTGTTTATCCAGCAACAAGGCTGCAAGTCAAAGTCAACATCAGAGCTGAAGCTACATTTTCTCCCTTTGCTATTCTTCGCTCTCCCCTCGTGTGTGTCTTTGTTGTGTCCGTTAGGAAATGGAACTGGACGTCAACAGGTCCAGCTCATCTCAGCGCACTTCTTCTCTTTTCTCTGTATACCAAACCCCAAACCTTGTTTCACACTGTGAGGTTGGATAGTTTCAGGGTCATGGGAACACCTTAGACCCTCTGGACCCATATATTCCATTTCAATTAACAAGTCTCCTCCCTCCCCGCAAAAACAGCAACTTTCAAGCAGGTTTTTTTGAGCCATCCTAGCCAGAGACTAGAGAAAGGCATGAGAGTGCATGGCGATCCTGTTTTGCTAGATGGAAGATGCTCAGATAATCTGGTGACGAGAGCTCGTTGGAAACCCGAAGGTGGGCAGAAGCGAGGCGTAAGTTGGACATTGAGGCTGGCGGTCTGACTCAGACACTGCTGCTATTCCCCATTTCCAG
Organism: Malaclemys terrapin pileata; assembly: GCF_027887155.1. Taxonomy (NCBI): domain Eukaryota; kingdom Metazoa; phylum Chordata; order Testudines; family Emydidae; genus Malaclemys; species Malaclemys terrapin. The sequence continues at coordinate 11,950,457 of NC_071510.1, read as the reverse complement.
GAAGGGGACGTGAAACGGAGCCAGCAATCTTTTTGAGTTATTTTTAAGTACAGTAAAAAAAATATTTGGTTTTAGGCTATTCGAGAGATCCAGAAGCTAAATGAACGGATGCTGGTTGACAGCTTAGCCAGTATCTCTAGGGCAGCTCATTGGTTTAAAAAAACAAGAGGAGCAGCAGCTGTCAAATTACAGCGGATGTCAAAAAACACTTCAGATTCCACTCCCATCTCCCTGCCAGAGGCTTCTGGCATTTGGAGGCAAAACAAAAGGAAATATTAACCACATGCACCGTCAGCTTGGCATGACAAAGATGGCAAAACAACTAATAAAAAGGTCTTTTTACCTCTATGCAGCATTTTTAGTTTGTTTTATCATGAAAACTAATATTGAGTGTGATTGTTTGATCCAATCTATTGTTCAAAATGTCACTTTGGTAAACCAATTCTAAGCAGCAGTTTAATTATTCTATACCCTCAGCATACATATTTCATTCTCTTAAATGGTGGCAGACTTTTTAATTAGCTAATCATCATATTTGATTTGATTACGAGTCTTCTTGAAAGCCTTCTGTGCTCAGTTACCTAAAGGTGTGGCTTTTTCCAGATTTGTCTAGATCTAATTTAGAGAGAGAATTCAAATAATGCAGTATGAATGAGAGAAAGAGCAACCGTAAGATTACAAATACAGTTAAGTCATGCGTTCACATGGAGGTTGGTAAGAGGAATTGCCATTGGACAACTGGTAACCTGCTATAAAATGTTTTAATCTTAACTTCAATTGTATGGAGTCGTTCAAAGCTCTTGTCTGTACTAGGGACCAGCTCCGGTTCAGCGGCTGGTGTACCTGCCCAGTGCATGCCCCAGGTACAGACAAGGAAAGCTGCGATTTGCACGTGAGGCTTTTTCTGGGTTCAGATAGGATAAACCATCTTCCCTGTCCATACTTGGAGCTGCTACTGCCAGGGCCTGGCCACCGATGGCTGAATACCCAAGGTCTACGGTAGAATCAGAGATGGCTCATGCATCTGGAAATTCAGTGAAGAAGCTGAATGACTAGAATAATGGTCTCTCCCCCGGATGGCATCCCATGTCAACACAGAGATCTCTTCCCCAGCTCTCAGCCCCTTCAAGGGCATCACATTGGGCATCCCTTCAGATGCCATACAGCCAGCGGGTAGCTACGTAGCAATGCAAGCTGCTCTCCCTTCCCCCCTCCGGGTCATACTTTCAGCCCCTGCTAACTGAAAAACAAGAGATTAAGTCATAAGCTGAAGATCTACTCCAGAACCCTGGGGGCTTTGAAAGGACAAGCAGATACGCCGTAGCTAGTTCTGGAAACAAATCCATTGAATCCACCTATCAGCTGTATAGAAAAATCAAACCTAAAGCATGTTAGAACTCAAAGGCTGCGCATTTGTTATAAGTATGGAAACCAACAATCCTCAGCTTCTGATGTTAGCACATATGTTTCTTTCAACAGAGAGGTAAGAAAATCCCTCTTTCCATGTCCCCAGTGCTTCTGTGGCCCACTGCCTGCAAAGTGTCGCACTTGCTTCAGTTCCTGATAGGTCTGCAGCCTTCACGAGGGGAGTGCTGTATTTGCTAAGGCAATTGGTACAGCTAGCAACCTACACACCTTGTGCTCCAACCTCACCTGGTCCCTTCCTCCTCTACTACTTTCTCGATCTTGCTATAAATTCAGTTATTTTAAATTTCTTTATACAGAGGCATCAGTTGAAGAAAGTGGCTTAGGAGAACAAATTGTGGCTTGTGTCTAAAGAACAAATATTTTGAGGGCTTTACAGAAGATGTGAAATTGTGGGAATTTGCACGACTGCAGCCCACATGGGAAGGCCACCTTAACATACTCCACTAAATGCTTTTTAGGCCCCAATTTAGCAAAGCACTTAAGAGTGAATAATCTTTAGCTCTTATCCAGCACTTTTTATCAGCAGATCTAAAAGCACTTTACAAAGGAGGGGAGTATCATTATCCCCATTGTACAGATGGGGAAACTGAGGCACAGGGAGGGGCAGTTACTTGCCCAAGGTTCCCCAGCAGGTCAGTGGCAGAGACGGCAGAGCTGGGTTCTATCCCCAAGTCTCACTCCAGTGCCCTATCCATTAGGCCAGCCAGTGGCTTTAGAGGAACTATTCACAAGTTTAAGTGTTTGTACAGTTGTAACAATTGCGTCAGTATGTCTATTGCAGCTGATACATTGTTAGCATCTATATAATTTCTTCTCTTAGTTGAAGACATTTTTAGATTCTTGGAAGTAGCCTGTACTCTTAAAAACACAGGTAAAGCAGAACCAACAGCCTACTAACTATGCTCACACGGAGCTGAGTTACCTGCATGTGTATTCACAGGACTAGCCCTATTAAGGCCCCAATCTGCACAGGCTGGGTGGGATTTTTCAAAGTTCTGGATACCCTGTTCCTATTCGTTGAATGAGAACAGCTTCCAAATCCCTTAGGTGGCTTTGAAAAATCTCAGCAACTACAGAGATATTCAATTTAAAGCGCAGTCACACTGAGGTCAACAAGACTGCTCAGATGCTTAAAGTATCAGAGGGGTAGCTGTGTTAATCTGGATCTGTAAAAGCAGGAAAGAGTCCTGTGGCACCTTACAGACTAACAGACGTATTGGAGCATAAGCTTTCGTGGGTGAATACCCACGGCCATGCATCTGACGAAGTGGGTATTCACCCACGAAAGCTTATGCTCCAATACGTCTGTTAGTCTGTAAGGTGCCACAGGACTCTTTCCTGCTTTTACAGATGCTTAAAGTGATGCTTACAAGAATCACTGTGTTTTGTTATCTAAGTTTGGTTTGACTGCAGAATCAGGGCCTAATGGGCAAGGAAAAAAAGTTTGAACCAAGTTATATGTGTGGCACAAAGGACCATTGGTGGTTCACTACGTCATCAACTTTTGTCAGGCCTGGAATGCTCACTACACCTAACGCTGTCATAATCTGTATCTAGAACATGCCATGTACGGTATTATACTAATGGGAACATGCTGGTTCTGAAAATCATTATGTGGTGTACGTGCAGGGTGTACACAAAGAGTTACAAATGTGTGCTACAATTATGTTCTTAAAATGGTGTTTGGCAATGAATAAACCAGTCTGCCCTAGACAAAGGAACGTGTATTTACGTGTCTGACCGACCTTGTCGTCAGGCAGAGACAATGAAGGTACATTTACATGCAAGATAAACAAAGCCATCAGGAGAGCAAGTGAGAAAAGACGACCAATCTACGTGGGATGGAGACTGCGCCCCAGGAAGCTTTCCTGCCTCTTGAAGCAGGATCAATGCACTTTTTGGGAAGATACAAGGAGAGAGGAAAAAAGCCATTTTGACATCTTTCACCTGAAAGGACAAAGGAACAGAGCACTTGGAGATCAGTGAAGGGTCCTGGCCAGACAGGCTGGAGAAGAGACATGGTGAGAAACCCTTCTTCGAAGAAGAGACTCTAGTTTGTTGAATCATCAGGTTTTAGCTTTAGAAGCACATTTTTACTTTTGTTTGCTCCTTTTCATCTTTACTCCTTATCCTCAGTATCACTTACTCCTATGGACCTTTGTTAAATAAACTGTTTTACTTTTACTCTGAACCAGTTCAGTGCACTGACTGAAGGGAAGGAGGTGTTAACCCCAGTTAAGCTAACTGAAGGGAAGGAGGTGTTAACCCCAGTTAAGCTAAACCCCCGTTAAGCTGCAGCATATTGTCTTTTTAAAGGAGCAACAAGCTTAATAACTTCTTTAAGTGTTCAAAGATAGGGCTGGACACTGCAGGGAGATGAGGAACTCGGGTGTTGGGATTCACGGTTACCTGCAAGGCAAGGTTTGGACTGGCAGAATCCTGAAGAGTTTGCTGGCCGGGCAGACAGGCTGGTGCGTCAAGGGATTATCACACAGCTTAACATAGTAAAACTCATTTGCTGAGGCTGAGAAGGGTTACAGTAACTCACAATTCTGGGAACCCCAGCAGATTGTCACAACATCAAAGTATGCCAAAATATTTCGTAAACTAGAATTAGCTAACCAAAAGTGGGTTTATTTTAGGACCCTGGAACAAGTGTAATATGATCAAGGATCTGAGTGTATGTTCTCTCAAGTTTAATTTATGGCCTCAATTCAGCAAACTGACAAACATGTGTTTAAGTCCCACTGACCTCAGAGCTGAGTATACACAAAAGTGCTTTGCTAGATCAGGTTTATCGGGCCATGATTTAAGCAGCAAAACACAGGACATATTGGAAATTTTTCACTGGAGCAAGAGACTTCATTTTCAAAAAGCCTTAGCAAAGGTGGAAGTTAATTCCAAGCTTCTAGAGCAAGTAGACAACCTGCATTCTTAAAATGAAAACCATTTTTAACCCCTAGTGAGCTGTATGGATGTAATTTTGAAAATAAAAAATAGATACAGTACTGAAAACATTTTATCTAAAACTAAAACTGGCAAGTGTCAACCAAAGCAGCAGCAGCAATATCTCTTAAAGCATTAGAAGAGGACATTACCGACCTGTAACTGAAGCTTCTTCAGAGGTGTGGTCCCTCTCCGTATTCCACTGTGAGTTCTGCATGCTCCCCATGCGCCCAAAGCCGGGGAATTTGAAAGTAGGGTCTATTGGTCTGTGCCCACGGCCTGACGGCCTCATGCCTCCATCCAAGGGGATAAAGGGCAGGGCGGACTGGCCACCTTTCCAGTTCCTTCTCCACTGCGAATCAGAGATGCTCCAAGGCAGAGGGGAAGGAGGACAGGTAGCAGAATACAGAGAGGAACCAAGCAGCTCAGAGAGCCTCCAGTTACAGGTCAGTAACTTCCTTTTCTTCTTCAAGAGATGGTCACTATTGTATGCCACTCTGTGTGACTAACAAGTAGCACTTAGGTAGGAGGCGGGTGTGAGGATGTAGAGTCGAGCAGAGGCGTCAGAGGCGTCCTGCACCGGAGCCTCACAAAAGCGTGAGAAGCTCCACATGGCCTCTTTAGAGATATCCAGGAGGGGCTGCTCTTGAAGTGATGCCATATTTCTTGCGCTCTTGTGGAATGAGCTCTCACCCCATGGTAGGGTGGCAGAGGGTGGGTAGATAGAGTAGAATGCAGCCAGAGATCCATTTGGAGATTCTCTGAGTGGAGATGGCATGGCCCCTAATTCCTTCTGCTATACCGAGGAGCAGTCTCAGGGATTTCCTGACTGATTTTGTTCTTTGCAGGTAAAGGGCCAAGGCCTGTCAAACATCAAGGAAGAGGAGTCTTCTTTCTTCTGCGGAAGTGTGAGGTTTTGGGAAGAACACAGTTAAGTGAAATCGATTGGTTATGGTGAAATTCTGAAACTACTCTGGGGATGAATTTGAGGTGTAGACACAAAGAAACCTTATCCTTCTGGAATATAGAATAAGGAGGATCTGCCATCATCGTTCCACGCTCGCCAACCCATCCAGCTGAAGAAGTGATGGCTATAAGAAAAGTGACCTTCACGGAAGAAGGAAAAACAAACAAAAAAAGAGAGAGAGAGAGAGACATGGTGCGAGAAACTAAAGGTTCAAATGGGGGGCATTGTTAGCACTGAGAGAACAAGGTTCAGGTCCCTCTGGGGAACAGTGGGGAGGCTCTGGACTAGGTCTTTCTGGAATCTGATTCTCAGTGGATGCATGAAAACCCAGTAGCCCTGAGAAGGTGGATGGTATGCACTGATTACCAGCAAGTGGACTTGCAAGGAGCTGATGGACAGGCCTGGATGTCTTCAGAGAGAGGATATAGTCCAACATGAAGGAATATCTGCAGTTTCTGGGATAATGCTCCTTTGCTGTGCCCAAGAAGAAAAGCACTTTTATTTAGCTAGGTAACATCTTCTAGTAGAGTCCTTCCTACAATTAGAGAGGATGTTTCACGTGGCCATGGAGCATGAATGTTCTAAGGATGATGCCCATTCAAATACCAAGCCTGGAGGTGATGCTTGATCTTACCACTCCACTGGGTCAGGAGATGAGGAAACGTTGGGAGGAGGATTGGTAGTCAAGGATGTCATGCTAGAACTGTTTACAAAGTGAAATCGAATCCTTATTTTGTAGGCCGAAGCCAAAGCTACGGACAGTGCAGGTTCCGACCTGGATCGTGTGGGTGAGAAGAAACTGGAGACACGGTCAGTCTGCCCCACCCTTTTCCCCTCTCATACGGAGGCATAAGGTGAGCCCAGACACATGTGGGGACCAACAGACACTAGTTTCAAATTCTCTGACTCCAAGCGCGTGATGAGCATGCATAACCCACAGTGGAATACAGTAGGGACCATCACTCGAAGAAGAAAAGCACAGTATAATCATATAGAAAAAACAGTGCCAATTGCTGACTGAAAAACTCAACCTTCCACAAAAATTGCAAAGCGTTTCTCATTGTCTGTGTTTTGAGTGACACTTGCCACAACTAAGTATCAGTAAATTGCTGTCTGATATGCTCATTTTGTATGAAGAGTATGCTCACCCCTCATTTTGACCCTGGCTACACTGGAAAGTTACAGGGTTAGAACTCAAGTTAACTCACATGATGTTAAGTGCCTAGCGTAGACAAGGGCACCATTTTGACAGCTGCCTGTAATTTCACATCAGACACGTGGTCTTTATAGCTATAGTTAAAGAGAAGGGCAGGGTTTGCTTTGATGCAGCCCTGGAATCTTTTCAGTCATGTCTTACCTTGCATGCATACGAGGTAATAAAAAAGGAAGGAATCCTGTTTTGTTAGCCTTCCCTTTCTATTTCACAACAGCGGGGGAAATAGTGTAGTAAACCTGCCTTCTCCAGCACACTTTTTTTCCCTTTTTCAAACCATTTCCAAATGAAAGCTGTAGCCAGATTTCTAAAATGGAGCAAGGACCAACAAAAAAGTTGGGTCAGAAGGACTTTGTCCAATAGTTTCTCCTCCATCAATCCATGTCCCCAAACACATAATTGCTGAATCAGAGCAGGCATCTCCATGACATCTCTGCGGACATCTTTGAATGGCTTTCCAGACCTCACTTAGCCAGCGTGACTACTATGCAGCCTATTTACATTGGCTATGTAATTCATAGAATCTCAGGGTTGGAAGGGACCTCAGGAGGTCATCTAGTCCAACCCCCTGCTCAAAGCAGGACCAATTCCCAACTAAACTGCTGTCCTATATGCAATTCATGCTACTCAGGAAGATGTGATACAAATATTAGATATCCAAATGTCACCATTATCTCCCAGGGGCTTGATCCTTCCCACTGATTTCTGTGGGCTCTGGATCTGGCCCCGAAATGCTCTTTAAGTCTGGCCTCTATTCTAAAGGTGAGCATCTGAATTGATGAAGTTTGAAATGTGCTCCAAAATTTTGCTGCTTCTTCCCACAACCAAGGGTCAATCCTGCAGTCCTTACTCAGGACAGAGTCCCACTGGACTGAGCGGGAGATTAGCCCAAGTAAGGATTACAAGATTGGGCCCAAAATGTTTAAAATGTAGTGCCTGCTATCCACAGTTTAAGGGGCAACGTGGCTCTTCATTCTCCACCACAGGCAGCTATTTCCCTCTTCTCAGAGTCAGCTTCAGCTAGCAAGCATACCTCAAACTGATCTACTTCCAGCCACAGATAGCTGCTAATGTGAAGCATCTACAGCAGGGGTCGGCAACCATTCAGAAGTGGTGTGCCAAGTCTTCATTTATTCACTCTCATTTAAGGTTTTGCGTGCCAGTAATACATTAACGTTTTTAGATTCTATAAGTCTATAATATAGAACTAAACTATTGTTGGATGTAAAGTAAATAAGGTTTTAAAATGTTTAAGAAGCTTCATTTAACATTAAATTAAAATGCAGAGCCCCCCAGACCGGTGACCAGGACCCGGGCAGTGCGAGTGCCACTGAAAATCAGCTCGCGTGCCGCCTTTGGCGCATGTGCCGTAGGTTGCCTACCCTTGGTCTATAGATTACAGGTTTGTTTTGCTAGGTCCAATATCCTCATTTCTGAATGGGTCTTCATGAAACAGACCTGGTCACAAACTACCACCAGTAAGGACTGAGCCCTAATAAAGAGGAAAGTAATTACACCCTCTCATTTCTTCTTTACCAGCAGCAGCGATGTGCCAGAAACAACCTGCCTAAAAGGATTACGTATTTTCCAAGGACTGACTCACCGCAATCTAAAATGCCTGCAGTCGCTGCGCTGCATGAAGTTACATGCTCAGACAAAAAACGTCCTCTGGAGTTACAAGGGGAACTGGCGTCCAGGGGTTGGTTTACAGTAGGTACAGGTCCATGGGAATGCTGCTTTCCCAGCACTCCCAACATTTTCAAGCTATCTTGCAGAGTGATCCTGCTAGTACTCCTAGCACGTCTCCATAAGAGAGGGGACAGTAGCAGCACCAGTCCGAAGCTACAGTGATCTCAGTTAGTTTCATGATGTTGCCCCTGGTAGGTGGACGGCGGGGCATTTGGTGCTCGTGTGACAAGCAAGCAGTCTGCTTCTGCAGACAATACAAGTGAAGTACAGTAGAACCTTGGAGTTACGAACAACTTCGGAACGGGGTTGTTCGTAACTCTGAACAAAACATTACGGTTGCTCTTTAAAGGTTTACAACTGAACATTGGCTTAATACAGCTTAGTACTGTACTGTATCTGCCTTTTTTTTTTTTTTTTTTTTAATCTTTGGTCTCTCCTGCTGCCGGATTGCACACTTCCAGTTCCAAACGAGGTGTGTGGTTGACTGGTCAGTTTGTAATTCTGGTGTTCATAATTCTGAGGTTCTACTGAAGAAAAAAATGACTTAACCCCGCCTTCTGCCCCTGGACACACAACTTCCCCCATCCACCAAGATCAGAGCTGAACAATCCCCCCCCCCCCCCCATAACTGAGCTAGTTTAACTCTCCTACTGCTCTCCTTGCTCGGTGAAGCAGCTGGTACAGGGCTAGGGGGAGAGGACCAGACTGGGAAGGAAAGGGGAAATGCACAGAAAGGACAACTGAGGAAACATGGAGGGAGTTTCACAGCTGATTGAGAGGCAGGATGTTCGTTGGGAATCAGATTTGCTCGGCGGGGGGGAGAAGAGCAGGCGGCAGTCTGCGCTGGGGGGCAGGCAGCGCTGCACACTGCTCTTTAGTGACTCCCTCTGGTCCAGTGAATTCACAGCAAGCACCGGGCTGTGAAGGGAGTCACGCCCCGCCACCTGCAGCCAGAGGGGACTTGAAGGAAGCATGAGAGAGCCGAGGATCCTGGGAGAAACCCACCCACCCACCACAACCAGAAGTGAGGTCTCACACAGACCTACCTACAGGATGAAAACAGACAAAGCAACAGTGAGAGCAGGGAGGGGAAGGCAGCTCACCTGGCAAGAAGAAGGAAGCGAACGAAAACACACAGAAGGGGAGGTCCGGAAAAGGAAGAAAGGAAAGGGAAGTGCTTCATTTTAGTAAGCCTAGGGGAGCAGTTCTTGGGGGTGATTTGAGCTCTCAGAATAATGCTTGGTGACCAAAAGGCACTCAGCAGTCCCTTGAAAGTATCTTTGTGATGGGGGGCAGAGGGGAGAGGAGAGAGAAGGCAAACCACACCCTACACAGCAATTACATTCTCCACTCCATTATACAGGGCCACAAAGTGCTTAAAATATTACATAGTGAAATCACTCCACCCTCCAAACAGCAGCCTTGAGTGAGGTGTGCCAGCCCGTCTCTGCCAGCCACACCGGGCAGGGCAAGAGCAGAACAATGTATGGCAACAAAGCCAGCGGTATGAAGAAAATATTTGAAAAATAAACAATACAGAAAATTTGAGGCGTCAGTTATTGCTCATTGGGGATAACATACAGAGTATAGGGGGGATGTTAGTGTTTTGGGGTTGGGCAGCACACAATATATACAGACTGCAATGTCCCCAATGTGGGGGGAAACCGGTGGGCAGGATCAGGAAACAGCTGATAAGCGGTAAGGGTCAATCAGTAGAGACATTCATGGGTATCAGTAAATGGGCTGGGTAATGGGGTGACCCTCATGTGGTGGGATTCAGTTAGGTTCGGTGGGTTCAGGGGATAGAGTCCAGCAGGGGGGGTTTATAGGTCTCTTCCCCCTTGTGGGTGCACGAGGTCTCCCCGGCTCACTCTCGGTATTGGCGGTGGCCGGTGACGTGCTCTGTGTAGATGTCCCAGGACCAACTAATAGTGTCCGAGACCATTAGGCGTCTCATGAGCCACGCGTAATGACGGCCCACCCCACAGGTCCTCAGCACGCATTCGTTACATGGGTCCCAGGCACCCAGGGCCCCAACGAGCAGGGAGTCGATGTGCACCTCGTAGCCCTTAGTCCGTAGGGTGTCAGCTAGGGGGGCGTACTTTTCAAGCTTGCGGGCTCGGGCTTCACGGAAGGCCGGGGTCCTGTTCTCGAATGGAATTGTGACGTCGACCAGGATGATCTTTTTTCCAACCTCGTCCGTGACGATGATGTCTGGGCGCAGCGGGCTGTCGGTGCCAGGGATGGCGCAGTTGACAGTGACCTCTCCCAGGCGCGGGTTGATGGCCTTCACTAGGCAGTCCTGGACGGCGTTGTGGTGCAGCTGCCAGGCTCTGGCGTGGGGCTTGCAGCAGCATAGGACGTGGGACAGGGTTTCAGTGACGTACCCGCACTTCCTGCAGCGTTTGTCCCGGTTCCCGTGGCAGATGGCACCGTTGAGGGGGACGCAATTCAGCCGGGCGCAGTGTATGAACCGCCAGTCGGCGAACCGGGTGAAGCTGCCCGTGGGGAGGAAGTGGTTGCTGGGGTCCCACTTGCTGGTTACTTCGAAGGCCTTGCCCTGGTCCGTTTTTTTCTTCACGGTGTCCACGTAGAGCACATGGACGGCGGCCTTCAGGGATCTCTCCAGCACGCCTCTGGCTCCAGGGGTGACGATGGTGTTGTCCTCCGTTCCGATCCGCGGTATCAGGACTCCCAGCTCCTGCCATTCCTCGCTCCATTCCCAGCGGCAGCCCAGTCGCTTCCCCAGCCGGCGCGTGGCATTGTGGGCGCGGGACCACAGTGAGGCGAGATCGCCCCTGTCCTGGGCAAAGTCGCCGTCCAGGGAGCCGCTCAGGAAGGTGGCCACATCTCGGTCGTAGGGAGGTCTGCCGATTCGTTTCTCGGTGGCGGCGTGCAGGGCGATTGTTGCAACGTTCTTCACCTTGGTGTCCAGGCACGTCAGGAGGCGGAAGGCGTGCGTGACGACCGCGATGTCACAGAATTTCCCAGGTTTTCTTTCAGGCCGGTCACTTGGGCTAAGCTTTCCCACTATCCCAAACAGCCTCCTGGATGTCAAGTAACCCCAAGTGCTCAGGGCTGCATTCAGCGAGCCCCAGGGTCCTGCTGGGGCACCTCGTGGGTCCGGACTCAGAGGAATCTGAGTCCGGAATCAGCCCCACTTCCTGCAGGCGCTGTCGAGACTCATCCCTGCTTAGCTAGGAGATTCAGCTCCTTGCACTTGCTCTTGTTGGCTTTGGGCACTCTGAGTGACTGATGTGTTGGGAGGCAGATTTGGACACTGGACGGACTTCCTGCCTTGCTGAACTTTGACTCCCTGCCTATCCCTGTTCCTAGGCTCGCGAGCTTCTCACGGGCAACAGGGCCAAGCTTTTCCTGAGCTGAAGAGAGACATACGGTGGGTGTTGTACTAGGATGTCTGTTTTGAGTCCCCTAAGCTGGAAGTGCCTGTCGCAGTACCGCACTTTCCAATTCAGGCAAATAACGTTACAGGCCACAGTACAGGAAGCATTGGCTATGCCAAGACTCTCCCATCCACAAGGAATTTTGCAGAAGGCTGAAACAAAGGAATCGCTTTTCTAGAAGCCCACTCTGTTGTGGCCGTGCTTAGGAGCCCTAGGCATGGATCGGGACCCACTGCGCTAGGCGCTGTACAAACCTGGCGGCAGCACAGATCACAGAATGCTAGATGTTCATCCAGAGCACCATGCACTGCAGAACCCTCCAGCATTAGCTTCCCTGTGCACAGTGTCACTGGCCACTCTGTGCCCTCTGTACTAATGGCAAAGCTCTCATTCCAGCTGGCAAGGGCGGCCCCCGGGATTAGCACCATCCTGCCCCTGCTCGGACTTTAACGCCCTGAATTCCTGGGAGAAACAGAAGTTCCCCAGGAGGCAGCTCTCCTTTCATACTTCTTCCAATTTCTAGTTTGGAGGAGAAAAGTAGCGGAAAGGCCAAATGAAAAGCTGCCAGCCCTCAGGACTAACAGCAATTCAAACCAGCGCCCTGAATCGCTGCTTCACACCTCCTCCGTGCGCCCGGGCTCCTGCTTTGCCAATCTTCCGCAGCAACACCTACCTGCAGAGTCTGGCTGCCCAGACAGACGGGCCCCTGGCTGATCACACAAACAGCAAGGGCACACTCAATGGAGAAGCGCGGAGCATATGAAGGGAATCCCTGGCTGTCAGCGTTTTGAGTAAGACGACAGACTGGGTGCTGAATGGAAAAGGTTCGGATCTGGCCTGAGAAGCGAGGAGAAAGCCCAGCATATCCTGCCGCAGGAGAGGGGTGGGTTGCAGAACCGCCGTAACTAAACACAATGTGCTTCACAGTACTGCAGGAGAGGACAGTCGGAACAGTACTTAATGGACTGGCAAATGGGAAGTCAGCAGCCTGCAAAGGGTTTATCGAGCTCTTCGGGGCAGAGTGTGTCCCTTTGCTGTGTCTAAGCTCCTGGCACAGCAGGGCCCCACAGCACCATGGCAATACACGTGACAAAAGTCTCACGCTTCCTGAGTACTGGGGAGGAGGGTGGGACCTGCGTGGAAGGGACCCTGTTGTACCTCAAAGGGTTAATCTGCCCCCCTTGCTCTTCCCTTGAGGGCGTGCGTCGGAGGGGGGAGAAGAATGATTATCTGGTCTGTCCCCACATCCCACGCCCGTCACACACCACCATCCCACGCAACATCCCTATGGCTCCGCTCCCCTGTGCTTTAGAAGATACCCGGTTCCACGCATTTGTATAAGTTTAGTACAAAGAGACATCCTTTGTTTATTAACAATCCTAGCTCTTAAGGCAAGAGGGACCATCAGGATCACCTGGTCTGGCCTCTTGCACAGCACAGACCAGCCATCAGAGAAATTCCCCTAGTGCGGCCTGCATCAGGCCCAGCACGTCTGCCTGCGCCAGCTCTTCTCCAGCACCAAGGAGCCTCCTCGTCAGAAGTGGCTGACTTTTTCTGAAAGAGAATTCACCCCGTGACCTGGGAAGCCGTGTCAATGGTTAATTACCACCTCACTAATTTAAAAAATTGCATCTTAGTTCCAGTTTGAACAGATGACACGTGGGAAAAGCGTGATACATTCTGGGTACAGCGCACACCATGCTCATTAGCATTCTAAGGGCTGACAGAACACACTTTGGAAATGAAGTAACATCAGATAGAGAGAGTGCTTGTAGTAAAAATAAAAGCATTTTTATTAACTATGGTTTTACATATTCTTAAAGCTAGACCACAGCTGTATTAAGAAATATTGAGAAGAATGGGAAAGTATATGACTGAACTAGGAAAGGCTGAATGCCAGAGTGAAACCGACGCAGAAGCGGACTGAAAACTTTCTAGAGAAGGAACATGTCTGGGCATAGGACAGTGCTGCATTTTACATTCAGCCAAATGGAATTTTTTTTAAATACATGCAGCACGTGAAAAATGACCACAACTTGGCCTCTCTGCAACCTTGAAACAACAGCCACGCATTATGCATATTGGAGTCATTCTCCAAGCTGAAAGACATACAGATTATATTAATGGCATAGCAGAGAACTCAGCTTGTGTAATTTGAAATGGGCTTTGGGGGAGGTGGAGAATACCCTTCCCACAGATGTGTTTGAAAATACTCAACTCCTGGCACAATCTGATCCTTTCCAAAGGCCAAAACAGGTGCTTTTCAGCACTAGATTCTGGGGATAAGTCATCTCTGGCTGGGAGGTTGATTACCCAGCCTCTGGAGAGGGGGTGAAGTGCACTGCAGACAGAAGTCACCCCAAGCCTTCTTTCACTTGGGGGGGTTGAATTTTAACAAGGGGACCAGGACAGCACTGGATCAGACAGAGCTGTGGGATGGTGGGATGTGCAAACACCATTAATGGCACACATGCCCAATGCCCTTCTCTGTCGGCAGTGCAAGCCCCAGTACCCTCTGCTTTGCCAGCTGATGTTTGGAGGGATGGGAATTCATTTTTGTTCTTTCAGGATAGCATGAATTTTACAGACATTTTGCAGGGCAGTTCGGTTTGGGACATGTAATCTTTGATTGGGTCTAAATTTATCATCTTTCAAACTGATCTTTGTTTAATCAATTATGTGTCATCTTGAGTCCCTGCTAATTGAAACCAGGAGTTGAAATAGAGACTAATTTAATTTGGCACTCAAAAAAAATACCGTCACAACAGACGTAACTGGACAAAGTCTCAGAGTGGATTAGATTAACATTGTAATTAGCGTTCACTTATCCCTCTGATAAGGTGACACACACACGCTCCTCTGCATGCTGTCCTTGTATAACTGCATTAGCACACTGTCCGAGTCACGGTCCATACTTGGACCCTCTCCTCTGGGCTCTGTAAGAGTCCTGCTTTGTCGAGTGTCGCGAGCAGTCTGCGGAGTATATTGCTTCACTCAGCTGCGAGAGATGGGTCACCCAGCCGGAGGGCTCTGCTCACTGCTCCCGGGGGCCCAGCTGCACAGAAGGAGATGCACCGCCTCGGAAGAGTCACCAGGAGACACGGCACTGCTCAGATGCCTCCTAAGTGCTGGGGAGCAGGAGGAGGGGACCGCACAGAATGGGCCTTGCTGCAGTTTTCAGAATAAGCATGGCCCAGCCAAGCACAGCCATCCCCAGCTGCAGTGGAACAGCAGTCCCCCCAACCCTTCCCCATCTCCCGCTTGGCCCAGAGTGCCCGCCCCAAGAGGGACGATACTCGGTGCTAAGAGCCCAGGTGCTGACACTAGGTGTACAGTTATAAAAGCAAGTTAGCACCCATCTCCTAGGTCTCTTCAACAACGATACCCAGGCCTGACAGATCCATTCAGCCACCTGCCCTGCAAGGACACACAAGCCACCAATTCCTGCCACCGGGTAGCCCTTCGGGACACGCACAGAACTTGGTGGATGAGACGCCGGCTGCCCTCAGACAGCCCCAGCACCGATCAGTGAAACCGCCGAGACCGGGGTGAGTCTCACAGCTGCTACCCAGACCGACAGCAATCGCGTCCCGTTACACTCTGCTGCCTCTTGGCAAAGCTCTGAGCAGCCGGTGGCGCTGGGCCGGCGCGTGGGAGAAAAGCGAGGCTGGGAGAGGTAAAGCAGTAGAGATGCCCCACTCGCAACAGCTAGAAGAGCTGGCCAGGGGGCCAGCAGCAGGGAGCCCCTTTCCTTGCCCAGAAGAGCACAGATCCTTCCTCCCCCCGCCTCTCCCCAGCCAGAAAGAAGGTCCTTAGATGGTTGTGGGGTGAGGGAGGACAGAGGTGGCGTTCTGCCTTCTGGCAGCCAGTGGTTACACGGGGATTGGGGAAAGCTTCAGCACGCTCTGGACATCTACTACCCAGAATCGGACATGACCCCTGGAGCCCCGGAGCAGCGACTGGGGACAGCAGCCTAGCAGCAATCCCAGTAGCTGCCTCTTTTCCAAACAGCAGGGGGCAGACACCACGTTTCTGACTCGCATTCCTCCCCCCAGTCCTTCCTCCTGGGCTCTGGCTAGGGGGCGTCCTGCAGCCGTGACAATACCGAGATGCTGGGCTCTCCTTATAAAGCTGCCTTCCAGCGCTCTGCTGAGGACCGAATGGGACAAGCTGACTGGGCAACTTTTACCAACAGGGTCACGGCTTCAAGCAAGTCAATGGCAGGATCTGAGCCTTTCAACACTTTTTATTGCATTGTGAAGCTTTCCATTTTGAGCCACACACAGTCCTAGCCAAGTTCAGAGCCGGACTGTGCCCGGCCCTTATGCAGAAGCACAGGGAACTCCCCCTTGCACCCCGTCCCTTGCATGCCCTGCTAAGAGTCAGGCACAACTGCAGTCCCTACTCAAGAGGGTGCAAGGGCTGGTCCCTGTGTAGTGGTATGAGGATGCCCAGCACCTCAAAAAGGGGTCGAGAGGCAGCCATCCTGCTACCTTTCCCTCCCTCCATCTTCCTCCCTGCCAGCCTGAAGGGCAGATCTGCCCCGGAAGAGAGGGCTGTACCCCAGGAAGGAATGTAGAGCAGATGCACTCCCTCCTACACATCAAAAAGCTCCATAGAGCACACCAGATCCCACTGCTCCCCTGAACTGCTGCACCTCACAGTGATCCCAGCACACAGCTGGCTGGCCCTTCGTTTCGGAGGATTACATTGTGCCTTTATGGATCTTCTCTTTAGAAGCTGTTCACCGACACTAATACCACGTCATAGCTGCCACAGACCAAACGCACTCCAAATGCCAACCATTAGCAACAGACATCATAATCTGACGTCTGGACTTTTAGTAACCGCAGTGTAATTCTTCCCTTTTATGAAGCTATCTTCCCCGAAGTATTCGACACAGACCCCACGACACTGCCTGAGCCAACATCTTATTGTGAGTGTCCATGAAATGCATTAGAAGGGTCTTCAAAGTAAAGCACTGTATCCATTAAACGGCACATCCCTGGGGAAGTGAAAGCCAATCTAGAGTAAGTAAAGGGCATAAATGCAGAACGAGCAAGATCACTGAATGTATTTAGGGCCTTGCTGCCCAAGAAGGTCTTTGTTCAGTCTTAATCACAGATCGGACCATAAAATGACAAATGAAGAATCAATTATATTTTTCTGTCCTGCTGTTTAACACATTAAATGATCCTATCAAGGCTATTGCCTACCCACTTGTGACATAATTAAACAGCAGGCTCATTCCACAAGAATAAAGGAAGACAATGTTGGGGTTTTATTAAACCTTGCTTTTATCCTGGCTATGGAAAGGAATACAGTTATGCTTTAGATAACAAATCTACCCAATTTATTCATCCAAAACATGCGGTGTCTACAGCTTCAACCGCCAAAGGCTGAATTTTTGGTTGAAATCTCAGAAAACATGGACATGAAATGTTTTTCAAATATAACCAAAAAGTCTCACATGATTCAAACACAGAAAACGGTGATTTGCCAAGAAGAAAAGTAGCTAATGGCCATGAGCACGTCCACAGCTAACCTTTGTACAGCTCTGGACAGCAATTCTGAACAAAGGCAGTAACGCAGTTTCCTTTTAAAGTCTGACAAGTGGCTTATGTCCAAGGTATAATCAGAAAGAGAGGAGTAGTTTGGAGCGGAAGAACCATGGTGGTGTAGCTACAGGAAGCCCAAACTCCAAGGCAAACAGGGCAATACTTCAGCAAGGGAATATTTTAAAAGGTTTCCTCTCTAAAAACTAGTAAATATTTTTCATGGAAAATATCAGTTCTCTCTTTCGCCAAATTTCAACACTAAATTCAGTCCCTGAAGTGTGAAAATAGGGATCTCGATGCAACTGGAACTGTGGAGTCACCTCCAACATCTCACAAAACTTATTATTCATTTTACAGTGGTTCCGGGAGGCCCCAGTCAGGACACCAGCACCTCCCAGTGCTAGGTGCTGTAAAAATACCTATTACAAAACAAAGGTTAGCTAGGCCACCACAAGGAATGGAGTCCAAAAAGTGGCTTCGGTTTCCTGAGGAACTGGGTAGCCAAGGTCCCACCCTAGAACATGGAAGAGAGACCACGGTTAGACTAAGAGTTCACAGGGCTCCAGGTCGGAAGAACATTCACTGAAGACAGCCCATAATCATTTCTCTCTGATCCAAGTGCCTGAGACAGAACATCAGTTGCTGCCAGGAGAACAAGCAAATTTGCTCCGTAACAGGAACATTTTGTTTTCCCCTTGCATCAGTCTTACAACTCAGACCACGAAGGGATTTTCTCCCCATTTACAGACTTTAGCATGAAGACCGAGCTAAACCGCCAGTCTGGCAAAGAATGCGCTTTTTGGGATACTATCTGGAAAGCAAGTGTTGAACCAGATGAGAGTTGTGTCTACACTGGACAGGGTGCTGGATCAGGCAAACCAGTGACTGCTAAGGTTCACTGTCTTATTTCATTGCTGTTGCAAATTAAGTGCTTGGAGGACTACACAGTACTGTAAGGGAAGTTTGCTTGTCTACAAACAAGCTACATTTGTCAGGTAGACGATCAAAGTTATTGTCACTAAAGAACGTAATCCTTCTCCTGCTTGAGCTCGGACTACTTAATACAATTGAAGCGGTTAGCTTATTTCTGACAGAAGGCTGGGACTCTCGGGGGAAACGTATTTCTCCAGATAGTCTGTCTTTCCTTCAGTTGTATATTTAAGAACTGTGGCTCCATTCTGAGAAACTAAAGTTACAAGAAGTCTCTGCTCATTACTAACCCAAGTGTCTTTTCCTCCCTACCTTGAGCAGCATGAAACCCAAAGGTTTTAGGTCCCTGCCTGGCAAGGTGCTCTGAATGGATAGATCCGTGTGCCCACCAAGAGCCTTCCTTAACTTCAGCCAGTGTCCATGCATCTGGGGCCAGTTGCTGGACCGGTGCCCTGGTTAACAGTAGTTTGATACTGAGAAGAGAACGGTTGGTCACCCACCTATGATTCACGGACATGGGAAACACACATAAGGTTAAGATTTCCATGTCATCTGTTTTACATTGTTCAGAATCTTTTTATCCATGAATGTCCATCTTTTGTTTGTTTTTTTAAGCAAGCAGTTTTGAAATATCTTTAAAGGCTGGGAAGGTAACTCGGATACTTGGGAGAAGTCCACGGATGTGTTTGGGAGAGATAAAAGAAATAAATGGCAGGTTTTGCCTCAGTTTGCAGACTTCCGCTATCTGGGATCCATCAGGTTTTGAAACAAATCAGAGTACTTTTCTTTTTAAGCCAGTTCTCCGGATCAGCTGAAACCTCATTCATATCCGTCAATTGTAACATGCTCTTTCACCTGTCAGTCACCACAGCCAACCTAACAACTTCACGGAGGAATTCAACACTGAACATTTCACATACAACAACAAAGACTGGAGTAAGAACGTGCTCTTTAAACACGATAGGTTAGAGCAGTTGCATAACATCAGTAACAGATCCTTGCATGCCGACACAGGAATCCAAAACGAAATCTTTGAAAGCTTCCAACAAATGAGCCGTCTGGTTTTCCTCAAGCAATAAAGCACCAAGAAGCATGATGCTTAGATATTAAGGGACATACTCCAACTGCAGTCAAAGTAAGCGGAAAGGCTCCCATTGGCTGTCATAGGAGTTGAACCATGTCCTTAAGTAGTGGACAACAAATCAGTGGTCCAATCCTGAAAGGTGCTGGGCAACTCCTGTGAGATGCTGAACATCCTCTACTCCCACTGAATTTAATGGGAGCTGAGAGTGCTCAGCATTCACTTTGCTTGATTGGACTCCTGATCATTTAACATCCTTGCAGTGCTCTAAACATCAACCTTATACCAATATATATGCACAGAACTGGCCTGCCAGTACATCCACTACATCGAACGCTATTTGGACCAAGACTACTGTAAAACGCGCACTCTCATGAATTAGTAGCACATCCACACACACTCGTTGCCGGTTATCTCAGCTAATGCGCTCTGCAGCACGGATGTAACAGTCTTGTCCTTTTCACGGATTATTTAAAACACAGAGTTTCTATACAGGGCAAACATTTATATTTGTGAAGAAATGAAAACACTGTAAACATGAAAGGAAAAAAAAAAAAAACGTACAACTCCCGCCATGATATTTAGACTGAAAATAAGAATTTATTCAATAGCAGTGAAAGCAAGAAAGCATTCAACCCAATTCATCTAAAAAGCCTCTGAAGAAGATGGCTGAATAGATTTACAACAATAAAAACAAAAAGGCCCAATGACACCTTGATAGGACACTGAAAGCATTCTGCTTATAAACAATGCAATCACGGGTGATTTTCTGCACCTCTCTTCAAGTGTGCTGTTTAAAAAAATAGGAGTATGGGCATTTATACTAAAACAGGACGGCTGCTTCATACAGATTTGGCTTCTCCTGCTGCTTAATCTCCCCAGATACTATAATCCTGCTTGGACCTCATCCAATGCCCACTGC
Organism: Malaclemys terrapin pileata; assembly: GCF_027887155.1. Lineage (NCBI taxonomy): Eukaryota > Metazoa > Chordata > Testudines > Emydidae > Malaclemys > Malaclemys terrapin. The sequence goes on along the minus strand of NC_071510.1, from coordinate 11,930,319 downwards.
GGAAATGAGAAGATCCCCATTGATTGCACTGGCATTGGATAGGGCCCTTTGTGACATTTGTTTAATGTAACGGTGAACTTGCTGTACAAGCCGGCATCTTAGCAACATGCCATAGGTCCCCATGCAAAAACCACTTAGATCAGAATTAAAGCTTCACCAGCCAGAGCCCAAGGATGTGTGTCTGTCTGTCTGTGCTTTTATACTACACTCGTTGCCATGGTATCATGGGGGCATCCCAACAGCCACCAGGCATACCCGCCAAAGTCTCAGGCAGACAGCAGATTGTGAATTCAGGTGTTCATTTATCTACGTATGCTTCAGATTATCCAAATATCACAGGGAACAAGGATTTTATTCGGATAATCAGGAATTCAGGTAATCAAGAGGTCAGGGGCCACCCAGCAGGAGCATGCCCTCCCCTCCCCCCAATGGCCAGGGCTTGCCTATTTGCACTAGTTAACCTAAAGTTGCTTTAGTTAAACAAGTTATGAAACTTGTGCGATTTCATATCGGGATAGTTAGACCAAGACTACTTTGTGTGTGGACACCCACCTGTAAATACACCTCTACCCCGATAGAACGCTGTCCTCGGGAGCCAAAAAGAATCTTACCACGTTATAGGTGAAACCGCGTTATATCGAACTTGCTTTGATCCACCAGAGTGCGCAGCCCCGCCCCCCCCCCAGAGCACTGCTTTACCGCGTTATATCTGAATTCGTGTTATATCGGGTCACGCTATAGCAGGGTAGAGGTGTACACTGATCCAAGCTAACCTGATCTAAGCCCGTTTTGAACCACCATAAGAGCGCCCCACACAAAGCTGCACTGGCCTTGCCCGAGTTCTCTCCTGCAGGAAGCGCTGCAAATTGCAACCTTCCTTCACTCCCTTTATTCTTGAATGTCTTAAATGCAGTTTCAAAAAGCTATGTAAGACACAGTTTAAGCTTCATACTTGCTCCGATGTGTTACGCAGCAGAAGGACCTTGGTTCAGCTAGGTTGAAGACCAGGGCTGTCATGTGTAAGACACCCCATATCAAATATTGATCTCACTGACACCTGCCTAGTGCCCATGTTCTTACCGCTCATTATCCTCTGGGCTTCATAAGGTTCCATGTAGCCAGTGTTTTCTCCTTTCACCGCTTTGTTCAGCTCACTCTTGGCATCAAACGGATCAGAGTAGTCATCTGCTATCAAGACCTGAAATGAAGAAAATTACACTTTTATTGGAGGAAGGTTTTTTGTAATCTGAGACTCACAAGCTAAAGCTAAGTGAAACTAAATCAGCAGCAAGTGCTGGAAGGGGCGACATCTGTACAGTGAAAGTGAGAACAAAAGCTTCACAAGAGGCCTTAGCCAACTCCTTTTAGCATTGGAAGTAAGGCCCCGATTCAGCAAAGCACTTAAACATCTGATTAACAGAAAGCACCTGCTTTAAGTGCTCTCCTCAAATCAAGGTGTAAGCGCTTGCATCTCCTCATTCAACCATGGACCTCTCACAAAAGCAGCTCTCCTCTGAGGAGTCTGACTCACACATCACCACACAGGGAATAATGGGACACCAACAAATTAATGAGATCTGAATGCTTAGTGCAACTGAATCCACCGCAGGACTCCAATTTATCACAATACCTTCTCAGAGCTTCCAGAAAGCCTCTCTCCTTGTCACACATTTTCAATACTGAAGATCATTTTTATGTGCTTTGTTAACTCTTGTGTATATTTACTCAGCTGTAAACCACAAAACTGCTAAAGTACCTTAAAATACTGTCAAGCTACTTCCTAGGAAAAACACACACGTCGTCTTCTCATTGCATTAAATAAAACCAAAGCATGGTTCAAGTCCTTGTTTCTAATTTTCCATTTAAAAAATTAAAAAGACCACGAGACCAAGCCCGTTCTTTGAGGCGGAGTTTCTCCACCTGACCCATACTTTTTATTCCTTATAAACACTGTAGAAGGCCACTCAATTTCCCATCATAAATGCACGTGAAGTTAGATGGCAAGAAAGTAAACTGAAATTAAGCAAACGCAAGCGCCACCTCTTTCTTCCTTGATAGATAGGTGCAGGTGAAATTGGGTACTGTATTACCTGGGACGTGCTGCCTTTCCACTCATTCCCACCCCTTGCTGGCTGCCTGCAACTTAGCCATCTGCCAAACGGGGCTGGAGGCCGCGTCAGCCATTCAGCGGCGGGCAGTTGGTGGCCACAGGGAGAGGGCAGGAGCCCACTGATTAATTAAAAAGTCTACAGTGCTGTAACTTTGCACAGCGCTTTACAGAGACAAGGGAAAAGGCCAAGCTGCCCCGAAGAGCTTCCCATCTACATCAGCCTGATGCTGAAAAGGGAGGTAGTGGACAAGAAAGGCACAGGGAAGGAAAGTCCAAGGATGAAGAACTAAGGAGAAGGCAAGCTGCATTGTACCGCAGACACAAACACTTGCATTCCCCAGTAACTTTGGCACTGGGAATAGGGCGAGGCGGAGCACACACAGCACAGAACAACAGCAGAGAGTGAAGCGAGGATGGAGCCAGCGACGAGTGAAAATGAATGCGCTTGGCACAACGTGAGCCGGATTTAAAGTTCCAGGCTTCAGACGCCACACGGGCGAAACCACCTAAGCAAGGGCGGAGTCAGAGACAGCAAGGGGATTGATGGGCAGGGACCCAGCCACACGCCGGCCTAGAGGGTGAGGAGTCTGAAGGGAGGGAGTGTGGGACGTGGCAAAAAGACCAATTTTTGTTCCTGCCCAGACTGGGCAGGGGCTGAGGAGGAGATGGTTACAGACAGTACTCCGCGCAAGCGCGCCATTGCGAACAGCTGCGTGAACTTCCCCATTTAATGTAAGGAGCCCCATTACAGCCAACGGGGCGCCTCATCTGCTTAAGCACTTTGCCGGATCAGGACCTGTGCATGAATCCAGCACAAGCACCCGCACTCCCGTTAGAGGTGGCCGACGGCAATTGGGTCACCATCTTTTTTTCAAATTAGTCTTTGAGCATGAGAGGGCAGGAATCCAAGAGCTTGAGGAACCCCAAAGAATCCTCGGAGAGATCCTACCAAAAGCCCGACAGCCTTGTTTTGCGTGTGTCTGTGTGCGCACACGGGGGGAGGGGGACTAAAACATACACAATGCACGAATGCATATCGCTCCCATTGTTAAGAATCATGGCCCGAGTCCCTGCATGTCACACATGAGAGAGAGTCACTTACAATGAAGGAGTAGTCGCTATCTGACAGCACACACTATAAGCCAGGATATTTGTTACTCATACTTTCCACAAAAAAAAAAAAAAAAAAAAAAAAGCATTTGCCTCATGTCATCCCTAGAGGAACAAGTTAATTATTGCAATTCTAAATTACTTCTCTCGGCTGTTTTAAGTATAAACCTACAGTGCCTACTTTCCACATATAATTTAAAGATATTTGAGGGCCTGGGTAAACTGAAAACCACTAAGATGACAAGGAAAATCAGGAGGAGAAAGACCAATCCTTTGTTTCACCTAACAATGAAATGAACGGCTTGTTATTGCAGATATAGTTAACTCCATGAAAAATGCTCCATCTTCAGTAATGTATGCACGAGCTGTAATCAGCAGTGCTGTCAGAGCAGTGTCAGCGGCTGCGTGCACTCAACACAAAGACAACAATGTGCATCATGCAGCAGTAATTCCTCCCAGTAACAAGGGCATATTTATCTGTAAAAGTCCTACAGCTGAAACACCATCCATTTACTTTCCCAGATAGCGCTTTGTCAAGAGCTGATGGATAGTATCTTGGGCTCCCTGCTGGTCCCCTATTCCAGATACTGACACTGTAATAGCTGCCTTTCTTTAAAATAACTGCACTAAAATGACATGAAACAGAAAAAATAGCCTCACAAGGACAACGTGCTTTATTTGCAATTTCTTCTTCTCTATTTGCCGAAAAGCATTAAGGGAAAAATTAGACATATAATGCTGTCCAACAGCAGAATGTCAAATGTTGATTTGGTTTAAAAGCAAGACGGTAACATATTCAAGTGCTCCAGGTACCAGACACCACCAGAGGGACTGAAATGATGAACCTGCTCTATAGGAAGAGACCTAATCAAAGATGCAGCAAACAAACAGATCTGAACGTACGAAGCCTTATTCCCATGTGTATCCTTGCAGAGATTCACACAGGAACACGGGCCCGTGTATGTGGATCTGTCTGCAGAATCAAGCTCATGATTTGTTAACAGTTCTGTGTCCAGCATCCTGCAAGCACGGGAAACCCCCGTAAGAGATCCGTGGACTTTTCCCCCCCGCAAGCAGAAAAATGATTATGTCGTCCAGATGGTGGAAGTGCTGGGCTATTCATCATAATCTAGAAATCAATACGTGAAATAAAACATGGCGTATAAAACGTGTAAATGCAGAGGGCTGCAGAAGTAACAAGCTAATGCAGTGTTCACTTGGACAGACACAGGGACCAGCTCTTTCTAAAATGCTGCATCCGTATTTTCTAATTAAAATTAGATCTCTCGCTCTGTGCCGTCAGAGAGCCCCCAGCTGCCCGCATTACTATTTCAGTTTAAATTAGAATTTACAAATTCTCAGACTAGATAAAGCAGCTGGCCTATGCTGACATATGGTTTCTTTTATACTTGCTGACAGTTGCAAATCCTCACAGTTTCTAAGAAGTTTAGAGATTTTTTTAAAGCAGTTCGTTAAAGCCCTACGTTGCTTTTATTTGGCTCCTTTTCCAGATTAAGGCCAAAAGGAGAAGAATTCTCTAACACTTCCAAATGCTTAATTATTTTTGCATAAACGCATTTAAGTAATTTATATAGTACACCTATCAGATCCCCTCCCCCACCACCATTGTCGTGGAAACAACATCAACAACAGGAGCAGTTTGCATTGGGATAGTATCTAGCAGCCCCAGCCAGTAGCCGGCCCCCCACTGTGCTAGCCACTGTGCACACAATGGCCATTGTCGGCAGACAGGATACTGGGCTAGATAGACCTTTGGTCTGACCCAGTGTGGCCGTTCTTATGTCCTAAATAGGGTGACCAGACATCCCGATATTATCGGGACAGTCCCGATTTTAGGGGACTTGTCCTGCGTCCGACCTTATATTGGTCGGGACACTCTTTGTCCCGATATCGGGGACTATCCGTGATGCCGCTCACCGCTTCCTGGGGCAGCTCCCGGCACCCGCCTGCCGGCAGGAGCGCTACATGCTGCAGTGGCAGGGCTTGCAGGCGCCGGGAGCAGGCAGAGAGCCCTCCGCCCCCTCGACCCAACCCGCGACCCTAGGAGCCAGAGGGGCCAGCCTGCTGGATGCTTCCTGGGACGGGAGCTGCCCCAGGTGAGCACCGCCGGGACTCCCCACCTTGCCCCCGGTAGGTCCCTCTGGCTCTTGGGGGGTGAGTGCAGCCAGGGAAGGGGGCAGGGTGTGATGGAGTGAGTGTCTGGGAGGCGTGTGGGGGGCGCTGGGGGAGGTTTGGGTGTTTTGGGGTGCTAGACAGTGGGGACCTGTTGGGGGGTGCTGGGCAATGGGGGAGATGTGTGTGTGTCAGGGCACTGGGCAGTGCGGGTCTGCGTGGGGCATTGTGTAGTTGTGGAGGTGCAGCTGTGGGAAAGGGCACTGGGAGGGAGGGAAAATCTGTGTGTATTGGGAAACTGGCGAGTGGGGTTCTGTGTGGGGTGCTGGACGGCTGTGGACAAGGGGGCGCTGGGTGGGGTGTGTGCACACAGCACAGTACATTTGTGGTGGAAGGGCTGTAGGGGGGCTCTGGGCACAGTGGATCCAGGGGGCATTGGGCAGGGGAGCTGTGTGGCCCAGCATGGGCCCACCTCCAACAGGAAGGGGGACACTGGTAGCACAGGGCCAGGCGGACCAGTGTGCTTCTGGCTCCGGTCGGGGCTGTGCACCTGTGTCTGTCTGTCCCCCACCCCCGCTCGCCCAACGTGTCGTGATATTTCACTCTTGCAATCTGGTCACCCTAGTTCTAAAAAATGCTTCTTGCCCCAGGCAGTGTAAGTAACTTTCCCTCCCTGCCCATCACAAGTCTCCAGACCCTCCTCAGGGGGTGGGCTGACTGAGGGACAGCCCGAGACGGTAAGCTCTGTTGCATGGCCAACTAGATCCCAGAGTCAGCATCCTGCCCGGCCAGTAGTCTCTTGACACAAAATCTGGGTGCCCATCAGCCCTAGCCTCCAAGCAGATCTCCCCTAAGAGAAGGCAGACCCAGCTACAAGGCCACCCCCTCCACTTATAGCTGAATCCAGCAGATAGGCATTGCTCGCTGAAGCAAACTGGAAGCCAGTGCAGACTGCACGACACAGGTGTCGGATACTGCATGCATAAACCACTAAGAAAGCGAACAGCTGCACTCAGGACCAGCTGCAGTTTCCCTCCAATCTAAAGGGATAGGGAGCTGGACACAGCTCTTTCCATAGCCCCCTGACTAACCACTGCCATCTGAACCTCCAGAGGCAGCGGAGGAGTCAAACAAACCCCTGAACTGGAAGCCTTAAAGAGAGAGGCCAGGCTTCTGCCTTCTGGGAACAGTCTGGTTCCTCACTCAGAAGATACTTTCAGCTTACAGTCACCCAGGGAACAATGAGAAGCAACAGCCCACAAGGACTGTGGGGAGAAGGTAGGAGAGAGTCATCACTAACACACAACAAAAATCCACCCCAATCGTATTTATCCTCACGCTTTGTAATAAGGCTTCAGCTTTCATCTTCCAGGAATATATTCTTTTCCATCTTCAGTTCCTCAGTAACAAGTTAGCTAGAGACTGTACAGGCAGATGGCCTAGGGCAGCAGTTCACAGTCTGTGGGTCGAGAACCACTGGTGGTTTATGGATCCCTTGCTTATGGGCCTGCAGAGAACTGGCTGGTTCCTTGTTTCAAGCTAATACATTACAGTAAAAAGATGGCTAATTTACACTAACCCACCTAATTTCACCTTCCATATCAGCAATGACTAATCACAAACAGGAGGGAATGTTGTCTGTATGACTAGGAAACGAGAGAATAGAGGTGACTCAGGAGACAATCCCTCTGTTAACAAAGGGACGGTTGACTCCACACTACAAAAGGTTGAAAGCCCCTGGTCTAAATAAACTAGCACTGTTTGGTGCTCTGTTCTGTGGGTGTCCAACCATTTGCTATGTGTAACCACCAAGTAGGGATTTAGCAAGAGAGAATCATTGTACCATAGACAGTGCTGTGTTCAACATACTCACTGAAGAAAAGGATTTTCAGCTCTCCACGCAGCTAGCGATGCTAGCCAGAAAATAAATCAGGAGGGAGCACACTCAAAAGAAAGAGAGTCAGGTCTCGGTGCATAAAAGGCTGCAAAAGGATCGTCACAGACACCAACTACATAAAGGGATCATGAAGTTTAATTAGTTCTCCCAACAGAACTCTGACCACTCAAGCTACCAAGGACATCAGTTGCCTATGGGTCGGTCAATTGATTGTCACCATCTCAATTCCAGACAGCATCAGCTTAAGAACAACTCGCAGAGGTAAGTAACTTTATCAGCATGTGCCGGTCGCTCCACATAACCAGGTACCATGCTGATGATGTAACAGCTTTCATGGAACCCCAAGGGAGCTGGCCTAGAGGATTCAAGTATGTATCTTAATACGTTGCACTTTTCCCCACCCAGTTTTTCTATTTTTTGAAGGACTCAGAGACAGCTTACAGAATGGTCCAGTAGTTGGAGTACTAGCCTAGGCTCTAAGAGACCCTGGTTCAATTCCTGCTCTGCTACAAACACCCTTTGTGACTTTGGGCAAGTAACAGTCTCTCTGGGCCTTAGTTCCCTTTATAAAACGGCGATAACCGCTCTTCTCCCCCCTCACTGGGGCCTTACAAAGGGAAATGCATTAAAGATTGTGAGGCACTCACACACTAGAGTGAGTTGGTCAGAGAAGTACCTGAGACAGACATTTTACATGGTTACAGAATAGTTCTGAGCACAAAGAGAGCAGCTTGATATCAGAGATTTCCGCAATGCTACAAAAACAAAGAGATGTAAATATATGTCCCTTGCATGCTAAGGACAAGACATCCTCACTCTGAGAAAGCGTGGCTAACATGGCTATTTCCACTGTTTCTTATTGCTGCATTTTCTTTCCAAGGATTTAATTTCAGTGGGGTGATCAGCATTTCACGCACATTAACAGAGTCTTTCTGCATTTCAAGCAGTGCCTTTTTCACATAAAAGTCCACTAGGTGCGAATGCTCTCCAGTGCTATATGGCCAAAAACACCCCACATGCCCTATCACATTGTTACCTTACAAAGCTCTTTATCTACTTATGGAATAAGGTACTCAATCACCTTGTTTGGGTGGGGGAGGATAGCTACTACCATGTTTTCCAGGTGCGTCGCCTAGCCAAGAGAAGCAAGACTCTCATTCAGCGTGCCTGCAAGAGTTCGGAGACCCATCCTGGCCCTGTGACATTTTCTGAAGTTCCACAAAATACCTCGTCTTTAAATCACTAACAGGAGATCACCTGCATGTTACAGAGTTCACTAACCAACATCTCCCACATGTGTCTAACTTCTAACAGATGCATGCTTTATTCTGGTGCTCTCAGTAAGAGAGCAGGGCCTCAGTTTCCACAAACTGGTAAAATGTATCATTTCCCCCTTCCAAATAACTGAATTTTGTTGATTACACGAATATCCCAAACGTTACTGAGAACTCACTTTAAATGATTTTACGGGCATTTTTGTGAGGAATACAAGTAAGGAAACATCTAAAAGTATCTGAAAAAATACCGAGGCCACTGCGCAATTTAGGAGAGTCTAACATAGATTTCTAATTTTAAAGAAATTTACTCTACTATAGATTTTAGAAAATCAAGGTGAAACTACCATGTGTGAAATTTAGCCAGTCTGCCTCCAATTAACAGCATTTACACCGAAAAGCAATACACTCATTACACTTACATAGAAGTTAAGAAATGCCAATTTTGTTTTGTTTTCATTTGAATCCACTGAGCTGGCAGTGGGTGGGCTTTTTTGGGGGGAGTGGGGGGGGCGCCAAGGCCCTCAGAGTCAAAACCAAAATTAAACCCAGTTGTTTCCAGCTGTGTTTCAACTGCTTCTCCAGCCGCTGCAGCAGAGAGCATGTTCCAAACGCAGTTTCTCATTGAAAGTCAAGCTGTCCAAGGTAAGTCCAGCTGCAGTACCCTGCATGGTACTCGGCAGTGACGCAAGAAACCACATGGGCATTTAGATGGTCATACATTTAAGCATGATGCATAAGGAGGCATTGACACCTCTCTGCTCTCAGTTTGTCCGGCTGCAGACTCAACAGGACACAAGTACATTGGACTATCACTAAAAAGAACAGGAGTACTTGTGGCACCTTAGAGACTAACAAATTTATTAGAGCAAGGTGCCACAAGTACTCCTGTTCTTTTTACGGATACAGACTAACAGCTGCTACTCTGGACTATCACTGCCATCTTCATTGCCAGAAGGGCTAGAAACTTTAGAATGTATGCGTGCATGCAGCAGAGATTACAGCAAACTCAGCAGGAAGAACCCAATCCTGTGGGTTCTTCAAAAGTTTTATGCTTGTGGATTCCTCTTCTCTGGCAGAGAGGGAACTAATCAGAGGTCCGAGAGAAGGGGAGGGGAGTTTGAAATTGTCAGTAGGGTGGCTTGTCCCACAGGCAGCTACCAATATTACCACCAGATATTCTGCTTTCCAACCAGCAGTTGTTTACACCCACTTTCCATACAACTTCTTTGGTCCTGTCCACGAGCCCTGACTTTGTTCAGAAATAGATTTTAAAGCTAGTTTTTAAATGGTTTCTGTAAACGCGGTTATGCTAGCCAGTGCTAACGGGGATCTCATCAAAATCAATTTTTAGGAACTCATAGACTTTAAGGTCAGAAGGGACCATTATGATCATCTAGTCTGACCTCCCGCATGATGCAGGCCACAAAGTCGTCCCAACCCCTTTCCCTTGACTCTGCTGTTGAAGTCCCCAAATCCTGTGGTTTAGAGACTTCAAGTAGCAGAGAATCCTCCAGCTAGTGACCCCTACCCCATGCTGCGGAGGAAGGCGAAAAACCTCCAGGGCCTCTGCCAATCTACCCTGGAGGAAAATTCCTTCCCGACCCCAAATATGGCGATCAGTAGAACCCCGAGCATGTAGGCAAAACTCTCCAGCCAGACCCTCATTGGCCATTGATACTATTTACCAGCGATGGCACGCTGTTCATTTGACTAAAATCATGTTATCCCATTAAACTTATCTAGCTTAATCTTAAAACCAGACAGATCCTTCGCCCCCACCGTTTCCCTCGGAAGGCTAGGTCACCATCTAGCCTTGAGAATGGATTTTTCAAGCGTTATGCCCCAAGCAAACCAGACCAGCATCACGAGAGCTTGCAGAAATCGTTTTTAAGAGCGATGTTTAAAAGTTTGCAAACACAGGGGGAAACTGCAGCATCAGACAAGCCTTGTTTTCTTCTGAGAATATAGTGAATCCATTTTGTACAGAATTGTATTTCTATTACGCTACCTCTTCTTTACGGCGGTTTGTTTTATTGATAGGGTTTTTTGCTGTCAGAAGCCAGGGCACACTTGTTTCATCAGGTGGTGTTTATTCAAATGGCTGACAAATACAAAAGACCTTGAAGTCTATTAGCCATACAGCAATCAGTCATCAGTTTTCACTAATACAGGCTTAAATCCAGACGCCGCCAAGAAACTACATTTAACTTACAGGAAACAGGTTCTCTGACTGTTTACTCGCCTTCCCCGGTTTTCAAATTCTTGTTTACTAATATTCCAGTTATTACTTTTCTAAACTAGGGATGGGGCCAATTCTCTTCATACCTTCAATTGTAAAGAGAACACTAAAAATGGTTAATTTGAAAAGGAGGAGAAAATAATAATGGCTACTAAAAAAAAAAAAAAAAAAACCATGGGCCAATGTTCAAAGCAAGGTGACTTCAAGTATTTACAGTCTTTTGATTAGCAGAGCAAACATCCTGCCCGATCTATATGAATAAGTCTGGCCTCACGTTTACTGTTTAATGGAAAGAAGCTGAATTTGCAAACCACTACAGAAGTTGAAGTACTAGACAATGAAAGTTTAAAGGGTGATTTAATTCAGCAGAATTCATTTAAATTTAGTTAGATATAAAGTGATTCACATTCTCTTTTAACTACTAATCTTGTCATCTGCCAGAGGTAGTTTTAACAAGAAGCTCCTGGGTCTAGTGCTAATCATGAAAGAATCTGAAAGATTCAATATAGTCAAGATTATTAAGGAGGCAATTCCACATCCCTCTTGCCCAATATAGCCAGTGCAGGAATTTCTACCTCTTTCTCACAGCAACAGGAGACTTTGATGGGACGTGCAAAATAATTCCTGGGCTGTTGACTCTTGCTGAAATAGTTTTTTCAATTCAAAACCTTCATCTTAGGTTTTCTTAAAATAATGTATTTACTAGTCTCGTTTGCTGTTCCAGGCAAGCCAAATATACTGCTAATGGAGTGGAATTTGGCCATGCTGGTGAAAGTATACCAGACTTTCTTCGTAAATTGAGGTTACGATGCTTAATAAGGCAGCAGTCCATGAGCAACAGCAAATTCTACATCTTTGCATTATTATTTATAGGGCCTAATCCTGCAACCGCTGAAATCAATGGCAAAATTCCCATTCACGTCTATGGGGCAGGATCAGTGCTTTAGCGAGGTTCAAGATCACAGAAAAACAAAAGAGGACACCATGCATAACAATTTGAATGCAAGTCTAAAATTATGGGTCTGTTAGTCGGTGCTCCATTACCATGGAGATCTCTTATGGTAAGTGGGGAAGGATTTTTCTCAAAGGCCCATTTTGACCACTTATAAAAACAACAGATTATACAATCTCTAGGCTGACCAAAATGGAAAATTATTCTAGGAGTTCTTAGCAAGTGGCTCTTATTCTAAAATTATCCATTTTTTCTGAAAGCCACAAAATCTGAAACTATCCATTTGTCTCACTAACGTTTCATCCAGCATATTTTATTAAGGAAAGAGCACAAAACATTCAGCCCTTCAAGTGTATCTAATTGCTTTGCTTCGCAACGAGGAAATGTACAAGAGGTGCAGAAAGCAGCATCCGAAGTATAATGGGAATGGTTTACAGCAACTCTAACTGCACAGCTGTGCTCTTCCTTTTTCTGAATCCAAAGACCATCAAGGTCAGAAATCTGGAGGACTTTCCTACCAGTGCAGTTTCCTTGAACTGAAGTTCACCACAGTGCCCTGCCCAAAAAAGACATGTCACATGCAATGCCAGCTTCTGCCCCAGTCACAGAAGCACAAACAGGGCAGCGGAATAGGGCGTGGCTGAGGATTTTGCTGCATTCTGCAGAATCTAATTATTTTTTTTAAAGGGATGTTTGTAGCCAGATTATGGAAGTGAAAAAAGCAATGAAGTGTTTTGTTGCCTCCACAGAGGCTAAGAGCCCCACCAAGATCCATGTGGCACTCGGTGCAGAACCTACAGATCACAGCCTGTCCTGCAGACACCTTCCTGGAGAAGCTGTGCTGCGGATGGCTCTATTCCCTTTGCCATCCCTTGTGAAGGCGGAAGAAGCGGCAGCAGAGAAGTTACTACTGTTCCACGCACCAGTAACTCCTAACAGGATTGCCACTGGAAACTCAAGCTGCTTGAAGAGGTGCATGGGGAAAACCAGAACGGAGCCCTGTTTTTCCATCTCAAGAGTCTCTGCATCCCAATGTATCTTCTCAAGAGGACTCTCTCTAGGAGACCCACTGAAATACCTCTTCATCCTTCTCAGAAGCAAAGGCAAACAGCCGGATGAGATCCCAACCTTTCAGAAGACAGAAAAATCTAACGGCTTAGCAAGAAGAACAGAGAAGAAAGAACTTGGTCCCACCTCTGAAAGCTTTGCCTTCCCAAGGTCTCCAAACACAATTTCTATTCTCTTGTATTTAAATCCACGCACACAGGGAAGGACATTGCCAACTCAGCATGACTCTGCCTTAGGACTGGTGTTCCTTGTCGATGGCATATTGGTATACAGCAATCAGGGCAGAACCATTTTTCATTTCGGCGAGTCGCCCCAAGACCAGCCCATTTTAAGGAAGGGGTGGGGTGTTCCCAGCAAAGCACTAGCTTCTTACTTCAATGGAACATCCCATGTACAAGTGTTTTATTGCATCAGGGCCTTGAGCCAATGAGAAAAGGAAAACAGGGAAACAACTGAAGCAAACAATCGCCCCAGGTCTGTCCTTTCCCTGCAGCCCAAGGGGAGTAAGGCACTCCACTCCTGGCGTTCTCAAGAGAGGAACCACCAAATTCTGACTCCGGCTTTACTGCCCCCACGTTACCTTGGCATTTCTCGGTCTCAGCAAGTTGCCCTCATCTTTGAAATAGGGACAAGACTTGCTTTGCCTCCTTACAGGGGGGCTGTGAGAGTCAGCTACAGGGTACAGGGCAATCCCCTGCTGCTAGGTCTGGTTCTGCCCCCAAGCCGAAACAGGCTAACATACCCGCTGTAACCGATCTCTTTGGACGTTAGCAAGATTACGACAGGTCACGTTTAGTCACATGAATGAACACTCAGATTCTTTCCTTACAAAACCTGGGGGAGTTTTTCCATTCTAGATTAGGGCAAGTGGATTAGTTTTAGCATGGAAGTCATTTAGACTAGTGTTTCAGATATCCTATAAGATTAGATCTGGAATAATCCTATCATCATTAATTACTGGATATCAAGTGGATTACAAAGGTTTATTACAGACCACGCTTCACATAATCCACCCTTCTGGTAGACCATGCCAAAAACAGGTATTTGCTTTCAATCATTCACAGAAAGTATTTTTTCCACTAAAGACTCTTCCCACGTAAACTATCTAAACGCATTTATTCACTTGCAATAAAGCTCCCTTTTCGGGAGTCTATGAACAAAATCAATTAGTCTTGGCTGTAGCAGACTAGCACATGGAAAAAACCCACCAAATATTAGGTTTAGAAAAGTGAAACCACCTATAAATTCATCAACCAGTTTTGACTCCATAGTAGTTCAGTGCTATGATTTCATGTTCCCTTTACAGTGATTTTAAGTGATAATTCATATGTTCAAAATATTTTTACAAGAAATCACAATTTCTGTTACTACATAGTTATCAAAGAATGTAAACTCCAGAAAACATGCAGTAGAACCTCAGCATTACACACACACCAGAGTTACGAACTAACCGGTCAACCACACAGCTCATTTGGAACTGGAAGTTCTTGCAGTCAGGCAGCAAAGACCAAAAAAAGCAAATACTGTATATTACAGTTCTGTGTTAAAACGTAAACTACTAAAAAATAAAGGGAAGGTTTAAAAAAGATTCAACAAGGCAAGGAAACGGTTTCTGTGCTTGTTTCATTTAAATTAAGAAGGTTAAAAGCAGCATTTTTCTTCTGCATAGTAAAGTTCCAAAACTGAATTAAGTCCGTCAATGTTCAGTTGTACACTTTTGAAACAATAATGTTTTGTTCTGTTACAAACGACCTCCATTCCCGAGGTGTTCGTAACTGAGGTTCTACTGTATGTAAATGTAAATCAGTCTGAGAATATTAAAAAAAAAAACCAAACATGCAAATTTGAGGAACTAACACACCTCAAGAAACTAATAAAAATAATTTTTTGCATATGAAGGGGAGCTACACCAACCAAGTAAAAACATTCAAAACTAAGACTTTGACTACAAGGGGGAAAATTTTCACCATAACTAGAACAGAGTAACTAATCTGCTAGAGGTCAGCTATTCTGGTATTACCCTCCCACCCCCAACGTGGGCACTATTTCAGAATAAAAGTCACTTTGGGGAGTTATTGCAGCATAGCTACAACAAAATAGACTATTCCTCTACAACAGTGATACTCAAACCTCAGCAGTTCAGGTGCCAAATTAGAGATCAACTTTACCCAAGAGCCATAGGTATGTGAATTCATTGTTTCATGTACACACTCAATTCTCATAGCAAAATGACTGACCAAATATTTTACAATTGATTAATACCATAGTAAAAGCATCCTGATGGATTGTTAATTAAATCACACAGAGTTTTAATCTCACGTGCTGCAAAGAAACATAGGAGCCGCATTAAAGCGCCCCTTGCGGCTCCCAAGCCTCAGTCCGAGTATCACTGCTCTGTAGCAATGCCGCGTAGTTTCCCTGGATACACTAGCCCTATCATCCAAGTACACAAACATGCTTTAGTTGTGGAGCAGATCTGTTCATTCAAAGCATATATTGGTGGTAACCACGGTCCAGTTATTAGATGCGAAAGAAGCCAAAATAAAAGTATCAGATACTAGAGAAAACAGGCTGTATGATGTAGATGGAGTAGTAGTAAGTTGCCATTTAGACTCTTCTAAAATCCAATTACTAAAGGTGTGTTTTGTAAATTATTAGCGGTTCTACACCCGCTATATACTAACGGCCAGATATTCAGAATGGGGTGTGTTCAAATAATTAGTTATAGGTCTAATGGAACATTTGTGTGTGTAATTTCAGTGACTGATGTGCATCCATGTAATTGCACAACCAGAAAAAAGGACACACTACTATGTGAATTTATGAAAATCTGGCTCTAAATCAATGGGGCTCTAATTTGTTAAAATAAGGTGTGGGGGGGAGGGGGTGGTCGTTGAGAAATCCTCACATGATCTGAAAACACCACATGTTGGAAGACTATCCCCAGGAAAGATAACGTAATATATTTTTTTTTAATCTGACAACTGGATTCTGCACAGAGCATTGATTGGATCCCATCTAAATTTGCCAATTAACACCTTTCACCTCAGATTAACCAACCCCATTTTAAGGTAGAGGGCCTGAGAATTATGACGACAATTTAAGGTTAACAAAAGAAAAGCCTACGTCCTGCCAGTTTGGTTTTGGGACTTTGGCCTCGTCTTCACTGAAAAGTTCGGATGTTATAAGAACATAAGAATGGTCCTACTGGGTCAAACCAAAGGTCCGTCTAGCCCAGTATCCTGTCTTCTGACAGTGGCCAGTGCCAGGTGCCCCAGAGGGAATGAACAGAACAGGGAATCATCAAGTGATCCATCCCCTGTGGCTCATTCCCAGCTTCTGGCAAACAGAGGCTAGGGACACCATCCCTGCCCATCCTGGCTAATCGCCATTGATGAGCCTATCCTCCATGAATTTATCTAGTTCTTTTTTGAACCCTGTTATGGCCTTGGCCTTCACAACATCCTCTGGCAAGGAGTTCCACAGGTTGACTGTGTGTTGCGTGAAGAAATCCTTCTTTTTATTTGTTTTAAACCTGCTGCCCGTTAATTTCATTTGGTGACCCCTAGTTCTTGTGTTATAGTTAATACACTCAGGGATGCAACAAATCCACACCGAGTGCTCTAACTACACAGACATAATCTCCAGTGTAGATACAGCTAGGTTGACAGAAGTATTCTCTCAACCATAGCTACTTTTGCTTAGGGAGGTGGAGTTCCTACAGCAATGGAAAATCCCCTTCTGTTGCTGTAGTCTGCTTCTATCCCATGGGCGCTAGAGCAGCATAACTACAGCACTGCAGCCACAGCACCTACAGTGTAGACGTGGCCTTTGTTTGCATTGGCGCAGACTGCATTCACCTCCTCATCTGGCAAACTGAACGCAGAAAATAGGCACTCAAGATGGAGATGTGTCATGCTCTCCCTTACTACATTGCCACCATTCCCCAATCAATTGTTCGGTTGAAGGGAAGGGAGAGGGGGGAATTGTATGGTCACACAGATATAGGGGCTAGCTGACCAAAAGGAGTGACCGCAAATGAGGGTGAAGAGGGAGACAGGAACAACTCTGCCCGGAGCAGTGCTTATGAGCTGGCAGAGACGCGAGCGAAGATGTTAAACCCTCTGACATCACTGGAGATGCATAAGGTGCGTCGGGGCGCCCTTACACAATTCTGCCCTGTAACGGTAAAGCAGTAGGTAGGGCTCAGTGAAGGCAGAGGAGAGATTCGTCTTTTGAAAAGGAGAAATAAATGAACATTAACTAGCTTTGAGGAGGTGTGTGTTAAACTCCGATTTTCCACAACGTCATGTGAATTCCTTGTTTTTCCAGACGTGTACACTTACAATGAAGCAGTCACTAGTCACAGTAGAAATCAGTGTGTGTAAAATGCCCATATACGCACCAACATTTATTGCCTACTTTTTACAACCATGCAACATTTCAACAAGTACCAAATTTGCCTCCTCAACACCCAAGGGGTCTTCCAGTCTCACTTCCCAAACAAACCTGCAGGCAGGTGTTTCCTTTAAAACCGCCTGTCAATGTAACACCATTAGCTCAGGTGCCTACGTAAAAATGCATCAGAAAGGTCTCCAGAGTACAAGCAGAGTTTTGCCAGCTTATAAAGGGGCCGTCAAATTTTTTAATTTAAGTGCTAAACTCAAAACCTTAATTTAGGACAACCACCACATGGCCCCAGGTAGTGTTTTTCAAACCAGTGCTTCCCCCAGCTGCAAGACAGGAGACAAAAAGTGGATTCGAGATCTCAAAAAAATCAAAGCAATAGGCCAATACAGCCCCCATTCAAGTCAATGGAAAGACTCCCATTTAGGTCGGTGGGATTGTGACTGGGCCCTCTGACAGCAGATGCAGGTTATTTGGTTAAAGAATCATACATGGGCCAAAATGTCGCAAGCCCTCTACATTGGCAGATCCAAATGGAGGCTCCAAACTAAGCGCAAGCAATCAACCTGATTCGTGGGGGTTCACGTGGGCTCTGCCAGAGCAGTGCTGCTGGCAGGGTTGGAAACGCAGTTGTTTGTAAGGGGCAGGCGATAAGGCCCATGTGAAACAGAAGCACCATGAGGGAATTTGGAAATTAAACTCCCCATGAAAAAAAGTCTTTTGAGTTCTTCAGCAGCCTCTGAAGCTTGCTATGCAGCTGCTGATTGACAAAGCCACAGTCATACCAGTTTCACTCTATGGCAGTCAAGTAGGAGCACTGAGGAAGGTTGAAGAATATCAGATTTTCGATGATCACCTTCATCAGCTGCTCCATAATAAGTGGCAGGACAGAACCAACAAGGAGGCTATTCACAGCCAAACTCGGCAGCCACTTCCATCAGCAGTGATTCAGGTGCAGCGGCTTTCTTGACATAGGATGTAGTATTAGCATGGAAGATCAATCACCTATGAAACACGTCTAACGAGGAATGCCACTACATGATTGGGGACCACATGGTCCCCAAGAACTTCGGTGGCCAATCAGATCACCAATGATGGACACACACTGAATATCCAGCCAAACCACCCTTCATGCCATAGACAGACATTGATGCAGGTGGGGCTCTGTCTGCAAGGAGACTACATCCCTTTGACATTTGCACTGATAATTTTTAAAATCATCAAGTAGGTTGATGATTTAAATGATAGTAAGGTTTTGGGATAAGAAATCTTGATGGGAAACTTATAACAATAACTTTACTGTAAACTTAGGAATTTCAGAGGCTACTGCCGGCTAGGCAAGCTTTAATTCTAAAAGAAGAGCTGGATTCATGTTTGTAGACTCCCAAGATTTAAGTGAACCCAACAGGTTATATTAATTTTACCATCAATTTGCAATCTGGAATAGCAGACTCACCCAACTCTATTTTATATTAAATATCCTTATATTCCCTGCTTTACAATCTCATGTCTGCCAGGGATAGCTCAGTGGTTTGAGCATTGGCCTGCTACACTCAGGGTTGTGAGTTCAATCCTTAAGGGGGCCATTTCAGCAAAAATCTGTCTGGGAATTGCTCCTGCTTTGAGCAGGGGGTTGAACTAGATGACCTCCTGAGGTCCCTTCCAAACCTGATATTCTAGGATTCTAAAAACCACCCTACCGTCTGTAGAGGCCGCATCATATGTAAGTTTCCATGGTCTGGCTCATTGGAGTTTATTTTATTAAACGTATGGAAACCGTGATTTGGCCCCACTGCTTTGGAGTGTATTCTTCTTCCCATTCTACCACCAAAATGTGTCTCTTGATACCAGACTTTTCAGCTCCAGCTGTCAGCTTTATGCTACCCTGGTCAATTACACACCAATACCTGGAATCAGGTTGATAGCCAAGGTCCCGTATTTCAGAAGCAGAACAAACTTCCCACATATAATTGCCAAAAACTGACAGAATGTGGAACTGCGGCGTTGGTTTGTCTAAAGAAGAAAACACAAAACTGAAGCCAGAAAGCCCAAGAAAAGTAGAGAATGAAATAAAATGAATGTTGGCTCATCTACTCATTCCCTTTAAGATCTAAAAATAATCTTTTGGTTGCAATTTAAATGAATTTGTTGCAAAAGAAATAGGTTAATAAAGTGTTATTAAAGCTTCAAAAGGTCTGGCAACTATGGGTTTGATCCTATGAGATGCCAGGCACCCTCCACTCCTGTTAATTCCAGAGGAAGCGGACACTACTCAGGACCATTGTCCTTTATCAGGTGTGATGCCCTTTTGTTTAGGCAAGCAGCTGACTAAATTTTAGTAACCTTACAGAATGGGATGCTTTAGTGAGCACGAGGCTTTCATTTTAATTTGCAATTAACCTCTTGTTGCTGTCAGACTCCCAGCTGCTTTGGCAATGTTCACCAGCAACCATTTCTAACACAAGTCCATATTGTGTGCGACAATGTGCTAGTCAGCGTGCATTTTAGTAAACATGTGCAATGTAGCCAAGTTACAGCTATTACATGGATAATAATTTAAAATATTCTGAAATGAGAAAGGAAAAAGGAATCTGGATGCTAACAAAGATAGAAGATATACAAGCCAAGCGGTGTTCCCAGCATCCCAACAATTAAGTGTCAACATCCTTTACACCTCCATTCCTGTCCGAACTAACTACACTGAACAACTCAGGCAATCAATAACCCAGGAAAGGCGCCGGTGTGAACAGCGCTTTGTCAGCGGGAGAGCTCTCGCACCGACAAAGCTACCGCCACTTGTTGGGGGCGGAATTTTTTTTTGTCGGCGGGAGAACTCTCTCCCGCCAACGAAGAGCAGCTACACTGCGCGCCTTTTAGCAGCACGGCTGTAGTGGCACAGCTGTGTTGCTAAAAGATGCGTAGTGTCGACATCGCCTAAATAAAATCCCTCTCCACATACTACTGTCAGCCCTGCAAACTCAGCCTGGAAGCTGCAAAAATCAAGCAGGGCTCTTTTCTGTTTGATCACCAACACCAGTATTAGAGGTTCTGCAGCCCAAATCAGACCCACAACACATGTACAGTCCCACTTCCTTCAGTGGACTTCCACAAGTCTACTCAACTGGAACTTCGTGAGTAAATCTGCTGAGTTGCACACACGTGAATCACACTCCCTCACAAACCTGCAGAGCCAACGATGCTAAAAAGGTGTAAAAAGCAATTAACATTTTATTTTTGTCATTGAAGTCAGATGATGTGGCTCTAGATGCATGCAGCAAGAAGATCCCAGGATACACTGAAAAACAGTAGATGAGAACTGCACTTCAAAGGATTGTAGGTACAATCCCAAATGACAATGCCTTAACTGTGTACTGCACTTTCCATCAAGCCCACGGGCAATGTTAATGCTTCATGTTAGCGGCAAGACATGAGAAGAGAGTTCTGAAGCTATACTGATCTACACTGAAGCATCACAAATAAAAACATTACATAATACTGTGTGTGCGGAAGTTATTTCAGCAAGACTTCAATGTCATCAGTAATAAGAAATAACCCTAGAATTTAGCAACTGACCTACTACCAGAGTAAAACTGCAGCACCAGTTACACTATAGTAATGGGATAATATGTAGCAATATTCTTAAAGACCAAAAGCCATCCAAGCGTCATCCTTTCTAGAAGTCTGGCTACACAAGGTGCACAAAAACACACACACTTACTTGTTTTCTTTGCAATATTTTTTTTTACACTCAAATAGCTTGATCAAGTGCACCTGAAGGCTTAAATTTCTGACATAAGAGCCATTATATTTCTCATTTCAACATGATCCTCGCTATGATGCCCGTTACATTAAACAAGGGAAATGCACTCATCCCTGTGCTTTCTTTTTAGACAGGGTAAAGTGCAAGTTAGTGAACACAAAATGCTTCCAATGGTTTTTAAATAGTGTTTGGACTTTTCTCCAGCTACAATATATGAAGCCAAGCACATCCCATTTTTGCCTCGACCTGTTTTTGCACATACCCGGGCAAATTTCAGCATTCAATTTGGTTCACCTGGATCCCCATTTGCTCGAACTTCTGAACTCCATAACAAGCGTTTCTAAATGCATGCACACAGCACTACTGCAAATTGGACTGAAATGCTGTAATTTCTCTCTCAAATTTCTTCGTGCCTGAGCTGGCTTATGAAGTTAAATAGAAGGGTTGGCTCAATACAAAAAGCAGAATGACCTAAAGACTTTACCCCATGGAGACACATCTCTGTATTATGAGACCTTCTTTAAAATATCCCTGGCCAGCTTACAGCTGTCCCTCAGTGCAGGCGGTGCCCCAGGCTTCCAGCGTCAGTGACGGTTAAATGACCAGGGACTGAGCCAGCAGGGATTATGCCTGTGGTGTGCAGCACACTTTTCCGGCACGACAGGCTAGCTAGCGAAACGGGGCCAGAGCCAGCACGACTGGGTCAGTGTAACATAACGCAGCGGTCGATTTCACTCCCTCCTCTCCATGCTAGACGCTCCTCTTGGAGGATTCCTGGAGTGCAAATCCGAACAGTACACAGCAGAGACAAAGGTCAGGGAAAAAACGCACGGGTGTGTAGAAGAGCAGTAACAAGAGCTCCAGTTAGCAGCCATCCTGAGATACCACCACCGTTGCCAGCCAGCAGAAGCCATCCCAGCACCACAAGCCAGGCTGTCACAGCCCACATGCCCTGGGTTCAAGGAGTCGCACTGAGAATTACTGAGCTCATAGCATTGTCGAGCATCGCAGTCCTGGGCAATTCTACATCTACTGGGGGCTTAGGCAAGGGAAAGTAACAGCAGGGCCCGGGGGGCAGAGCTTCTCTAGTGCCGCCTGCATAGAGGTGAACGGGTTCCTGGATCTCTTCAGGGCTGGAGGAACATAAACACCTGTTAGCCTAAGGACCAAGCCTCCATGCCAGCCCAGAACACACCAGCCTTCCAGCCACACTCCCAGTGCCCTGGCCTGAGGGCTCTGGTGTCCTGCAGGCCGCGTTCTGTGCCTCAGCATCAGCCCCATGCACCAATCAGTCAATGCCCCACTGCTCTCCTCCCCCGGCTGCTGCCCTCCACGCCTAGACAGATCAACCAAAGCTGGCCCTACACACAGGCCTCTGCAGGGAAGGTGGAGTGCTCCCTTTTCCTCGGCCCAACCCCAGTCCTCCCAGAAAACAGGGAACAACTTGCTGAGGAGCTGTGGGGCCCCAGCCAGTCTGAAGACCAGCAGCAGCAGCCCCTGCCCGTCACCCTAGCTGAGGACCCACATATGGGGGTCTCCGCTGCTGACTCAACCCAAGCACGTAGAGAGCTGTGCGGAGACCCTCCTACAAGGCCAAGAGAGCCCGGTGTGTGGTGCCCCTCCTGCCACCTTACCAAAGGGCTGTGGGAGAGGAAGGGAGCGGCACCATGATCCCACTGCCCTCTCAGGGGCTCTCACACCTTTCCCCCGGGGCCAGACTGGCAACCCACTCGGGCACCCTAACAGCACCAGGCTGGCTTTCACCTCACAGCAGCAGCTGCCCTGCCCCACACCATCCCACAGGGCAGTGGTACTACTCCAATCACACATCAGAGCGGCCACAGATTGAAGGCCAATTTCACAACCTAGAGATTTCACAAAAGCCTTGTATCAGAGGGGCAGCCGTGTTAGTCTGTATCCACAGAAACAACAAGGAGTCTGGTGGCACCTTAAAGACTAACAGATTTATTGGGTCATAAGCTTTCGTGGGTAAAAAACCCACATCTTCGGATGCATGGAGTGAAAATTACAGATACAGGCAAAAATATACTGACACAAAGAGAAGGGAGTTACCTCACAAGTGGAGAACCAGTGTTGGCAGGGCCAATTCAATCAGGGTGGATGTGGTCCACTCCCAATAATGAGGAGGTGTCACTACCAAGAGAGGGGAAATTGCTTTTGTAGTGAGCCAGCCACTCCCAGTCCTATTAAAGCCCAAATTAATGGTGTTACGTTTGCAAATGAATTGTAGTTCTGCAGTTTTTCTTTGAAGTCTGTTTTTGAAGGTTTTTTTGTTGAAGGATGGCTACTTTTAAATCTGTTATTGAATGTCCAGAGAGATTGAAGTGTTCTCCTATTGGCTTTTGTATGTTACCATTTGTGATGTCTGATGTGTGTCCATTTATTCTTTTACGTAGGGACTGTCCGGTTTGGCCAACATACATGGCAGAGGGACATTGCTGGCACATGATGGCATATATCACATTAGTAGATGTGCAGGTGAATGAGCCCCTGATGGTGTGGCTGATGTGGTTGGGTCCTCTGATGGTGTCACTAGCGTAGATATGGGGACAGAGTAGGCAACGGGGTTTGCTACAGGGATTGGTTCCTGGGTTAGTGTTTCTGTGGTGTGGTGTGTAGTCGCTGGTGAGTATTTGCTTCGGGTTGGGGGGCTGTCTGTAAGCGAGGACTGGCCTGTCTCCCAAGGCCTGTGAGAGTGAGGGATCGTTTCCCAGGATAAATTGTAGATCGTTGATGATGCGCTGGAGAGGTTTTAGCTGGGGGCTGTATGTGATAGCCAGTGGTGTTCTGTTATTTTCCTTGTTGGGCCTGTCCTGTAGTAGGTGACTTCTGGGTACCCGTCTCGCTCTGTCAATCTGTTTCCTCACTTCCCCAAGCCCTGTAAACACTGGTTCTCCACTTATGCGGTAACTCCCTTCTCTTTATGTGTCAGTATTGTAGTTTTAAGAATGCTTGATAAAGATCTCATAGGTGTTTGTCTCTGTCTGAGGGATTAGAGCAAATTCGGTTGTATCTTAGGGCTTGGCTGTAGACAATGGATCGTGTGAGGTGTCCTGGATGGAAACTGGAGGCATATAGGTAAGAATAGCGGTCAGCAGGTTTCCGGTATAGGGTAGTGTTTATGTGACCATCACTTATTTGCACTGTAGCGTCCAGGAAGTGGATCTCTTTTGTGGACTGGTCCAGGCTGAGGTTGATGATGAGGTGGAAATTGTGGATATTAAAAGCCTTGATTCTCCAGCAGCTCGGGGCAAGGGCTCCCCCCACCTCCCCTAGTTATCTCCAGCACTGCTGCCCCCTTCACACACCTGCAGCTCCTGCTACGGCAGGAGCAGCAGCTCCTGGAATGGCTGACTCAGGCAGATTGATTATTTCTTTAGGAGAGCACACCAGGCCTAGGTCAGGCTTGGGACAGTGAAACTGACTAACCGTGCTAGCAGGAGCAGATCCTGGGCAAACTTCCCCACGCTGCTTGGATGAGGAACTTGGGTTCTGACCCGCAACAACCCTGTTAATTCAGTCCATGGCCTCTGGAGCAGGGACTAGCAATCACGTGCAGTTGCGTGGCAGTTTCCCAGCGTAGGAGCAAAGGTTTGCTAGGGAATAAGACTAGACCACCTACCTCATTTTCACCGGTGAGCCAAGAAAGCATTTGTACAGAGCTCTCCTAAAGTGAAGTGGCGGCACCTAGTCCCCTGCGCAACTTTGCCTCTGGCAACATCTTAACGAGCGAACTGTCTCTTACAGATTCATTTCCAACTCCCACCCTTAAAGAAGTCAAGTAAGGACACTTCACTGTACTGTTCAGCCACAGCAGCTCAGAGCTTAGCTCGCTGTTCTGGCTTAGTGGGAAGGCGCCTCTAAGACTCCCTGGTTTGACTCTTCACCCCGAAACCCACTCCTGCACCCTAACAGGCACGGGCGGCGGGGATCGTAGCCTGGGGGAGGCTGTAGCTCCCCAAACAGCCTGGCATGGGCCCACACTCCATCCCCAGACCCCCTCCTGCAGTTCCTGGAGCTCTGCCCTGGCAGGGACTGGCCGGGCCTGGGCCTGGCCTCCTGCAGGGACTCAGGGTGGCTGGCGCTGGGGCTGCGGGCCATGGGCTAGTCTCCCCCCAACGGCCAGGTCACCGGACGTCCATGCTAACGGGATTTCTTTCCACTGTGCTGGGCCAGATGGGACTCTCTGGAGCCCTGGAACCAGTCATTTTAGTTCTTGGGGAGCTGGGGGTGGGAAGTCACCACACGGCCTCTTCCCGTGCTGCTCCAGGGCCATCACGCACACCTTCATTTCTTAATTGCTCATGGTGTCCCTAGCCTCTGTTTGTCAGAAGCTGGGAATGGATCACTTGATTCCTTGTTCTGTTCATTCCCTCTGGGGCACCTGGCACTGGCCACCGTCGGAAGACAGGATACTGGGCTAGATGGACCTTTGGTCTGACCCAGTAGGGCCGTTCTTAGGTTCTTATGGATGGACCAGTGGTCAGGGCACTAGCCTAGACTTAGAAGACCTGGGTCCAAGTTCACAGACATACCATGTCACCCTGGGCAAGTCGCTTGGCCTCTATGCCTCAGGTCCCAGCTGTCCAATGTAGCTATCGGCCCGGCCCTGCCCCTAGGGTGCTGCGAGGAGAAATACAGTAAAGATCGCGAGGCTCCGTGACACTGCAGTGAAGGGGGGCAGATGAGTACCAGAGATAAACAGATCTCTTTCTGAAGCAGAGTTCTGCAGGCCCAGGGCCAATCTCTGAAACTTTCATCTTCTTCACGGAGAAGGATCTGTCCAAGGCTGAAGAATCAGTCTCAGTTATTCCAACTTCACGTACTTTTTAAAGCCATTTCCTTTGGCAGTTCCAGGGGAGAAGGGATTAGAAAGGCCCGCAAGGTTCCGCTCCCTTGTTTTCTTTGTTACTACGGAGAACTCACTAAACCTAGCGTTTCATACATAGCTGCCAGCTGCCGCAAATCCCCACAGAGGAGATTTAGGATTTAAACTGCCTGCAAAGTGACTGTTTCTTAGAGATCTGCCGCAGGAGATCTCTGGCTCAGCTCCAGCTCGTCTGCCCAGCGTCAGCCATAGCCAAGTCCCTCCTTTGCAGCGGGGCTTGGAAAGGAGATAGGAGCACAGAGGGGTGTTGGCAAACTTTCACTTACCATCCCTCCTCCCCGTATCCGATCTCCGGTTGCTCCCAATGGCACAGAGATTTACTGGATAGCCACAAGGGGTGAAAGCAATGTCAGCACACCGAGGTGACCCCAGCACACAGCATGCTAGAGCAAGGCAAGCAGACCCCGTTTTCACCATGCTTCTCCCCTTGACTCAGAGATTCTTGTTCAAAGGGCAGTGCTTTCAAAAAGCAAGCATTGATTTCCCACCGCTGCACATTGCACCGGGCGTCTCAGAGCAGAGGAGGGCAGAACTTCATCTGGAATTTCTTTCCTATAGCTGTAGAAAGCAGAGACCGGCTAGTTAACAAAAGTACATGCTTGGGGGCGGGAGTTGCATTCCTTTAAACTGCTCTCTGAACACTGTTGTGCCAGGATCAATTGAGATGCTTTGCAAAAGAAGTTACATTTTCACCTACAGCCATACACACTGTGGGCTGTGATCTTGTCAGATCTCACAAGCTTGGCAAGGTCAGGCCTGTTTGGTCCTCAGATCAGAGAATTGCTGCATTAGTGTTGTAAGTTCACTCGCGAGCGCTCTTCCTGCCAAGCGAGAATTACACACCAGTGCCTCCAGCATGACTGGGCTGGGTTAGGCTCTCGGTTATTGGTAGTACTGTATTTTTAATGAGAATCAGAGCTTAGTTTCTGTCTATACAATGTCTTAATACATCATGGCACTTCTTGCAAGAGCAAGCAGTTACCTATTTTGAACCCAAATAACATATTGTGTCCACATACATTCTCCCTTCACTTTTCCCCCATCAGAAACTCTGTCGTGGTGCTGTGAGCTGTTATACACCAGACATTGGAGGTGATGGAATACAGCAAGGGGCAACATGACCCCTATGTATGTAGTTAGTGACATGCTTTGCATCCTTTAGATTAGAGCAGATGTGGGCAAAATGAGGCCCGTGGGACCGTCCTGCCCAGCCCCTGAGCTGGGGGAGGTTAGATGGGGGTGGAGGTTCTGGGAGGGGATGGATAGGCGTAGGAGTCCCGGGGGGCCTGTCAGGGGGCAGGGGTGTGGATGGGGTCAGGGCAGTCAGGGGACAGGGAGCTGGGGGGCATTTGGATGGGTTGGAGGATCTGAAGGGGGCAGTCAGAGGTGGGAAGTGGGAGGGGGCCAGGCTGTTTGGGGAGGCAAGGCCTTCCCTACCTGGCCCTCCATGCAGTTTTGAAACTCCAATGTGGCCCTCAGGCCAAAAAGTTTGCCCACCCCTGGATTAGAGGCACCATATGAAAAGGCAAGTGACTAAAGTCACCCTGAAGAAATTTAAGAGTGCAAGTGAATGCAACTTGGCGACACAAGCAAAATCCATCTGAAACCAAGAGGTCTCAGAGCTGAAAAAGTGTGTTGTCACCAACCAGATGTTGCACTTCACAGTAGCTGTAGCAAAGTGACAATGGGTTACTGTTGCTTCTGACAACAAATATTCAGAAAAACCCAAGAGTGACTCACAATTGCAATTTAAAAAGGAATTAAGATGAAAATCCACAAAAACCATTTGAAGCACTCGCAGCCCAAACTGTGGCTCTTGGCAATTTAATTGTTGGGTAATAGTGGCTTGTTGGCTTTCCAACTCAAATTTAAAGGGCTATTCTAAAAACTGCTGTCAGCAAGCTCCCCGTTGTGGAGGCTAAACCACTGGCTACAGTTTTCATCATTACTGAATTCCTTCGAGGACTCTTTCAGAATGTGGCTCTGTTAGACGTAGAAGGAAAGAAAGAAAAGCCAGTCAGTAACAAGGCCAAATTGATTTTGCTCCAAACCTATCTCTGAAGCCTGCTTAGGGCATAAGACACATATTGAGCATTTAACAGAGTCAGAGGCTGATGAAAACATAAGAGACTGAATAGCTTAGGCCCAGAACGCTGCATATTAAGCACGTTGATTTCAATCATGATTTAAAGCACTAGTCAGGAAGACTCGTTTTAATCATGGATTTCTACATAAAAGTGCATTCTTGTTGGTTGTTATAACCTTAATACACCTCTACCCCCAATATAACGCTGTCCTTGGGAGCCAAAAAAATCTTGCTGTGTTATAGGTGAAACCACGTTGTATTGAACTTGCTTTGATCCACTGGAGTGCGCAGCCCCGCCCCCCCGGAGCACTGCTTTACCGTGGTATATCCGAATTTATGTTGTATTGGGTCGCGCTATATCAGGGTAGAGGTGTACATATTCTTCACAACTCAGAGATAGATGAAACCCAAACTGGGTCTCTTTTATGGCCTGCTGCCATTATAGGTTTTCCCTTCTAGGGAGAGAATGGTATGGTGGATCTCAAATCAATGAAGGCTACACTCAGAAAGATCTCAAGACTTCTGGAATATGCTGCTCAAACTGTTTCAGTTGTTTCTACTGCCTGTCCTTTCCTTCTCACATTTATCTCCAGACCTTTTCTCCTTGTCCAGATCTAGTCCGCCTCCAACAATTTCTATTCACTGAATTTTTTGAAACTTTGCACTTTTATAGAGAGGTAAGGGATTGACTGTGTACACAAAATTGCAGAGGGACAATAGGGTTGAGGTCCGTTATTTCCCACCTCTATATGTTTATTTATTTATGAACATTTTTGCTGTTAACAAATGTTATTTCTGGAGACACAAATCCAGTTTGAGAACTGCAAAACTAAGCATCTCTGATGCTATCTTCTAGACTGAGCATTGAGTGCCATTGGGTAGATAGAAAGATTAACCTAAATCTATACCGAAGCACCTGGAACCCCATAAGATTGGGTTCCTAATCCATGAACTATTGGAAGTCATTTACAAAACTTTTCTTAAATATTACATGAATATATTGTCTCATACTACAGAATTAGAATTTATAATACCTATTCCATGATGAGATCTCTTTGAGCTATAATGTATGTTAATTAAAACTACCTTTAGATAGGTTTTTTCCTCAAAAAGCATTTTATCAAAAAGATTAGATTTTTTTTATTTAAAAAAAAAAACTCATTGAGTTTTATCCACCCTGATATTAAGACAGCATTAATGTATCTACAAGTAGAACTGCAGTCACATAAGGATTATAGGATTGCTGTCCGGGAAGAAGCACCAGGAATGAAAATGGGGTAGATTTTCGGCTTTCCTCCCCAACCTCAAACAATGCTTTCACCTGCACCCATCAGCCTGAGAGTGCAGAATTTCAGCAGGATTTACCCATTATCACTGTAGCACATGCCTTTGCATACATCCTTTAGTCCTAAAAGGATGGATACTACTTAGGCACAAATCAATCCGATAGTGAACAAAAGGTGCTGAAGTACGTCAGAGTGACAAACTGAGCGGCAGGTAGCAATAAGGAGCTATTTGTTCTGTGCAGTCAGAATCTGCTCGTTAACCCATCGCTAGCTAATGAATTTCAGCAGTGCTACCCAACAGACAGATTCCAGGGCACAGCAAATGTTGTGTGGAGGAGAATGAATGAGGATATAAAGAAATGTGAAATTACAGAGCACGCTTATCTGGGCCAGTAAGTTTGGTTCCTTAATGCTAGGTAAGTAGGCAGACAGGGTGTGGTGGGGTGGGTAGGAGGAAGAGCGCATTACTGGCCTTTCCTTGTGACAATTCCCTGGGAAGGAGAGTCACTAGAAAAGGGCCTCATCCTCCCTAACTGAACTAACTTCGTTATCTCTAGACTGATTCTTGCCTGCATATTTATACCTGCCTCTGGAAATTTCCACTACATTCATCTGACGAAGTGGGTATTCACCCACGAAAGCTTATGCCCCAATTCGTCCGTTTGTCTATAAGGTGCCACCGGACTCTGTTGCTTTTTAAGGATAGAAGTTTATCATTAGCTGGGATATTCAGAGCCAGCCCCCACCCCCCACCCGACGTCGGAGCTGAGAAACTCGATGCCACACTTCGAGAGTTTGGGAAGAATTCTAGACCCATCTACGGCTGTAGAGGCAGGACTACAGGCTGCTGCGTTCTCCCTACCAGCCCAATACTCTGCTAAGCCACCGCTGAGATCCCCGGTCAGAGAGAGGGGCAGCTGAATACCCTGATACACAGGGGTGAGGTACGTTTAGAGACATCCAAACCATTATCAAATAAATCAGTTAAAACAATAACTAGGACAGGCGACACACACATTCACTATGCGATAGGGACAAGCCAGTACAGCTTCCAGGGGCAAAGTGAGCCTCTCTGACCCATATCAATGGAGGGAGGTCCTCAGCGCGAAGGATCCAGGAGACCGACCCAGCAGATAGTTAGGAGCACCACACATCTACTCTTGACTGAACAGGATCATCCCAAGAGCGCTGAAAGACTTACACCCTGCTCCTGAAGTTCGGCATTTGTGGGGAAACCTTACTGCCGTACAGGGGGAGCAGTCTGGCAGCAGGAATAGGAGAGAGACAGTCACCTACAGTACCCTTATTACAACGGCTAGCATCCACAGGCAAGACACTCACACCAGACTATTAAGAGAGAATCACACTAAAGGGGCTAGTCACAGACCGCTTTGCAGTACGTAAGATGGCATTAAAAACCTTGGGTCAAGCAATCTCCAGCAAGACGTACGCTCTGTGAGCACAAGTCTAAATGATCTCCTCCAAGGGCCCACAACGTCACCATTCAGATTGCAACCAGACCACCACCATATGACCCAGCATTCCCTCTCTGCCCCCATCGCAGTCTTTAAACTCGTGGCGCAGAAATGGTTTTGGGCTGCTTCGTGAACGGGAGAGGTGAGACTCCTTTTCATTTG
Organism: Malaclemys terrapin pileata; assembly: GCF_027887155.1. Taxonomy (NCBI): domain Eukaryota; kingdom Metazoa; phylum Chordata; order Testudines; family Emydidae; genus Malaclemys; species Malaclemys terrapin. Next base: position 11,899,448 of record NC_071510.1, on the reverse strand, counting down.
TGACAAAACGGGACCCATGAAAGACAAAGCACTGCCTCTCCGTTTGGAGATGGGACACGGTCACATTCCCTGCAAACACACCCACACCAAAAGGCCCTTTTCTCCTCCACAAGCTGCAGCTGTGACTTACTGGTTGTTCTGAATCCGTCAGACATAGCTTAGGGCACAAACAAGGCTCCACCAATGCTGTCCGGCCTGGGTCGCTGTCTATGTGGTTGAAGCCCATAACTTTTCCCTAAGTACTGTTCGGTGGAGGGATTATTTTGGTCGGCCCCTTATCCGTGTTCTTCCAGCTGCCCAACGGCATGCCTGCCATAGCAGATGCTTTGGCCTCATTCTTAACGCCTGTCCCAGTTATTTCCATCTTCTTTTCTGCATAACTTTGGAGAGAAGTAGTTAAATGCTAACAAATCTCCGTATCTGTTACAAATTCATTCCATTTAATAGCTAGCATTTTACAAAGCCGTTTGCTTTGTAAAATCAACACTCCAGCCAACTCCTCAGCCAGTTCTTTTAAAGTTCTTGGATGCAAGTTATCTGTACTTGCTCATTTAAAACTATTTAAGTTTCGTAGCGGCTGTTTAACATCCTCCTGACACACTACTAAAATGGACAGAGTTATCAGGTTGCAGATGGTCAGTTCACCCAATCTTGTGTAAGCTGGGCAATGCAGTTGCCACTTTGCCAATTCAGGACATTATTCCCTTCCAGATACACCTCTTCCCCGATAGAACGCTGTCCTCTGGAGCCAAAAAAATCTTACCGCATTTTAGGTGAAACTGCATTATATCAAACTTGCTTTGATCCACCCCCCCAGAGCACTGCTTTACTGCATTATATCCGAATTCGTGTTATATTGGGTGGCGTTATAACGGGGTAGAGGTGTATTCCCATTGGCTTGCACTTTACTGCCAAAGTACATGAAGATTCTCCTCTACTGTTCCTTTGCCTTCTCAAGTAAAGGTTGAATGGGGCGTTGCTGGGGTTCTCATTAGGTATGTTTTTTCATAATTAACCCCATTGTTTCTGTGATGCGGCATGCACAGAAAGTACTCACAGGCTTGAGGGAATGGTTCAACCTAGACACTGGTGCCCAATTAGAATATAGTCTCACCTCTCCTGTTTGACGTCGCCACTGACTTCATCATGAGAAAAAGCACAGCTAGATACAACACAGGAATTGTACGGCTCAACAAGAGTGCACTAGAAGATCTAGATTTTGCTCGCCACATAGCTCTAAGCGACAACTCAACCAACTGCGGTTGAATCAAGTTTAATTTTTCTAAGTTTTTCTGTAACACTTATCACTGCTCTATCGGAGCACATCATAAACATTAATACATTACGCTCACCACCTAAGGTCTGCTGTGTACTACAGACCATAGGCGCCAACTTCTCCTGGCACCAGGGGGTGCTCCCACCCCCCCGCCTCCGCCCTGCCCTGATTCCACGCCTACCCCGCCCTCCTCCCCTAACCGCGCTGCATTCCCGCTCCTTTCCTCTCCCTCCCACAGCTTGTTTCGCGGCAGCAAGCCTGGGAGGAGAAGCGGGGACGCAGCGTGCTCAGGGGAGGAGGCGGAGCTGAGCTGGGGAGGGGGAGGGAGGGCAGGGATCTTGGCTGCAGAGCACCCACCAACTTTTCCCCATGGGTGCTCCAGCCCCAGAGCACCCACGGAGTCGGCACTTATGCCGCAGACCTATGTCAGTACAACAACATCACTCAGCAGTGCAAAAAATCCACATCCCTGAGCAATGTAGTTATAGCAACCTAGCCCCCCCGCATAGACAGTGCTATGTCGGGGGGAGAGCTTCTCCCATCCACACAGCTACCGCCTCTCAGGGAGGGGGATTAACGATGCCAATGGGAGAGCTCTCCTGTCGGTGTAGAGCATCTTCATTAAAACGCTACAGCAGTACAGCTGCGCCAATGCAGCATTTTAAATGTAGACGTGCCCTAAGTAGCGAACAAAAAATAGAATCACCCTTGTTATTGGGGTTTAGGAGCTTAGCCGGTGTCTAAGTGCCAGAGAAGGGTGGACACACCTAGGTTCAGCTCAGGATTTGACAGAAAAAAGCATCACCTTCAGAACATAAACTTGACCTTACAAGAACACTTCAGTGGTGCCCAAAAAGCACTCAGGAGAAGTTGGTCCTCTTCCCAATCTAACCCTGACTTCTTCTGACCTCTCTGCAGCTCTGTTCCCAGCCTGGAAAAAGAGAGACAATATTTCCATACCACACAGGCTGTTGGGAGATGCTCAGATACTGCGGTGATGAAATGTGCAATGCTCAAGCCACAAACTTTCCAGTTTCACCCTTCACTGCTAAGGAAACTGCTTCAGACCCAACAGCTGTTCTGGTTGTAAAACAGCAGTCAGGAGACTGTCAAAAGTTATTTCCAGAAGAAATAGCTTTACGATGAGCCAGAGCGCGAGTGCGCTTGATCAAAGGAACTGAGCAACTGGCTTTCAGGTCAGGCTCACAGATGGGAAAGTCACCATTTCTAGAGACAAAATAGGTGCAGACAGTGTAGTATGTCGAGGCCCCAGAGACAGAGAAGGGCCTGAACGTCTCTCTAACGCTACCCTCTGAGTGAAGGAGCAATGCTTATAGACTAGATAAATAAGAATCTACACCCCTTCCTGGAAGGAAAGAGTTGCAGCCATATATAGGCTACATAGCGAGAAGTGGGGACTCCAGCAGACACTGAGCCAGAATGAGGGACCGGAAAGAGGAAAAGCTGCGTGATGTGAAATAATCTATTCTTACAATTAGGGTGGGGGAAGGAAATCAGTGTCACAAGACATCAAATACAAACAGTTAAAAGTAATTAAAAGGCCTGATGGTCAAGGACACTGAAGATGCACTATCGATGGCATTTATTACTCTAACTTTTGCCACTGAAAGAAGGTTCTCAAGTAATTCATTTGATTCTCAGGTTACAGGTCCCCTCAATTATTTGTGGAAGAGAGTTTGCTCATGTGCGCAGGGCTATATTGAAGATATTCGACTGGAAAGTTTCCATGAGTAGTGAATGCTTACAACATGGTATTTCGTAATCGGAGAAAAACGGAGGATGCTGGAATACTGAAGGAAAACGGATGCATACCACCCTATAAATTCTCCTCTTCCTTTCCTATGCTAGCCTCCCCTGACGACTGTCCACTAGCCTTACCCTCTTGGCTGTAATCTGGACAGATCTCACAAGCCAAGCAGTCAGGGTGGGCCAATGCTTTGAGGGGAGATCTCAGAGGACTAGCTGGGTGATGGTTATTTCGTGGGTGGGATTTTACTGAGTTCGCACTGAACAGGGGTTCCATGAGGGTCCAGCGGGCAGTCTGTCAATAGCAAGGTATAGTATAACTCCTCAACATCACATCCTATGGCATGACACTTCTTTCCCAGGGAAAGTTCAAGGCAGATACTTATATTCTGCCTATCGATAGCCCCTTACCGTTCTAAATGGAGATACTTCTCACTTGGACTGTTGTAGGATTGCTAACCAATGTTAGACAGTTGCTGTACTTGACCTGCCACTAGAATAATCACACCTCTGTGTGTACACAGGCTCAAACAAGTGTTGCAATTCAACATTTGTGAAGTACTTACAGATCTTCAGATAAGAGCCACTGTAGAAGAACATACTAGTATTTTGCCCTTAAAAATCTAAATGCCTCTTCTGCACAGCAATCTTACAAGGTTCAAGCCTGTTTAAATGCTAGTATCAATCACAACACTTCATCACCATGTACATTAGATGCATTTTGGTTGTTTTAATTGCTTACATGCAATGAGTCCACAAAAGACAGATTGATACTTTACACAGCAAGGAAGAAACAGGAAATATTTAAAAATGTGTTAAAGAAATCTCAATTAAAAAAAAAATAGCACCGCTCTGATCAGGAATGTTATATTAGTATCACTAGTTTCAGATTAAAGGCTCAGACAGAATTAGCCCCATATTGCTTAGAATATATGAAACTGTCCTGGTCAAAACAACAAAACCGTCTCGCACATAACTTTTAGGCTGGGTGTATGGTGCTCCTTAGAACTACATCCCACAGAAATAAAAGGTTTTTCTTCATGTTGCAAAGTGGCGTTGGCCACATGCAAACAAACAGAGAGACGTATCTTCCTCAAAACTTGGGCGAGAATGCAGCCAACTGTGCCAGCGAGGCGCTCGCCTTCAGATACAGAACCCTACCTCCCAGCAGCTGCCATGTGGCGTTTGTGCGCCCCTCCCTCATTTCTGCTCTGCCCCCTCAGACTAAGAGTATTTATTATGCCATCAAATACACCCATTTCTTTGGCAGCACATCTCGCACCTGCTATGTGTCACCGCATTCCATGCCTAACGCAGAGGAGACTGTGCAGGAAGTTATTTGTTACGAAACGAGAACAGTGATTAAAACAAACTTTTTCCACAGTCTGAAACCTGAGATGATCTTAAGGAGGAAAACTACTCAGACCTTTAAAGGAAGAGGGGCACTTTTGGCTTAGTCACTTTAAACAATCCGTACTAGACGTTTCATTCATGCAACCCAACATACGCTTTTAACAAAAGCCCACCTTAAATATAAGCAGACATTCTGGGCCCGATTCTCTCGCGCATGGTACCTTGCACTGACATTCACACCTGTGGAAGAAGGTGAAGGGGGCAGTGTGTGCAAGATCCCACCGGGGGAGGATGCTGCTGTCATGCTTCATCCCCATTTTGCACACATCTACCCCAACACAGAAAGTGCAAGACGGAGATGAATCAGGCCCTCTCAATTCCACCTCAAAGAGTTCTACCATGGCAACTACCGCTTTGAGCAAAAAAGCCAAGTACATACACTAAAGTCTTTGGGCCTAGTTTTGTCCTGAAATACCCAGATGGAATTCCCACAGAAGTAACTAGATGTGGGAGACTCTGGAACATGCAGGTTTGCAGAACCACAATGTATTGACTAGATATTTTAAAAGTTGATTCCCACTGTTTCACTTACATGATGTTTTTCCTTGTAGGACTCTCTTTCCCCAAATTCACCAGCTTTGATTCTTCAGGTACCTCCGAGTCGCAGGTTATTGTCGGTCACAACATCAAACATGCACACGCAGCTTTGACAGGCAGTGAGGGATCAGCTTGATTTTGTGTTAACTAAATCATGTCAGATATTCCTGCAGGAACTAATTTTTTGACTGCATCAGCACCTAATGAATTTGCTTTTAAAAGCTTTATGTAGGGCAGGAGTCTCAAAAAGAAAAAAGAAAAAAAAAAGAAAAAACCCACCACCATTTCCAAAAGTTACAGCCACAGCCTAGTAACTGTCTGAGGTGCCTAAGTACCACTCCATCTGCAGCGCAGTTCTGGAGTGCAAGACAGCCACGGACCAGTTACGAAGCAAACAAGGTGCTTCACAGCACAAGAGGCTCCAGTTGACACAACAGGATTTAGGTTTCACTTTTGCCCAACCGTTGCTCTGGGCCAGATCAGCGGGTTTTCCATTGGTTTAAACATATTTCACAAGGCTCACGAACAGGCCATCACACAGTAAGCTTTGCCACATGCTGTCAGGGCCGGGACTCCACAACGGCATTGGGTTCCTGAGCTGCGTTTACATTCATTTAAAAAGTTCCGTTCTATACCCACTGCACAGCTCAATTACTGACGTCTAATGAATTCGACAGTTTAACACACGAGCAGATTTATGACATTTCGTGTTACCGTTAACGCAGAAAGCGTTAAGTAAAGCCATATGTTTTCACCTAATGCAGAGTGCCCCTTTTTCTTGGTTATCTGGGACTATTGCAAGTTTGTTGGGGCAGAGAATCACATCTCCTGAGTGTTTGTACTCAGTGCTTAGCAAATTATTTGTATTACAGTAGCGCTTGGGGCCCTGATCTTGGCTGAGGCCTCTATGTGCTAGGCGCTGTACACACACAACGAGAGGCAGTTCCTGCCCCAAAGAGCTGACAATCTAAACAGAGAAAACAGTGGCCCAGAGAGGTGAACTGACTGGCCCACCTTCCCACAACAGAGCAATGCCAGAGCTGGGAAAAGAACCTCGGTTCCCTGACTCCCATAGCCCACTGAGTAGACCACACTGTCACCCATGGGGCCCCAGCACCGACTGGGGTCTTTGGACACTGAAATATAAATATTATTAAAGTCAACCAATACCTACGAGAATCTTGTGCTGAACTTAAGGTTCTAAAGAGTATTTCATAGAAAGAGTGATTCCCTGTCCTTTGGACCAACTTTCCAGGCCCTTCCGCTGCTTGTCAGAGTAATGGAAAAGCCAGAGAGTTCTCATTTCCACAACTGAGAGGAAGCAAATAATTCAGCTGGAAAGTTATGTCGTTCCTCTTTGTTCTATAGCTGAGAAAGTCAGTGTTCAGGAAATTAACGCCTCCTACGAAAGTTAACAGAAATATCATCTGATGTTACCAAACAGGAAAGCTTCATTGTTTGGGTTGAGTCCTCAGTCTATAGCTGGATTCCTTGGAACACTGAAAAGTCAGTAATGACCTCCAAATCCTATTATATGGAATATTAGCCTGGTACCATGCATGTGGAAATATAATCTAAGTATGCACTTAGCACAGTCAGAGAAGTCAGACAACTTATATCTGGTACTTCCCCCCTCGCCCCCCGTGAGACCAGGTACATTAATGTTCATGACTGAGATGAGCCATCACAGCAGGAAACAAGACTAACATGAGCTCAGGCAAAAATAATCAAATATATATGCCTTTCACACTACAGCCGTGGTCTGGTTCCAGTTTTGTTCTTCAAAATGCTAAGAGTTTGTGTTCTCTCTCACTTATATCAATCAGAAAAGTGATAACTGAGATTTGGGAAGTCACTTTTGGCATTATACTACTTTAAGAGCCTTCAACTGCTTATCCAAACTATTTTTAAACAATTGTTGGGTTTGTTTTGTTTAACTTAGCATGTAGCCTCAGAACAAGTATATAATTGAAAAGAGCAGTTCCCTGAGTTGTTCCAATCTAATGGGTAAATACTGTACATGTTTTATAACAGGCTGCCATGGTTGCAGATTTAGAAGCTGCTATTTAAAAAAAAAAAATGCTCCAGTAGGGTTTAAAATTGAGTAAAATGATTTTGCTTGTGACTGTCATGTGATTTTTAGAAATTCATGCCCAATGAGCAACTATTATGCATTGTATATGCCCTACTAGGCAGGTACTTTCTAAATATACAAGCCCCAAAGGAGGAGATGCCGGAGGCATGCCACTTTCAAATACAGATCTCAAGCCATGCGGCCTATGGAGAAGTGAAACAAGAATTAATATTTTAACTTTAAATCACTCACTTCCTTGAAAAGAAGTGTTTCCAGTCAGTGACTACATATGACTGACTGACAATACAATAAATATCTTGGAGTTTTAATCTTATTTTATCCTGACAACTTAATTTATTTGGAATTAGGTTAGGACAGAATATAATTTATTCATTTAAATCACAATGGAAATGTGTTACCATTCAATTCAACCATGTTATATGCCTAAACATGCACACACTTATCAATTTAAATTGATAATATCCAGCAAATATTGAGATTATATGAACCTCCTGTTACATTAATCTCTCCCGTACACTCCAGAGTACACTGCCGTTGAATTGAGAACTAGTCACTACTACGCTCAGGGAAAACTAGACTATGGTTATCAGGATAATAAAAGCGGGGATACCAGCTTCACTTTTAAATGATTAATACTACTTCCCTGTACAAAGGCCGCCATGATTTCTCCATAGATGGTCTAGTGTTTGCAGTATTTGGTACATACCTGTAGAGCAGTGGTTCCTAAACCGGGGTTTGTGAACCCTGGAGATTCTTGGGGAAAAAATTCACTCATGGCAGACAGAGCTGTCCCTAGGAACCCCAGACAGCACTGGGCCAGCAGCCCAGAGCCCCTGGACTTCCAAGAGCTAAGCAGATCAAAGCAACCATATCTATCACACTGAGGAGATTTAAACTTCAAAACTCTTTATAAGAAATGGAAAGGGAGGTGGATATATTTTGCTGTTTTTAAAATTAAATAGGCAGCTAGTATTGTTTTTAAAATTATTATCAAGAACAAGTTTAAGCTTTGTTGTAACGTGTGGTGTTTGCCTGGACTGCTCAAGACCTGAATGCTTGTGTAGGAGGAACTCTGAGTTGGCTTCTTAAATCCCTTCATGCTGTTTCACATCTGATACTCCTTGATGAAACATAGGAGCCTTGTCTTATAACAGGCTTATTCAAAGCGATACAAGCTACGAAAGTGAGATCTTGGAAGAGTGTTGCGGTTTTCATAATGTAATAAAAATACTGTAATGATAATAAATAGCGTGTAATAAGCATGTCATAAAAACTTCCAAGATCACTGCTTTTATTATTTTATACTCGGGTAAAGAACAAAATCCCTGGAAATATTCACTTTTAGGAGGGGGGCCGCAAGACTTGACATTTTAGTGAAAGGGGTTCACAGGTTGTTAATGTTTGGGAACCACTGCTGTAGAGAAATACTACTCGAAGAAAGCAATATATTTACAGTTGAGCCTCAAGCACTGAAATCTCTTTCAGTATTGTGCCTTCTATTGCACAAACCACCAATAGATATGGCGTAATCAATGGGACTTTACTCAACCTTAATCTCTGCTTCACCTTTGCCACTGAACTTCCCCTCCCATTCATTTACAGGCATTTCTATGGTGCTCATCACCATAGTATCCAGTGTCTATTTACATTTCAACATAAGTGACTAAAAGCAACCCTTCCATAATGTTCATATCAGTCAGTGACAAACATATGGAGCTAACTTCACGTGCTGAATCACATCTGGTCAGGTATTCTTATATTCTAGAACCACCACCAGAAGTAAGCAGTGACCAGCAAAATAATTCAGTTGTATGGAAGAGAATCCCTATATTCTTAATATATATTTAAAGGCTTTCCAAACATTGGGCATAAGTTTCCATTAAATAGTCTCTATAGCAATCTCACTACCATTTGCCTTACTCTTCAAATCAACTTTTGTAATTTGTTCAGTATGACTGCCTACAGACAGTGTACATGCAAAAGGAGGATGGTGATGTATACGGCTTTCCCTATGAACAGCTGTCAAAAAGTTATGTAGTAAGCACCCATAACTTAAATCACAGAATTATTTCCACAGAGCATCTCCAGGAAAAATGCAAATGATTGAAGCCAAGAAATCTCCCGATTCTAGCACATAAATCACTTTTCATATCTGAAGACAAAATAATGAGATGGATTGAAAAATCAGGCAAAGTAGGTCACAGCGAAACCTGCAAAAAGCTTCACTTGCTTTCTGATGTTTGATGCATAGGTGACATAAAATCACAGACAGCAATAGAACAGATGGTGATGTATCTTCAGCACTACTAGCAACCTTGCTAACACCTCCAGCTCTGAGTGCCAGCATCAAGGGGCTGGCGTTAAACTCCTTTGAATACTCTGGTTATTGTAGTGCCTGACCCACCTCTCTCTCCCTTTACTGACCTGGACACCTCTCCTTTCTCTCTTTCTTCCCCCCTCTGACACATGATGGCATCAGATCTTGCTCTTTGATTTGGTCAGAGAAAGCAGTTGAGTCACCGTCACCACGCGGCAAGTCGGAGCCTAGCGGTGCCCAGGCCTCTGACCAAGAGACAACCTGCCCCCCAGCTGATGGTCTCCCCTCAAGCGCTTCGCACCCTGCGTCTCAAAGATTCCCCGCGGGCGTGTGCAGAACTAGTGCCACTTCAGCTCCCGCAGACCGAGCAGCTGGGTGCCCGCTGTACTGCCCAAAACCAGGGTCGCAGCCCTGCCAAGCCTCGAGCTTGGGGGCCGCTTGCCTGTCTGCCCCGAGACCCAGCACGTCCCACGGCAACCCCAGTGCCCCATGCCCGGCGGCGCTCTCACCTTCTCCGGCTTGGCGGAAGGGACGCCGCTCTCCAGCGGCTCCGGACACTTGCCCACCTTCTTGCCGGCGCCGCCGGGCGGGCTCCAGGTGATGGCCGGGGCGGCGGCGCCCTTGCAGCCCCCCGCGCCCTCGCAGCCGCTGTCGATCTTGATGAGCCGGTGCTTGGGGGAGAGGTAGCGGCCGTCGGGCGGGGTGGGCGGCCGGCGCTCGCTCTGGCTGCGGAAGAGGTGCGGCGAGCCGGCGGCCGAGGGGGGCTTGGCGGCCGGCTCCTCGGGCGCGCAGGGCTCCGGGCGGCACAGGGCGCGCAGCTTGCGCAGGGACGAGCCGGGCCCGCTGTAGGGGTCCTCGAAGTCGCGCTCCTTCTGGGCGCGGTAGGCGCGCAGCAGCTCGCCGGGGTCGTCGCACAGGTGGCGGGGCGCCAGGCGGGGCGAGGTGTGGCGGTGCGCGGCCAGCAGCTCGGCCCCGGGGCGCCGGTCCCGGTAGTCGGGCCGCGGCGGCTGCGGGGGACTCTTGGCCTTGTTGTTGCCCAGGCTGAAGTACTTGGTCAGCCACTTGGCCATGGTCCGGCGCTAGGGCGCAGCGCCCATGGGGAGGGCGCACGGGGGGCCGGGCCGGGGCGCTGCCCGGCGCTCAGGGGCGCTGCCCACCGCCGCGCCCGGCCCGCGGCAGCCCCTGCCCCGCCATGGGGCCGCCCGGCCGCGGGCTCCGACCGCCTCCTGCCCCGCGCGCAACTTTCCCGGCGCCGGGGGCTCCCCGCGGGCACCGCCGCGCCGCGCCCCGCGCCGCTTCTCCCGGCACCCGCTGCAGACTCCGGGCAGCGAGCGAGCGTCCTGCTCCGCTCCGGCTGCTGCCCCGCTGCCAGCCACCCCACGCCCCCAGCCCGAGCCCGGCTCTGCTGCGCCGCGCTCCCCGCCCGGCCTGACCTCAGCACGCACCGGGGAGGCGGGGACGCGGCTGTTCCGAGACTCCCCCGCCCCCGGCAAGGGGGCCCCTGCCTATCCCGGGCCGGGGGAGGGGCCGGCCCAGGTGCCGGGGAGGCGGGGAACTTGCTCCGTGCCCCGGCTCGGCTCGGGGCCCGGGGACTAGCTGCGCCTCCTGCCCCAGCCGCTCAGCCTCCCCCGGGCTCCGCTCGCCGAGGCTGGGCGCTCCGGTGGAGAGATGGGTCCCGTCCCGGTGCTTCCCACTGGGGAACCGCTGTCACTGCTCTGATCTAGCCCGCACGCCGCGCACCTAGCCGAGCCCATGGACAATGCGCCCGACTGCCGCAGGGAGGGCTGGCTCCCGGCTTCAACACGTGTCCCAGCCGCTCTGACACGCACCACTGAAAGCGTGTCCGGCTTACACGTACCCGGCGCTTTCAGTACAATTCGGGTGGGTCTGTAGGGCTAAGGTCACCCAGGCGCCAGGAGACCCACTTTCCTACACTCCACGGACCCTCCCTGGCCTTTCCTCCCAGTGAGTGTGCGGAGAAGGACCCGAGGGATCCGCTCCGGGCAGTGCCGCGGGGAGCTTTTTATTTATGGAGCTGTGATTGTGCCAGACTGCGCTAAATGTGAAGGCAGACCCAGACCTGCCCCCATGCACTCGCAGGCCAAACTCGGACACAAGCAAACAATTTGGGCACGAAACATGGGCTGGTGAAGCCGAATGGTTTGTTTCTAGATCATCTGCCCCGCCGGGTTTTATTTCCGGGTTTTTTAGGGGTGCGAAGAATTGATAGATTAACACTGGGGTAAACACGCCCAAGCGCTGAGGAAGAGGAATTGTTTCGGGGCTCCCAGGGTGGAGGAATGGGATGAAAACCAGGAAAACTGAGATGGGGACAGTGAGATCTATGGACTAGATCTCCCGAGGGAAACAGTAGGAGCCACATTAAGTTGGGACGTTTAAAGCAAGAGTGGGAAAGGTTCTTCAAAGTGTGCTGCGGTGTGAAATCTTGCCGTGGACGGATGAGCCTCTTCCGTCCCTCTAGCAGCCTGTGATTGTATTACTCTGACACTTCAGCCATGCGGTGTTCAGCCTGGCCACTGGGCGGGAGTAGACGGCACATTCGGCTCTGCAGGCCCTGTACTGGCAGACCCAGTTGTACTGTTCCTTTCAGGCCCTGTAAGAATTGTACTGATTGTAGATTTGTTTTAAAATGAGAGTCTGTCTTTGGGAGGCATATTTCTAGGGGTGTCTTTTAACTGGGCCCCGGGCAGTCTGCTGCTTTTTAAAGATCTGTCCTCACCAAGAAATGGCAGACAGACAATGTCAACAGAATGTGTTCGCAACGCCCTCTTGGGGCAGAGCGGGATTTGGAAACAGTCCCTAAAATCTTTAAGGTCATTGTAGGAGAGGCAACCTCACAGGCCGAAAAGGCCTGTCCCATGGAGGGCTTTGACTATGGGAGAGCCACCTTGAACCGATTACGGTAGGGAGCCCGTGCAGAGCACGGGGGTGATGTGTTCGTGGTGACCTGTGTTGCTAAGCAGACAGGATATTGTGTTTTGTATCAGTTGAAGTTTTCCCAGGGCATGTGGCTTCATTTATAGATAACAACCGCAATAACTCAAGACGCGGAGGGGGGATTGGTGTGAATCTGTATGGTTGCAGCCGTGCCTGTGAGGAGGGTGAGCAGTCTTTGGTCTCTGGCAGTTAGAACTGGGCGGGTTTGGCTGTCGTTGCTGTTTGGGGCCCCCGCAGCACTGAGAAGCCCAAAAGGTCCCTGTGGTTTCTGAGAGGAGAGGCCCTCACTAGAATCATAGAATCTCAGGAGGTCATCTAGTCCAACCCCCTGCTCAAAGCAGGACCAATCCCCAACTAAATCATCCCAGCCAGGGCTTTGTCAAGCCTGACCTTAAAAACCTCTAAGAGAAGTTGTGGTTATATAGGAGGCCTGTTCTTCAGCGTGCAGCCTGCCGATCTCACCTCAGTCTTACCGGCAGTTCTTCAGTCTATATAGATCTATATCACACCCTCGCTGAATAGAGGAGAGGAGTGAACTCAGTAGGACTGCAGAGGTGGGAGACGCAGACGTGGAGAGACAATAGCCTATAGTGACTCTCTCAGTTTGATCTCAGAGGAAGGACATGAAGAGTTTGTGGTGTTTTTGTTCACCCCTGCAGCAGGTTGGTTAGGATTATCTGGCAATGAAGGAATCAACACCCTCCCTTCCATTGAGGACCGAGAGCACTCCCAGTCCACATCTGTGGGTCCCTTAGGAAGAGCTCTCCAATGAATCAGGGAAGACTAGACTTGATGTGTGAAGCAAAGCCCTGTTGAAATCAATGACAAAATGCCTATTAACTTCAGTGGGGCCGGGATTTCACCCCAAAACTGATATTTCTAATGTTAAAAAAAGCAGACTTAACCCTCCCTCTCCCCCAACTTTTGGGCATTCTTTCCATTCTATAGACCAGGGGTAGGCAACCTATGGCATGCATGCCAAAGGCGGCACGCGAGCTGATTTTCAGTGGCACTCACACTGCCCGGGTCCTTGCCACCGGTCTGGGGGGGAGGGGCTCTGCATTTTAATTTAATTTTAAATGAAGTTTCTTAAACATTTTAAAAACCTTGTTTACTTTACATACAACAACACGCGAAACCTTAAATTAGAGTGAATAAATGAAGACTCGGGCACCACTTCTGGAAGGTTGCCGACCCCTGCTATAGACACACAAACAACACAGTCCATCTTTTTTGTCTCCCTCTGCAGGTCACCTTTTCTATGAGAAAACGCTTCTATTCAGATCAGTTAAAACAAGGGCGGCAACCTTTCAGAAGTGGTGTGCCGAGTCTTCATTTATTCACTCTGATTTAAGGTTTCGCGTGCCAGTAATTTTGTATGAAGTCTGTTGCCTGTACGGATAAACTTGGCCTGGCTTTTGGCCACACCTTTTCTCTGGAAATTCATGGATAGGACGTGGCAGGAAAGGTGTTTTTTGTTTTGGTTTTTTTTACGGTTGTGCAACTGGCATAAGCTGAACCCTTCTTTATGTTGCAATGACCTCATAAGAGCACAGCCTCTCCCTTGTGACCATAGGGTTCAATTATCATTCCTTCCCAAGACAACTTCCTCTGGTGTTCCTTCATCGCTGGTGTTCTAGGTAGCACGAAGTGGAATGCTTGCATTTCTGGTTTGAGCAACTGTGGCCAGGTTATATCCATCCTGGAGTCTCTGCACCATCTGCCAAATATCAATCAAGATTCTGTCCCTGATGCCTTCCAGCAGCCCCCACTGTCTCCAGTCTCAAGATAACCTTCCGAGGAACATGGCAATTGCCAAAGTGGATCAGTCCCGAGGTCCATCTCATCCAGGATCCTGTCTCAAGAATGGTCAGGGCCAGATGCTTTAAAGGAAGGTGCAAGGCTCCCAGCGCCAGCAGCAGCTATGAGATAACCTTCTCCCAGGGAGAGTCTTCTCACCCACATAGCCAGAGGTTTGTTTATGCCCTAGAACAGGAGCGTTTAGCTTCTTCCAAAGCCCTGGGGATTTCATTGTTCTAATAGCTCCCCTGTTCAGCCTTGGCTCCAGTCTGTTCCTTCTCAGAACCTGCCCCATTCTCAGCCTTCCACAGCCACATTGGCTTGTTGCCAGCTGGGGGAGGCGAGGCAGAGAGTGGGGGACTACGTTTTGTGCCCACAGGCCTGTGACCTGAGTAACAGGGTTGCCATGAGTTTCACGGGAGATGCTGGAGACTTGGCAGCCTTGATCCAGCCAGCATATCACAGCTGGTAGCATTAGAAGTGTTTCAAAGATTCATTTAATCCACACAGTTAGTAATTTCAAGGGTCAATGCTTTGGCTGTAGCTAAAGCTTGGTGGTCGATGGAGGGGCGGGGGGAAACCATTTGGGTTTTTTTATACAACCCTAGGAAAAAATCCTTGACTCTTGTGAATGCACAGTGGCAGAAGTAATGATTCTTTAAAAACGAGTTGGGAAATAGTGAACAATCTTCTCCTCCTATAACGCAACGACCTGAAAAGCAAGGTCTCTCCGCACCTCCTGCAGCAGTCAGTCATATTAGGACAGGGTTTGCAACTTGTTAAAACTTAGATAATACATGATGCAAAAATATTTGATCTGCACTAAGGACAGATAGCTGGCAGATGATGTGTTTCTTAACACACTTGACTACTTGGGTTGTGCTGACTAAGAGTATGCACAAGCAATTATATCATTAAATTTAATTAAATAAAGTTACATAGCAACTTATTTTGAGTGTGTGGGACCTGGTTTCCTCTTGTAGTTCTGGTTTGCATGCTTAATAAGTCTTGCAATAAATTTTCATGGCATTTATAATTAAGATAATAAGGAAAAGAGTAGATGGTATTCCATGGAGACAGTGCTATGGATTGATAGTCAGCCAGGGATGCTGCCATTTCCAAACCTGGAGTTGGTCTATTGTATCAGACTGGGGGCTGGGAGGAGGACAGTCCTGTTGGTTAATATGGCCCTGGGCAGGCTGAGCAAAGGATCATATAAATTGTGCACAAGAATTGCCATAGACAAATGTTCTACCTTTTCTGACCCACTTCTCTAAGAGTGGCTAACGACAGATCCTTCAGAAGGAGGTGTATAATATCCAAATGCACTTAATTTCATCCTGTGGTGCCATATGAAATCATTTTCTGATCCCAGGTAGTCACCAGTTTGTGACACGGAGGACAGTCTGTTTTCTGTGTGTGACTGCAGGTGTTAGCGCTAGCAGTGCGAATCACTAAGCACCCAGGTGGCATCCCATAGCAGTGAGTTCACTCAGCTAATTGTACTTTGTGTAAAAAAAAAAAAAAAGTCATTTCTGGTATCCATTTGGCATCCTTCTCTGTTCTCCTGTTTTGGAGAAAGGTGCACAGGTGTCTTTACACTCTGCTTTGTATGTAAACCTCTTTCTCCTCTCACATCTGCCGCTGCCCTGCCATCGAGTGCTGCTAGTCAGTTTTGCCACCTTTCTGAGTCTATCGTTGTTATATTGGCGTGAACATCAAGGATCAGATTTCTAAAGGTATTTAGGTGCCTGAAGGGGCAGCCTGGCACCCGGTAGGATTTTCAAGGCACCTAATTCTCACTGAAGTCAGGAGGAGTTTGGAGCCTAGGCGCTTTTGGAACGTTCACTCGATGCCAGTCTTAACCTTCGGGTGTCTAAATACCTTGTAAAAAACAAGCCCCAGGTGCCCAAACAGGGCCCAGCCTTGGCTGTACCCAAGCCAGGGCAGTGTGCCACTGCCTTGCCCCGAGAGCAGACCAGAAGGCAGAACGACTCTGAGTCATGCTCTGCCTCTGGGGTTTCCACTGCTCTGTGTGGGCACACGCCTGATAAAGCAGACTCCCCCCATCACATTGGCACTGCTAGGCTCCCCCACTCCCATCCCGTCCTGCACCTAATGGCACAAGTGGGGGACAGAGCTCCCCCATGGAGGCTGCTCTCCTCCCTGCACTGCTACCCACAATCTGGATAGGGGGTGCCAGGCAGTAAGGTACAACGTACACCTCCTACTTCCTTGCGCTGTTCTGCAAACCGGGACATCCTCTGCCCCAGAGTGCTCTGCTGGCCAACCATCAAACACGCCAGTCCCCGAGCTGGACCTGGGGCTCTGCCTGCTCCTAGCCAGTTACAGGATGTGGAATGGTGTTATAACATTGTCCAATTCTCTGTCCTTTTCTTAACGCAGCTCTGTTCCTTATTCACCTAGCCCCTTGTTTGGGGGGTTGACTGCACTTCACTTTAAGCAGATTCCTTCACTGAGCTGCCCACACTGTCAAGATCTTTTCCTGGGAAGTTACTATTCATTCTAAACCCTCTGGCATTGATCTAGTACAAATTGTCTTTCCTTGATATATTATTTTGGGTGTGTGACTTTCTTTTTTCAGTGTCGCCCGCTTACCTAGTTTTCTTAGATCCTCTGGAGAGATCCTCAAAATCTTCCCTAGTTTTAACTAGCCTAAATAATTTTCTGCCATCAGCATATTTTGCTGTCTCTCTATTCATCCTGTCTTCCAGGTAATTATTACTGAACATCAGCAATCCTAGTACTGATCCCACAGGCATCTCATTATAAACCTCTTTCCAAGCTCAGAGTTGGCCATTTAGTCCTTCCCTTTGCTTCCAATCTTTTAACCAGTTTTAATCCCTCATAGGACTTCAACTCCCACTCCTTAGTTACCTCATTTCCTTAATAGCCTCTTGTGAGGAACTTTATCAAAAGCCTTTTGAAAGTCTAAATAAATTATATCCACGGGTTATTTTTATCGACTGCTTTAACTCTTGCAAAGAATTCTAACCATCAGAGAACCATGGTTTGCCCTTACAGATTTATCCTGATCATCGGCTTCATGCTAGGTGCTCTATAAACATTTACATTCTATTATATTTGATGCTTTCCATCTCAAAGTGTAACTTAAAACCCAGCTGTTTAGTGGAAGAGCCGTGACTGAATCACCAAGGGTGCGTCTACACTCCAATTAAACACCCGCGGGTGGCCCGTGCCGGCTGCCTCTGGCTCATGGGACTCTGGCTAGAAGCAGTTGAACCACAATGTAGATGTTCGACCTTAGACTGCAGCCCAAGCCCAGATGTCTGCACTGCAGCTAAACAGCCTCTTACCCCAAGCCTCGAGAACCCGAATCGGATGCTGGCTTGTGCCAGCTGGTCTCTAATTGCAGTGTAGACATAGCCTAAGGGTCTCCTGCATCGTCTGTGGAGTCTGAGTGCATATGTCTACACGGCAATGTAAGCCCAGGGGTAGTAGAACTCAGTTGACCTTGGGTTTGTTAATCTAGGGCTTGAGTGTCTACACTTATTTGTAAACCCAGGTTAGGAATTGTTGAACACTGGCTTACGACCTGCGACTCTAGCAGGTTGGAACTACACTGCATTATATGGGCCCAAGTCAAGCTACCCATATCCCAGACTTCCTAGCGCCCTCCCAAAACGTGGCTGCTCTAGACCCCTGTTTGTGGTGCAGTGTGGGAAAAGTTGGCTGTCCGCCAAACTTCATTGTCCAGAGGACAAAGAAAGTTGGCCCGTGGGATACTTTTGGCGGATTCCCAGAGCACAAGTCTGGTGGGGCTGTGTCTACACTACAAAGCAACAGGGCTTGAATCCTGTGTGCCAGCTTGACTCAGGCTTGGACCCTCCACCCCTGTGGGGTCCTATGTCTGAGTCCTAAGGTAGCATGATTTGTGTGTAGACAGAAGGGGGCATAGGCTTGATCGTGAGTTCGAACCCTTGGCTTACATTGCAATGTAGACATACCCAGTGATAACTGATCTCACATCACCACTAGCCAAACAGTGTGATGCCAAGGGAGCTAAAAAGAAAAGAAATATGTTTAGAATAATGTACTGAGAGCCCCTCTCTCCTGCACTCCAGGGAGCATGCTGCACACATCTACAGGGTTAATGTCTTCCAAAACTTTGCAGGTCACCTTTAAAGAGAACTCTGGTTTATGTCATGTTTGGGGGAGTTTATACAGAAAATATTTTCATTTGACAGACTAATTCCTTTGACAGGTCATTATTCTTGGGTGCTTTGCATTTTAGTGCACCGGGAGTTTATTCTTTTAATGGGATTTTTTCTGTAGTAAAAAATACATGTAGCAATACTGTAACAAATCCCACTCATAGATAAGTTCATGGAGGATAGGTCCATCAATGGCTATTAGCCAAGATGGTCAGGGATGTAACCCCATGGTCTGGGTGTCCCTAGCTCTGAGTGCCAGATGCTGGGAATGGGAGACAGGGGATGGATTACTCGATAATTGCCTGTTCTGTTTATTCCCTCTGAAGCATCTGGCATTGGCCCCTGTCGGAAGATAGGATACTGGGCTAGATGGACCTTTAGGCGGGCGCAGTGTAGCGGTTCTTACGCCAGGGTGTCACTGAGTACTGTGCTATCCCAGTCCCTCCTCTATAGCTGGTAGCATGCTCTGGATATGGCAAACTTGGAGACAAATGCTAGCTGCTGCCGACTAGCTCCGGGGGGCTGTCATTGATACTCTGAGCGAAGGAGGACTCTTTACTAGGGCAGACAGAAAATGAGAGTATTGGTACCCTGATGCCATTGCAATAGTTGATCAATCTTGTACTTCCTAACTCTTCCCCGCGGGAATCAAGATGAGCAAAGGAATTTCACCTCCTGGGGCCTCTCAGGCCCATTCCTGTACTGGAGGGCAAGGGAGCACTGATCTGTAGGGCCCTCTGACCAGAGAGCCGCGTCCCACTGCAGTGGTGATAGGGGGGTTACTCTGCATTTTCCTTGCGTCCTCCGGCTACAGCAGTTGTTTCATTCCCCTGCTTGCAGGCTGCTCCCCCCTGCTCCTGCCGCCGCTGCTGCTGTGAGAGAATTGCAGCCACATGCCGTATTTCTGGGGATCGTATTGTATTCAATTTATGGATGTTCTGTGGATTGTTACGGCCTACGGATTGGGTTCTGCTCCGTGGTTCCTCCAGGAATTGCAAACAGTGGGGTGCGCTTACGGCCATCCCTGGGCCTGTAAAACCCCTCCAGAGAAGTACCGCCCCGGGGCGGCCTCACATAGACTGGTTCAGGCAAGTACCGGAGTTCCTAGGAGACAAAGAAAGGGCTTTGAGTATAGAAGGCTGAGCTTAACCTGATAGAGGGGCCTTCTTTTTCATTCAACAGATAGACATGAGCTTTGGTCCAAGGGCAGACCTCCACCCCCGGGGGAGGCTTGGAAGGACTTGTATCTGCTGTGTGGAGAATGGGTGGCTTCCGGGGCGGTTAGTATGCATGTAGATCTTTTTATTGTTTGGTGTGTTTTCCATAAATCGGCATACTCGGCTTTGAAAGGGCTGTTTGGTTTCTGGAAAATCAGTGCCAGCATTGTCCCTGGAGAGAAAGCAAAGCACAGGGGCTGGCCGCGAGTCAGGCCTGCTTGGGATACTCACAGTGGATTGCAGGGGAGCTGTAGCGTGGCTAGAAGCCTGAGCGGGCATTCCCGGAGCAGACCCTGGAGGGGGGCTACAGGGACAGTTACCCAGGGACTGTCATAGCTGCTGTCCCTCTGCCTGCCTGTTTCCCGGCTTCTCCATCAGTCTCCTGGTCCCAGCTCCCAAGTCTGCCTTCTGCCCGGCCTTCCTCTCCCAGCCAGCTCCCAGGCTGCAGCTCCTGCTCCCTGGTCTCCGTCTCACCCTCTCCTCAACCCATCAAAGGCCTGGGGCTGCCTCCAGCCCCAGCATCTCCCCTGATCTTTACCTGTGACAATTCCTTGGCAAGTGCAGAATCGGTACCTTGGCCTTGCCTCATGGCAGTCACCTACAGCTGCTGCTGCTCCTCCGAGCTCCTCTCTCCCACAGGGCTGAGTCTGGGCCCACCACTGTCCCCATTGCCAACCGGTCTGCAGGGCTATTGTCACGGGCACAGCACCAGAGGGGTTACTGCCCCTGGGAATGACTAGCGCCCTTCTTCCCTGGAGCCCCGCCCTTCTGAAGACTCAGTGGCTTTTGGAGAGCCCCGGGCCTGTGTCGGGTGGTGGGGAGAGAAGTGTGGGAGCAGGGAGGGGCAGTGCGGTTGTTCTGCTCATTCCCACATTCTCCAGGAGAACTCTTAGCAAGTAGGGAATGCAGAGGGGGTTGGCCCTGGGCAGTTTTCTAGCTAGGCTCAACCCTAGGCCCCCAGGAGAACAACATCAATATGATTTATTTTCATATTAAAGTGTGCTCAGCCCAAGGACACATACGAATGTTATGATTATAGAAGGACTCCGCTCTAGTCCCTCCGTATCCCCTACAAACTTTGCCCCCACCCAACTGCTTGTCTCCCTCAACTCTCTCCCACCCCTCCAGAAAAAAAAAAAAAGGCCGAGAGGGGAAAAAACCTGGGTCCATTTTCCATTGCCCCTCGGATAAGGTGGAGAAAAGGAAGGAAATGAATTCTACATCCCAGGACCCCGCACTGAGAAAACCCTGGCCAGAGCCCCACCACCGTGAAATGATGGGAGCAGCAGGGAAAAGTGTTAGCTGGGACACCTTGGGGTACATCCACTGCCGTGGTATCACGCAAGGGGGGGCAACCCAAGGGAAGCAGTACCCTAATCACGCAATTTGTCATCATTTGCATGGCATTACATTCATTCTTGGCGACAGGTGTTACTAATGGAAATGGATTATTTTATTTCTCTGTAATTTATATTCATTATTACACCAGTCCAATCTCGGCTCTGTCAGAAAATATATCATTTTATGAAGTTGGTGAATTTGCATATTCCTGCGTTCGGTTTAATGAATAGCACTGGCTCGTGACCTCTGGTTTCTGCTGCTTGCAGCTAGTATAGAATTAATAGCCAGAGTTGGGTGACATTTTGTCAGCCCCTGAAGGAGAGGAGAAGGGTGTCTGCATTGTTGGTGTAAAGCCGGGCTGTCAAACCTATGGCTCACCGGCCAGTCCCAGCCCTTGGAGTAGTTTCATCCAGCTAACAGACTTCGCATAAATATCTAGGCTTGTCTACATGACCCCGCAGGCTGCACTGTGGGGGTGTGATTTGTACAGCGGACCAGCATGTTGGACTCTAACTCCCGCATGTAGACCCTGCTGGAGTGCTTTGAAGTATTCTGTGTCAAACAGGACTAGATCAACGCGCACTAAGAACAGTCAGTGCACACCAGCAGGATCCACCCAGGTGATTTAGAGAGCAGCATGCTGATGAGCTCTCCAGATCACAGCCCTGCAGGCCGGACTCCAGTGCAGCAATCCAGCAAAACCTCAGGTACAGGTGTAGAACCGCTTGGCCATGTTCACGAGGCGCTGGAGTGGCAAGGTCTGGTGGAAGCTGGCCCGGGTCCGGGTGAGGAGAAAGGGCACTGAAAAGTGCTAAGAGAAGCTAGGTACTGAGGAACGACGGTAGCAGTCACTAAAATCCAAAGTAAGTGAGTGTAATTACCAGCGTGGTTTAGCTTTAGTTATTTCTATTTTAAGAACTTTTGCTGAACGTGGTGGCCCGGGTCAAATGGCCGGGTATTGGCTCAGGACCGCCCTATGAAACGACTTTGACACCCCTGCTCAAAAGCACCAAAGGTGAGTAATTCAGCCGGTGAATGAGAGCACCGAAAGGCTCCAGCAGAAGAACCAGGCCAGGAATCCTGATAGGTGACTCAAGAAGCTGATCCAGCTAAAGAAAGCAAGACAGTGTGCTGCTTCCGCTCAGTGCCAGGGCAAAGCAAAGCACAAGAACAGAGCTGGGGATCTTGACACATGCCTGGGAATTCCCCCGGACTGCAGCTCACGGGGGCAGGGGGAGAGCCAGCACTGACAGGGAGATTCAATATAATTGACAATGATTTCGGATAATGGAGGAGAGAACGGGTGATCGTCTCTGGAGCCATATTACAAGGTGGTCATAACAACAACCCCGGCTACTATATTACAGATGGGGAAACTGAGGCACAGATAGGGGCAATGACTTGCCCAGGGTCACCCAGCAGGCCAGGAGTCCCAGTCCAACACCATACTGCCTCCTTGAATATGTGTTTAAACATATAGAAAGGTTAAAAGAAGTACAAGCGAGAATGCAGAGCCTTGAATGAATGAAACGAGGCAAATACATTAATTACGCGACTGTCGGAGAGATTCAACTTCTAAAAATCTGTCCATAAGTTTAAATGAAATGGAAAGAAGCCTGGACAATGAGGAAGTCAAGAAGCTTTGTAACGACAGCTACTGTAGCAACAAGAGCAGGGGAGAGATATGTGGAAAACCTGTGCGAATAGAGCCAAATGCACTGCTGGTGTAACTCCATTGAACTCAATGATCCAACTTCCGTTGAAGTCAATGGGGTTACACCAGGGACAAGAAATCTCTCCTACAGGGTTTGGTACAATTGCTGCTGAAGCGAAGGAGAGTCTTTCCATTGACTGGGATCAGGCCCGTGCCAATCAGATGAGTTAATGTTTGCAGGAGCGGGGCCCAATACCGTCCAGGGGAGGAAAACTATTCAGAGCCTGATGTTCAGTGCAGACATGCTGGGAAACAGTAATGCAGGAAGCAGCTTTGGGGAGACAGAGAGCAGCGATCTAGACATGAGTTTGCAATGCTGTCTTCCTAAGCAGAC
Organism: Malaclemys terrapin pileata; assembly: GCF_027887155.1. Lineage (NCBI taxonomy): Eukaryota > Metazoa > Chordata > Testudines > Emydidae > Malaclemys > Malaclemys terrapin. The sequence continues at coordinate 11,876,483 of NC_071510.1, read as the reverse complement.
TGAGCTGTGCTATTGTGGTCGTTCTTTGGTGCAAACACCAACGGCGTACTGTGGTCAGTTCTCATGCACCGTGCTGACAACTCATGCGATGTTTGGGTTGAAAGCTGGCTCCATTGAAGTCAATGAGGTTTTGCAAGTGTTGCCTGGGGATGGGGAGAGGGTGGCATTATGACTGGACATGTCTTCCAGGGGAGCTCTGGAGTTGTGGTAGGAGCTGGGCTGAAAATCAGGGGGCTCTGTTCCCTTGTGAGTTCCAGCTCCTGTCTCCGGACTGATGTGAACGGCTGCTCCAGCATGGGTGGGTCGGGGAAGAGCTGGAGAAGTAAGTGGCAGAAAGCAGCGGTGAGTAACCAGGGCAGGGGGGTACCCGGACAGGGACGGGGGACCCTCAAGTTAATCGTGTGTTTCCTGCTGCTCATCTCTTGGGATGGGACAGGAATCTCTGCCTGTGCTTGGGCACGATCTGACCGATGTCTGGTCACCCTGCCGATGGCAGAAGGGAGAAGTGAAAACTCCACGAACCCCCAACACACTGGGGTAGCACGCCTGGCAGGTCTCATCTGCCGTTATGGCGTACATCTCGTCCGGGACAGTCAGCAAAATAGCATCAGTTAGAATCTGAACCTAGACCTCATGAATACCGCGGAGGAGAGGAGCCCGTGCTCCAGTCTGTCTTCACCTGGAAATGAAGCTTGTCAGATACGATTCACTGTGTCGGAGTTGGAAGCTGGTGAACCCAGCCTAAAAGAGGCCTGTCCAGGTGCTAGCACCCCCCTGCCTCAGCACTTCCCCTCCTCCCCGCTTTAGCAATGGACCCTTGCAGCCTTGCAGCGCGGTGGAATGTAAACATGGCCCTTTCTGGCTCAGGTGCTCTGCTGTGGGCGGGTGTGTTCAGGGCCGTCTCTGCTGAGGTTAGTGTCTGCAATAACGCTGTCCTGCGCTGCTGGCCTCCTGCGAGCCTTGCCCAGCGCAGAGAGGGGGCGGGGCTCTGTTTCTCCCAGATGAGCTGAGTGGAGACAATGGAATTGCATAGGTGTGATTGAGAGCATCATTTGAAGCTAACGGGGCTGTAGCTGAGACTGATTTGAAGGGCAGACTTTTAATGCCTGGGGATAATAAACAAGAAGGAAGAAACGCAGCTCAACTCTCGCAGTCCCGGAAGCGTTTGCAGGGCAGGCAGTTAGCAAAACTCCCATTAATTTCAGTGGAGCCAGAATTTCACCCACCGTGATTTTACATGTAAATTGAGCAGAATTGATAGAGCCACACATGAAGGATGCCCACGATGCCATTTTTAGGGTCATTCTCCAGAGCAGGGCCAGAAAAATAAATTCTTTTAAAAATAACATGTCATTTAAAACGAGTGGGTCTTTCTCTTCCCTTTCCCCACCTGGTCTGATCCTTGGAGCAAAACTCCCTCCCTCCCACAGTCAAGTGCTCTCTTCATTACAATTGGTACACTGTCAACATTTTGGGTGGGAGGGAGGCTGTGACTTGTATTGTGTTTCACTACATTTCCCAGGCCTGGGAGTTTGCTCAGAGGCTGGGCTGGGAAGAGAAGGGGCCAGAGACCTAGATCACTTGCACAGTCTTGGGTTTGTTCATTCATTGAGTCTCCTTTATGAACACCACTAAAGATTCAGTACCCTCCTTTTTCCCCTGTGAGATTTGTTAAAAGTGTGTCAACAAAGCATTAATATCGCTCACAGCTGCAAACAGAAAAGGGCTAATAAATGATCTGAAGCCTCCAGAGTTTGCAACGAAACAGAACGCACACCCCATCAATACAAACTTCCAGCCATTATAGCCTCGTCTTTCTTTGAGACAACAATTTGATTTTCTTTGTGGCTTGCATGCAGATGTAGCCCTGGGAAACAGAAAGGCTCACGTCTGAATAGGAAGATGAAGTGTGACGTTAGCCAGGTGCAAAACAAGATGCTGAATGAGCCATTTTAAAAATATAGCCCCCCAAAAAGAGACTGCCGCAGACCCCCACAGCTCATCCATAAAACATTGGCTCGCTACTGTACGTTGTTTTCCAGCTTAGCATTTCCATAGGCGCAGGGTAGCTGTGATGTATTCATCTTTTTGAAAAACACATATTTAAAAGAATTCCCTGCCACGGGAAGCATGCTAGAGCAAGATATTGCCCTCTGTGAAACCCTGCGATTAAATCTCTGGAAATAAGAAACAAAATGTTTGGCTTAATTACTGGGGATAGTGAGTCTTAGCTGAAGGGAGGGAAATCTAGGTAGGCCCTTTTTACAGAAGGGGAGGGCTCCAGCCCCACAGAGCGTCCGTCTGGACTACAATGACATTCTTTGGCCTTTGCTATGCAAGAGGTGAGACAAGATAATCATAAGGGTCCCGTCTGGCCCTGCAATCTGTGAATGAAATGGGGCTATGTGTGGGTGTATGGGTCTGCTTGTGCAAAGCAGCTCGCAGGATTGGTTCAAATCCCATTGAAGTAAATGGGATCTGTCTATTGGGTTTCATATTAGGTCTAGGATCTGGGCCTAGCTCAGGAGAAATTTTGAACCTCAATTTTTGCCTTTATCATTGGCACCAGCTCAATCCATGGGCCCTTCAGGATGCACCGCCTCAATCCATGGGACTCTCGGGCTTCCCTGAGGTGGCTCAGCAGGAGGGGAGATCCTGGTGTCTCGTGTGAGATGTAGGCCAGTCAGGTAGCCTGACCTAAGAGAGGAGAATGGAGAGGGTGAGGGCAGTACAAGGTACTAGAACTACAACTGCCATGATGCACCGTGGTAGCATTTCTGAATCAAAAGTTTTCACCTGAAAATGTTCCGTTTTTCACGGTTAAATTGCAAATTTCCACAGAAAATGTGGATGAAAATGTTTTGTTTTGTTTGTTGTTGTGGAGATTCTCCACTGGACCCTTCTCTCCATTTTCTGACCACCCGGGTCGGGAGATCTGAGCTCCGGACGCCACCCCTTTCAGGACAAAGCTCAAGCAGATGATTTAATGAAGCCAGGGCCTACACCCTTCAACATTTTAAAGCCCATCAGGGACCGGTTAAAGTCACGAGCAGCCCATGTAAGGAATGCAGAGTAAGTGTAATATGAGCACAGTGGCTCAGAGCACTGAACAAAGGGGCCATCGCATTCTGAACAAGATGCTAGCAATAAAGAATTCTTGCTGAAAGGCCCTGCTAGGATAGAAGTGCAATAAATAACCTTCATGGTCTGAAGGACATGTGCTGCTGTCGTGAGGGTGTCAGAAGACACATAAAGACACAGCCAGAAAAATATTGTACAACAAAAAATAACCCCTGGCCCTTTTCACCCCCCAATGATAAGTGGCTTTCCATGGAAGAAAGCATAGTCACAAATTATTAGAGCTTATTGAAAATTTGGAATTTCTGTCCCAAGGGAAATTCCAATACTTTGACATCTTTTTTACCTAAAATTGGGAGGAAAAGTTGAAATATCTAAATTTTTCCAGAACCGAAAGTTCCATTCGGAAACATTGAAACACTTAATTTTAACTCAGTTCAGAACTGAACTATATCTCTCTGCGCTCTGACTTCCATGATGCACTGTGGCAGTTCAGCCAGAGGAGATACCATGGTGCTTCATGGGAGTTGTAGTCCAGCCATGGACCCCAGCCCAGGGAGGAGAATGCTTGCATTGATTTTGCAGAAACGGCATTTTTGTTGAAAAATCATTTGGATGGAAAATTCCCAGCTAACTCTACAAACGACACCACGGTTCTGAGCCGGACTCCCGCCCTCTGATCACGTCCCCTACAGCCTAGCCTGTAAGTGAGCACACAGAGCAACGGGAGTCTCCTCTTATCAGTGGACTGCCATGAGATTTCTGTTCTGCTGTGCCCAAAGTTCGTCCAGCTGGCCATGGCATTCCACATTCTTCCAGGTCCAAGACCAAACTTGCAGGATCACAGTCCAGGAGATATAATTGTAAAAGCGTTAAAATGAAATCTCTGAGGCGTCTGACAACAATAAAGGAATGAAAAAACCATTCCTCTTGTTCTCATCCTATTTCCAAGCTTTTATAGAACAAACAGCCTGGTTAATGAGGAAACACCCCTCATTTAATGAGTATCACTTTACATTATTACAGAGTATGGGATTCAGAACATCAGGAACGACTCCCAGATTTGCTAGAGAGCTTGGAAAACATTTAACATTAACCAACTGCAAACTCAGACTGAGAACGACTAATTACCCTTTCTACTGGAGGACAAAGAAGAAAAGATCAGGTCCTTTAGATAAGGACCATTAGAATAGTCAAATTACTCATTACACTTTTCAAGAAAAACTGTCAAAGGAATTATCTCTGGTATTAGCATCACATCGCTAATGGAAGAGGGATGCGTAGACTTGGTAGTCCGGCACATTTTCTTAATGAACTGTTCAACAAAACTGGAGTAATTAGAGCATACTCATATTAAGCTCTTCAAGCTAGGCAATGTTCGGCTTACCTCAAGTTCTTACTTAAGGCCTAGTCTACACCAGAAAAGCTTCAACAGTAACATCAGCATAGCTATGCTGACATACCCTCTACCTTGTACAGGCAAAAAAGTTATTTTGATGGTGTAGCTTGTGCCAGTTCCCTGAATATAATAAACTATATTGGCCAAAGTTTTTTTCTTTCTTTCTTTCTTTCTTTCTTTCTTTCTTTTTTTTTTTCCCTCCTGGTATAATGACATCTACATTAGGGCTTTTGCCATATAAAAATGTAATTAAAAATCCCACCTCTAGCAGACATTGCTAGACCAACAAAAGTTTCTAGTGTAGACCTGGTTTTAGTAAAATCCACAGGGAACTGACTGACTGGGCACCCTCAGAGATCAGGAGATCAAGACACTGGTTTGTATTCATTCCTTCTCAAGGAGGTTTGACGTTGAGATTGGTTTACAGGACAGCTAGGTGCTAGATACAGGTCCATCACTTTGACTCCAGCAATCATCCTATGGGATTTCTCCAAGAGCATCTTAAGAACAGCCACACTGGGTCAGACCAAAGGTCCATCCAGCCCAGTATCCTGTCTGCCGACAGTGGCCAATGCCAGGTGCTTCAGAGGGAATGAATAGAACAGGGCAATTATGGAGTGATCTATCCCCTATTGTCCAGTCCCACCTTCAGGCAGTCAGAGGTTTAGGGACACCCAGAGCATGGGTTTGCATCCCTGACCACCTTGGCTAATAGCTCTCAATGGACCTGTCCTCCATGAACTTATCTTATTCTTTTTTGAACCCAGTAACAATTATACTTTTGGCCTTCTCAATATCCCCGGCAAGGAGTTGCACAGGTTGACTGTGCGTTGTGTGAAGAAATACTTCCTTTTGTTTGGTTTAAACCTGCTGCCTATTCATTTCATTGGGTGACCCCTGGCATTGCCTGACCTTTGAGTGCTTGATGTTGCCACCTTCATGTTCTTTAAAGTCATTGTTTGGATGTAACATTTATTATAGAGGGACCACGTTCAATGTTAAACGCTTTCTTTACACTGACTGACTGTACCTCAAAACTGCCCAGTATGCCTGTGTGAAAAATCAGCTGTATTTTAATTAAGACACACACCCATATAGCATCTCAGCGTCAGGTCTCATCCGGGTTCTTACCTCTCCACATACAAGTGGTGGATTAAACAGATATGAATGTTGGAGCCTATTACTAAGAATAAAGATCTTTAGACTTCAGTGGAAAAGCGAATTTAGGCCAGGCTTACACGCACTAGGCTTTTGCTGGTATCGTTTTTTTCCTGACATTTCTAGGCTGGCTAAAGCCCTACTGTGTGGCATAAGGGGTAGTGCACAGGCCGGGGACTCAGGAGGTCTGGCTTGTGGTCCTGGCTTTGCTACTGGGTGACCTTGGGCAACTCACGTCCCCTCCCTGTGCCTCAGTTTCCCCATTTGTAAATCGGGGGTCATGATACTGACCTCCTTTGTAAAGCACTTTGAGCTCTGCTGACGGAAAGTTCCAGATAAGAGCTGGGTGTCACCAATATTCTTGGCGGGGACAGAGCAGCAGAAAACGTGCTGCTCGGAGTCTTTCAGAGGGTTGGGAAGAGCTGCTGCTTCTCCTAGATTGCCCAGCGAGCTCCCAGCCCCTGGTGGTTTGTAGGGAGAGGGTGTAGCAGACGGCGGATGCTCCTCGTGGCCTCCACGGGGAAATACCTGTGGGAATTAAGGGCCTTGTTTTCAGACCTGGAGTCCCTGGGCGCTGAGGGTGCTCAGCATCAGAGAACCAGGCCCAAATTCGGCCCCTAGCAGCACTGAATCCCCTCGGTGTGAACCGTTTCTTCTGCGGGGGGAAGGTGATTGCCACAAGTCTCCAATGAGAATAAGCCCGCCCTGCCCTGCCCTGCCCCGCAATGGAGCTCCATCTGTCTGCAGCATCGGAGAGCCGCTGTGCTCACCCTCCAAGCAGACACACCCCATTCCTCCCCTGGTGAGTCTTTGGCAGCTCTCTGAGCCTTCCACTGGTGGCGTTTTCCCAGCTGACTTTACTCCCACACGGGGGACACGATCTATCCTACCGGTTCCAACATAATGAGACTGGTCTGTTTTAAAGTGTCAGCTCTCTGGGGCAGCGGCTGCCCTTTTCAGTCTGCGTTTGTACAGCGCCTAGCACAGCGGAGCCCTGCTCCATGAATGCAGCTCCTTGGCACTGCCACAATAAAATAAATCCTGCACATAGAGAAAGAGGCACTTGCAAGTGGGCACTGTCCCATCTGCAAAGAGTGAGTGTGTCCAACCACAGGGCTTATGTATTTCAGAGCTGAAATCATTTGACTGCCTTGTCCATTTAGAACAACGGAAATTAAACAAAACCAGATTTCGTCTTTTTTTTAATCCCTTACAAATCACAGTTTCATTCCAGCTCACCAGCCAGCAGATGGGCCTGCAACTGTTTCCCACAAGCACCGTGAAAGCTGCAACCGTGTTAGTTTCACAGCAACACCTCCTGATTACGAATGCTGGTGTCCCTGCATAGCTAACTGGAATCTAATTGAAAACCTCCTACGATGGCGTTGGAGCTTGGAGATGAATCATGGTTAGTTACGTATTTCCAGCCAAGACACGTTTTGGTTTGTTGTGACCTGAGAAAACTGGTTATTTCCAAGGTAAAAGCTGCTATTTAATTTTGCTGTATACCATGTCGTGCAGCACGCATAGAAAACTTTCCTCCAACGCGCTCCCTACTAAACAGCAAGCCAGAGTCAGTCGCCTGGGTTCGGCTACTGCGTTTATTCCTAGTTTGCTTTTGTTTTAAGAAGGCTGTTAACATGGCGGTGGTTTGCTTTGCCCGCTAGAGCAATGCACGGGGAGATGGTAAGGGCCCAAGTCCTGTCTCACTCCAAGCTAATGACTCAGCGTAAACGTGGACAAGTCACCTGACCTCTGCGTGCCGTAGACCTTCCAACCGTTAAATAAAACAAAGGTCTCCCCTGAAAACCACATGCTGCAGCTGGCCTGAGCTTGCTTAGATATATAAACTGCAGATGGGGAAATTTCAGGGGCCGATTTACACCTGCATAGCTTCCACTGATTTCAGCATGAGGTGATGTCTGCACAGGTTAGCTCACTGTAGAAAGCAGTTCTGGGGGACGAGCACTGGAGCCAGGAACTGGTGCCTTCAAGGAATCCTGCCACTACCCATAACTAGGGTGACCAGACAGCAAGTGTGAAAAATCAGGACTGGGGTGGGGGGTAACAGGCACCTATATAAGAAAAAGCCCCCAAAATAGGGACTGTCCCTATAAAATCGGGACTTCCGGTCACCCGACCCTTAACACAATGCAGGCAGGTGTTCTCCGGCATGGGAATGCTACAGAGCAGGCCGGTTCTTCACAGTGCTGCCCCTTTCCGAACTGCATTGCCTCCGTCTTTGTGGGCTCAGCTCTAGCCAGTTGTTCTTCATCCGGGTGCTGCTCTCTGCCGGGCACTGAGCCAGCGGGGAGGTGGTGCTGTTTGTGTTTGAGGGAAAGGGGCTGCTGTTATCTGCGTGCGGCTGGCGTGTCAGCCCAGGTCTTCTCACCAGCTTCCTACAGACGGGTGAACAACACTGGGGAGAGGATGGAGTCTTGTGGGCTGCGTAGCCGGAGAAGCAGTTACTCAGAGGGTCTTTCCGTTCACCTCTGCTGCTCCTGGGAGGCATCTGCCGCTCGGGTTTCCTTCTCTGTTCCTCTCCCAGTGGAGAAATTGAATCCAGGCTTTTAAAGCTCCGTGTTTGTGAAGTGTCCTGTGCAGCGGAGGCAAGTGGAAGGAGTGTGCCCTGCTCCGGGAACGGGCACGGCCCTGGTCTGCGGCGGCTCGGACACCTGCAGGGGTTCACCAGAGAGAGATCTGTGTGCTGCACCCAGCTGCTTCACTCCTGGGGAAGACCCTGGATTTGCTGGCAGTTGTCCTGGCTCTGAGCATGAGGCAAACCCAGGTCCAAGTCAGGGCTGAGACCTTGAACTTCCTGCGGTGTCCTGGGGGGCGGGGGAGCGGGGGCATCGTTCGCAGAAGCCAGGTCTGATGTGCTTGCAGTCATAGGCCGAGGAGTCAGGGATGGGGGGCACCAGGCCATTGCCCAACCACTTTAACTAGTGACCGTGCGCATCGCAGCTGGGAGCGTGTCATGGCTGGCGCCCGGGTCCCGCTCTGCGTGGGCATATTGCAGTGTGCCGGCTGCTGGGCTCCTCTCAGTGCCGGGGACCGGCCAGGAAGTAGGACAGACCCATCAGCCGAGGGCAAGGCTGGCCAGCAGGGAGGGGTGAGGGACGGAGTGCAGTGAGGAGGCACCTGGGATGAGTTGTAGGGGGGTCCCTCCAGAGCTGAGTCTCCTGGGAGGAGGCGGGCGTAGGGGCCCATGGTTAAGGCTGCTGGTGTGTGGGGGCACCTGAGAGGGGACGAGGAGGGTTTGGGGGCATTCTGTGCCTCTCTGCAACTCTCCAGCCCATGCTCACAGTAGCTGTCCCTGTCCAGGGTCGATTGCTCTAGCCCTGAAGTGCCCGCTTCCTTCTCGGCTCACCTCGGTTCTTGGCTGGGCTGGGCCAGAGAAAGCAGGAAAGAAATGGGAGCGCTGGTGTGGGAGAGCAGCCTGCTACAGACAGACTCCCCTTTCTCTCCAGTCTCACTCAGCATCTACGTGTGCAGCCACTCCCCACCTCCAGTGCAGTTTGCACTCCATGTCCAGGGCTTGGTCTGGATTGTGTGGGGGAGGGAGGAGTCTAGCCTATTGCCTTCAGCTAGATGACCCCGACGAGCTTCTGACTGTCCTTGCTCCGGAGCAGCAGGTTTGATACCGGGCAGTAGTTCGTAGGTTCTCCGCTCCAGGAACAGTTTCTTCAGAGTTGGCAAGACAACTGCTTGTTCTAAGGAGAGAGGAAGTGATCAAACTTGCATTCCGTCTTCTTTCACCGGCACAAAGAAACATCAGTGACAAGAAAATCAGGGGCTGGTAAGTGGCTGGGGCTGAGTACACGGCTAACTCTCTGACCCCCTCCACTGTTCTCCAACCAAGCCACCGTTCAGACCAGTCCATCTCTCACTGAAATCAATGGCAAAGCTCTCATTAGCTTCGATGGCAGCAGGAAAGGGCCCCTTGTAGAACCTCAGGCAGGAGAACAGAGCTTATTGAAACCAGTTGGAAAATTGGTCATGAAGCATAGATTCAAAGTTGCACAGAATTTAAGGCCAGAAGGGACCATTATGATTGTCTAGTCTGACCTTCTGCATAGCACAGGTGATAAAATGTCACCAAGCGATTCCTACATCAAGCCCATATCTTATGGATGAGCTAGAGCATATAGTTTAGAAACAGACACCAAGTTTGATTTAAAGACTCCAAGTGATCAAGAACCCACCATATCCCTAGCTAAGTTGTTCCTATGGTTAATTCCCCCGATCGTTAAAAATGTGCACCGTATTTCTAGTCTGAAACCCGTCTAGCTTCCAATTCCAACCACAGGATTTTGTTTGGTCTTTATCTGCTAGACTAAAGAGCCCTCTGCTCTCAAAACTCTTCCCCATGTAGGTACTGTAGACTGATCAAGTCACCTCTAATTCTTCTCTTGGATAAACAAACATTGAGCTTCTTTAGCCTCTCGCTGTAAGGCAGCTTTTCCAGGACACAACTTATTCCTGTTGCTCTTCTCTGAACCCTTCCTGATTTGTCACCCTCTTTTCGGAGGAGTGGATACTATAACCGGACACAGTATCCAGCAGTGGTCTCTCCAATGCTCACCTAAGCAGGATCGCTCAAATATCCCAATGCTAGAAGTAAGTTGATCTTCCCGGGGCAAACAAACTGCCAAACACGTGAAGAGGAAAGAGAAAACCAGGGGACAGAACATCACAAAGTCATGGGACGTGGGGAAGGTCCATATACAGGCAGCAAAGTGATTCCAGAGCCCTTCTCCACTGTGCTAGGAGAGACCATGGGGCCCCTGCTCCAGCCCCTTTGGGCTGATCCGCACAGCAGGGATGGGAGCTGGCCTCCAAGGGCGTATGACGCCAGCATGCCCACCTCTAAGCCGGGCCCACGCTCACGTGCGAGAAGGCAGAGCCAGAGCACACTCTATTCCAGCTGGTCCCTGGCAGCGGAGCTGAGCCAAGGTGACTGTGCTGCTGGTGTCACTTAGACCTGCCCTTAGGCACGGCCCCAGTGCGGCTGAGGCTGGGAGCCACCTTTCCCACACGCCAAATGCAGCTGGGCTGGCCCGAGGGATCTGGGCCGATATGTCAGGTGGCGTCTGGTCTGAGCATTAGATAGGGAGAGAAACGATCAGTTTTCATCACGGAAATAGGAAAATTCTTGACAAGCCTGGTCCCATGCACGCCGCAAGGCACCGGCAGATAGCATCAGTGCATTCTGCAGGACGCCCGTGCCCGGCGAGGGCAGCATTCCACACCTCTGCACTGGGAAAACAAGCAGGGGCTGGAGGTGGAAGAGATGGGGAGAATGCGAGCCCCCATAACTTCACCTTCCCCTGAGGCCTTCGGTAAACCCAAGCCCTCCTCCTCCTCCTCCCGGGAATTCCAGACCACTGTCCTCCAATCAAACAGGCCCCGCACCAGACCCCTTCTCCCACAATTCACAGGGAAAGCCCCGGGAAAGGGAGCCACAGTCAGCAAATACATATAAACCCCAAGCCAGTTCCCTCCTCGGTTCAACAGACTTCCCTATTGCGTGGCCAGACGTGGAAACCCCGGAAGGAGGGAATAAAAAGGAAACTAAACAGTAAAGACAAATGGATCGTAGCCAGGCCGTGTCCACGAGAGTCCAAAGATCAAATAAATGGATCCTCAGCTGTCTATTGGTGCTGCTCCACTGATTGCAATGGAGATAGAGCCAATTTACACCCGCGGGGATCTGGCCCCACTGACTGCAAGGGAGAAAGAGACACACCAGAATGTCTGTGTGTTTTGGCCTGCTGAGGAATTCACAATCCTAGTTTTGTTTTATAGGTCATCAACCTGACACTGAAGTTGCTTCTTGTCCTGAATTAGGCCATTAATACGACTTGAGACAATGGTGTACTTTCAGAGTGGACCTTGCTATACGACGTTTCATTCCATGAGTGTCAATGAGAGATTCATTGCTCCCCATTTAGGCAAAGTCCACCAGCGTTTAGCAATCGTATCTTTTCAGTGCGGCATGTCCGAACCTGGTCGTGTTGGGAGGATTTTGCAATAGGCTGGCCACTATCTTTAGCCTAGGTCCAGGGAAGTTTAAATGAACCTTGACTAGAGGGGATCTAGGTTTGTACATGCTTGGAGCTCATTATAAGCACAGAAGGAACTTATGAACTCAGAACTTGGTGAAAAGGCCAACTTCTCTGAAATGAGATGAAAAAGTGTGTAACAGATCTGGAAGCCACAGGTCCCAATCCCGCAAACACTCACATGCTTAATTTACATAGTACCACTGGAGCAACTCACGGATGTGAAGTAAAGCCTGGGTGTAATAAGTCCTTGAAGCATCAGGGCCTTAGTGAATCAGCTTCCGTAAAACAAAGCCGTTTCAGATTTGATCTCCCTGCACAACATACTCTATGCATTCAATCAGAAGATGGGTTGGCCTGTTAACATATAATAGAACTGTCATGATCCCCAGGACCAGCCTTGACAGTGAATATTAACAGAGAGAGATGAAAGCAAGTCACTGGGTGCATGTAATAGAGATAGTTAAGGAGGCCATGTACGTTTCCCAGGAAAATGTAAATGCTATCTTTACACAGTCCTTTGTTCTTTATCTCAAGTCAGCCTGAGTGATGGATGCTGTAACTGATGCAGGCAACAAAGATGATATTTGCCAAGTCTCTTGAGAAGATTTGTATAATGGTGCATTAAATATCCTACTCACTTATCCCCAATGAATAATCATTGAAGGTCTAATTTTGCTTTGATAACTTTTGTGATCCAGCTGCACCCCTATCCAAATTCCAGCTGCATGTACTAATACTGTACTCTGCTCAGACACGACAGGCCTCGCTGTGGTTTGCCTAAAAGGAAAGTTAAAGCATATGCAGATGGGGCATGTTTTTCCTCTGGTGTGGATGCCCAGATATTGCAATGGCAACATCACAAGCGGCTAGGAATATTTGCTGCCCAATGACAGGAAGCAGGCCATTCCCCTGTTTTTCATCGTTAATTCTTTGCACCTAGACACCGCCTTCCCACTCAAAGTGCTTTGAGGCACATTAAGGGCTTTAGGCTCCCACTGGGGAGACGGTAAGTATAGGCCCTGATTTTCAAAGGTGCGATGCCTGCCACTCTCCTTGCCTTCTGCTGAACTGGTCTATGGTCGGCACCTTGGGAAACTAGGCCCAAAGGGCCAGATTTTCCAAAGAACTGTGCAGCTCCCATCTCCCATTTCGGCACGAAGTGAAGTGGCTTTTGAAAGGTACTCAGCTCCCTTCTAGGCACCGAACAATGGGAGTTCCTGGGTACTGAGTGCTTCTGCAAATCTGGCCCTGCCTAGGTGTCGAAAGTTGGATGTTCCCAAGGGAGGTACCCAAAGTTAGTGGACACTTTTGAAAATTCTGTCTTAACTTCCCAGGTCACACAAGAAATGTCTGGACTAGCCAGGAACAGAACATGGGTCTCCTGATGCCCAGGCCTGGGCCAAAACCACAGGACTGCCCTTCTGTATCTTTAACAGCTTTGTCATGAAAATCAAGGAAGTGGTTACCAATATTACAGTACACTAAACTCTTCATGAAAAGCTGCTAGTCTACAAATGGATGGTGACTCAGCCATTTAATCGGCAATAAACAATAAATCTACCTCTCTTTGCAGGAAACTCAAGGTTGGATCACAAGCTCTCCTCAGATCGACTCTGTGAGTGCTGTGAATGAGGCAGGGCCACACATTGAACAGAGAGGATAACAAAGAAATAATGAACTACTGCCTTGTTCCCTGAGCACCGTACTGGCTGCACCCTGAGTGAGGCAGGGTGTGACGGGGCAGCTGCCCCTCACTGGCTGGCAAAGGGTTAATAGCAGCCCTTGGAGTGGCTACGCAGAACCCAGCCAATCAGAAGAAGGCTTAGAAGCAGCCAATCAGGGCCAGTCTGGGCCCTATAAGAAGGGCTGAAGGGCCGAGAGGAGTGCAGTCTCTCCCTGGAGCTTGAAGGAGAAGGACTGGCTGTTTGTAGAGAGAAGGGTCAGGGTCGCAGTAGCAAGCGGAGCTCCAGCCTGGCTGGCTTCCAGACTGAAGCCTTGATATAGGGGCCGAGTAGGTGCTGGGGCTATGGGGAAGTGGCCCAGAGAAAGCAGGTAGTGGCAGAGGGGAAGGAGAGGCAGTGAGTAGCTGCCAGCTATAAAGTGCTTGGGTCAGGGCTCAGAGTAGTGGGTGGGTCTGGGCCCCCCACTTTGCCCCACTGGCTGCCGAGGGAAGTGGCCAGCCAAAGGACTGCAGTTTGCCCCTGAGCAAGGGGCTGGACTAGAGGCTGCAGTTTGCCACTGCGGCGAGAGGCCAGATGAAGGACTGCCGGTTCCCCCCAGAAGGGGAGAGACAATGGAGTTGGGGCACAGCGGGAGGGCCGTGCCCTGAAGAGGACATCGCGGTCCAGGAGCAATGCGGGTCCCCACAGACAGCAGAGACAGTGGAGAAGCAGCGATGGAGAGTGAGATGCCACAAGAGGGGAGCGCCCTGCTGATGGACAGAGCTAATTCCCGGAGCAACCCGCAGGAGGTGCCACAGTGGTGAGCACAACCCGTTACACAGGGGTTCTGTGGAAAAAATACTATGTGACCATGTCTTTAAAAAGCTGTATCATAAGGCAGGCTCACAAGGGGGCTGAATGGAAGTTGCCCAAGCATTTTCCAAGTTTTTAGTGCTTCGCAGAGCAATCTTAACATTTATTTAAGGTGGAGTTTTCATGTGATTTTTCCTTTACAAATGGATAAAACAAAAACATTTCATCAGATGCTGGTATTTAAGATGCGCTGTCCGGTAAAATGGGTGCACAATTTGATGCACGTGCCTGTCTCACTGAGTGCACGAAGATCATCATCGTTTCCTCCAGAAACAGAGAAAGCAGGAAACTCCAAGTACATTAAAAACAGAGTTTGATGCTGTGGAAATGCCTCAGTTTATGAATAAGGCTACGGTTTTGGAGTGGAGGTCACAGTGTTCAGTCATCTTGTATCTGAATAAAATCCAGGACCCCTGCAGTGGTGGTTCCTTTCCCCTGCAGGCATTACGACCTGGCTCACGCGGTCGCAGCTCCCCTGGGGCGTGGCACTCTGCCTCTATCTGTGGCGGGGTGGATGCTCCAAACCTGAGCAGCACTGCGATCAGGTGGGCTAGGTCACAACGTAGGGAGCCGGGCTGACCCTGCAGGACAGCAACTGCTGCTGTGGGGTGAGTGTAGGTTGGGCTGGTTGTTCAGTCCTCCTCCCCAGCCTGGGGCAGGCTCCTCCGGCCTCTTGCTGGCCCCCTTTGTGCGACATGGCCTTGTTTTCTCACACCTCCGCTCTGAAACGGAGGACGATTTTCCAGGAAAAAACTGCAGCCGTGTTGATGAAGCCCAGCCTGTGGTTTATTCCAGAGTCCAAAGGGAGTAACCTCATGTGATTATTGCAATCCTGTCTGTGCTCCCACCCTTTCACCCCAGGCTCGCCCGGGTTGCTATAACCCCCCTGTGCTCTCTTTGTTACTGCAGGTAGCGCTTCAGTTCATTGCGACTGGACGCTCCTTCCCTGCACCATCCCCTCACCTAACCCTTCTCATGGCTCTTCCTGGCCACTGCTTGGATCCAGCAATGTCAGCCCCTCAGTCAGAGCAAAGGGGCTTTGCAGTGCAGTGACTGGGAAATAAGCCTACGTTTCGATGGCTACTAGAGGGTAGGGATTTGCAAAAGAGACAAAAGTGGCCCATGACTGCCCAGCATTCCCCGGCTGCCACTGGCCAGGGCAATTCCATTTCACTTTAATAGGAGATGCATCTAGCAAGCACCATCGCTGAGTACAACCGGCCCTTGGCAGCTTATGCAATCATAAGGTAGCAGAGTCCTAAAGGAAGAGGAAGACCCCAGGAAAGAGAAGAGTTAATCTTCCTCTTTTCCTTTGTGTGAGCTCCCTCCGAGCTTTACATTCTCCTCTCTGATCTTTGCCAGAAGCCGTAACTGATGCAGATCCCAGAAAACATAATGTCTGATTTTTGCTCATCCCTCCCCCTAGTTTGGAATGACTCAGGAAAGCTGCCTTCCCTCCCTCATCTCCACAACGTTTTGCTCGATGGGCAAAAGGTTCATTCTTCCCCATTGAAGAGCAAAGATGGTGGTTTTCCTGCCTGTTTGCTTTCAGGGCTTGAGTCCCTCACAGCCCTTGTATCATCACTTCCAGTTCCCCGAGAGCTGTGAGACTTTAACATTTTTCCCAGGCACAAAGTGTCATCCCCAACACTTAGGTCTGACAGTTTGACTAGTCAAGTTTCCACAAGTTCAAAACTATCCATCTCTCTCCCCTGCGTGACCCCAGCAAACTCAGTTGTTGTCTTTGGATTGGTTTCTAGAGGAATACTGTGTCCCACTGGGGAGGGAGAGGGGGGGGTTGTGTTGGAATTGTTACCTTTCTTCCCTGGGAAGAGAGGGAAGGTGACCTCAGGGTGAAAACTCTGCAGTGGGACCCAGGAGACCTGGGTTTAGTTCCTGGCTCCATCACAGACCCCCTGGGTGAGCTTGGCTGTGTCAGTAAGGGCCGGATTTTCACAGGTCTGTAGCTGCCCAAAGGCAGACAGGTGCCTAGTGAGATTTACAAAGCACCCAAGCAGGGTGGGTTTGCTCACGTTAGGGTGACCAGACAGCAAATGTGAAAAATAGGGACACGGGGTAGGAGGTAATAGGAGCCTGTATAAAAAAAAAAAAACCCAAAATCGGGACTGTCCCTATAAAATCGGGACATCTCTTCACCCTAGCTCACGTAGGCACTGCTGGAAAGCTCCACTGGTGGGAGCTGGGGCTGGAGAAGCCGGGGCGTGTGCACGTGAGCTCGTCAGAGGCGCACACAGCGTGCGTAAGACAATCCAGGCCCCTTGGGGCCTGCTGCAAAACTCCCATTGGCTTTGGCTCGGGGCCTGGAGCCCTGTATACTTGGGCTGTGCAGGGGCCTCAGAAGAGCAGCACAGCCATGGAACAACTAGCCAGGCCCCCCCTTGCATGGCTGGGGTGGCCAGTGGCCCCCATACACCGCAGCGGACAATGGGTCTAGGACTGCTATCACTGTACAGAAGGCAGGCCTCACGCCCACACAACATGGACTGGACCGCCCCAGCCTACCTGTGACTCTCCTCACAGAGCTGCTTATATCTCACAAAGGGAGAGAAGGGGATTTCCCCTTTGCTCCTGCCCATCATCCGTAAAGCAGAGCGTGTCTGAATCGATTGGCTGGGCTATAGAAAGCCTCTCACCATCGCTACAGGGTGCTTTTGTGGGTCACACAGACAACATCTGGCTTGGCACAGCCCCACTAGTCCACCTGGCTAGCAGAGGCGCCCTTGGCTGGGTTGCTGTTACCTAGGCTGGCTGCAAGGGGAAGGCCTGGGAAAGCACTGATTACTGTGGCAATAACCAGGAATCACAATGCAACAAAGAGGAACTGAATGTAGGGGGTTGGGAGGGATTTGTTCCCCTAATAGTGAGAGAATATAGCAGGAAGCAACCCAGGGATAATAATAACAACCCATAGCTCTTGTATAGCACTTTCTAGTCATTGATTTCAAAGTGCGTCACAAAGGCAGTCAGTATTCTAGCCCAATTTTACAGATGGGGAAACTGAGGCACATAGTGACTTGCCTAAGGTCACCCAGGATGCCAGTGGCAGTGGCTAGGACCCAGTTCTCCTGAGACCCAGTCCAGTGCACTATCCACTAGGCCCCACTGCTTTCAAGGTGTGTAACATGGTAACAGTACTGGGGCAAACCCTGCCGGAAGCCCAAACCGCAATGGAGATTGCAGGTCAGTGAGCACTGCAGGCTCTGTCCCATTGGCACACAGCACCACGCAGAGGTTCCTAGTGCGGCCGGATGCTTTTATCTGGCGTTGCGGTCAGGCATTTGCCTACAAAGCAAAAAGGGTTTGGTTCACACTGCAGTCATGCTTCTTCCCGGGAGGATGTGGTGTGAATTCAGATGCTTTCAGCACGCTGCGATTCATGTGCCAATGAATGAGGCATTAAAGGCTTCTCCCCACCTTAATGGCCATCAAAAACATCCTCGGTCGCAAGTGGTGGAACATGGACAACTCCTTGGGATCCAGCCCCTTGAGCGGGCGGGTTGATTTTACAATCTTCTTTCTCACCAGGGGGCTGATCCAAAACAGACTCCCACCCTGAGGAGACCTCTACACTTTGAGCTGGCGGTGTACGTTTGAACTTCTCACTCAAGGACACACATCCACCCTAGCGCCATTAGAAGCACAGCACAGCGGGAGGGAATAGCCACCCCAGTGTGATGCTAGGCACGTCTTCTAGTGGCTAGCTTCTCCCTCTGCACGTGCTGCTGGGGCGGCATTGCGATTTTTAGTGTGCTGGCTTGACCAACGCTAGCCTGGGTTGTGACCATTCTCAGGGCACCCAGGACTGAGAGTCACCCTCCGGCAAGAAGAAAGTAGATGAAGACATTTAAAAATCCCATGTGGGGACATAATGGGGCTGTGCTGGCTTGCACCATCCAGGGATCTGGCCCCGGATTTTTTAACTAATCATTAATCTTGCTGAGGTTTTGGAATTCAGCCACTTTATCCAAAGAGAGCACATCAGCTACTCTTTGTTTATTATGTTTCAATATGGGCTGACAAGGTAATGCAGTTCTCCGTATTGCTAATGTAGACGTGCATAACCAAGACTGGTTACATAATTTAAATCTTTAACTAAGTTGTCAATATACTTTCATCTCTAAGGAATTATCACAAATCTTCTTGTAAATTCAGTCTAGGGCCCCAGAAGGTGAGGAGGGTTTTACTTCTTTCCCAGAGTGGAAATGACAAAACAGTGGTGGGAAAGTCTTTCCCATTCAGTTGGACTGGTCATACTTCATGTGTCAGAAAATCAGGTTAAGTTAGGCCTGGTCTACACTACGACTTTAATTCGGATTTATCAGCTTTAATTCGAATTAACCCTGTAACCGTCCACACAACGACGCCATTTAATTCGATGTAAAGGGCCCTTTAAATCGATTTCTGTACTCCACCCCAACGAGCGGAGTAGCGCCAAAATCGATTTTAGCAATTCGAATTAGGGTTAGTGTGGCCGCAATTCGATGGTATTGGCCTCCGGGAGCTATCCCACAGTGCATCATTGTGACCGCTCTGGACAGCAATCCGAACTCGGATGCACTGGCCAGGTAGACAGGAAAAGCCCCGCGAACATTTGAACTTCATTTCCTGTTTTCCCAGCGTGGAGAGCACAGGTGACCACAGATACCTCATCAGCACAGGTAACCATGCAGGCTGATAATCGAAAAAGAGCACCAGCATGGACCGTGAGGGAGGTACTGGATCTGATCGCTGTATGGGGAGAGGATTCAGTGCTTGCAGAACTTCGTTCTAAAAGACGAAATGCAAAAACTTTTGAAAAAATTTCCAAGGGCATGATGGAGAGAGGCCACAATAGGGACTCTGAGCAGTGCCGCGTGAAGGTCAAGGAGCTCAGACAAGCCTATCAAAAAACAAAGGAGGCAAACGGTCGCTCCGGGTCAGAGCCGCGGACATGCCGCTACTACGCCGAGCTGCATGCAATTCTAGGGGGGGCTGCCACCACTACCCCACCTTTGTTCGTGGATTCTGGGTCGGGGATAGTCTCGACGCCTGAGGATTCTGCCGATGGGGTAGAGGAGGAGGAGGAGGATGAGCTTGCAGAGAGCACACAGCACTCCATTCTCCCCAACAGCCAGGATCTTTTTATCACCCTGACTGAAGTACCCTCCCAAGCCTCCCAAGCCAGTACCCAAGACTCTGACCCCATGGAAGGGACCTCAGGTGAGTTTACCTTTTAAAATATAAAACTTGTTTTAAAAGCAAATGGTTTTTAATGATTACTTTGCCTGACTTTGCATTCACAGTCAGTTCAGCTACTGGAAAAGTCTGTAGCTACTGGAAAAGTCTGTTAACGTGTATGGGGATGGAGCGGAAATCCTCCAGGGACATCTCCATGAAGCTCTCCTGGAGGTACTCCGAAAGCCTTGCCAGAAGGTTTCTGGGCAGTGCATCCTTATTCCCTCCTCCATGGTAGGACACTTGACCACGCCATGCTTGCAGCAAGTAATCTGGTATCATTGCCTGACAAAGCCTGGCAGCGTATGGTCCCGGTGTTTGCTGGCATTCAAGCAACATCCGTTCTTTATCTTGTTGTGTAATCCTCAGGAGAGTGATATCACTCCTGGTAACCTGGTTGAAATACGGGAACTTAATTAAGGGGACAGAGGTGGCCGTTCCTACTGGGCTGTTTGCCTGTGGCGGAAAATAAATCCTTCCCTGCAGTTAGCCAAGCGCAGATGGGAAATTGGCCCTGAGTTTTTCGCGTTTGGCTAGCAGGGATCTTCCCTGTTACCAGCCACGCGGTGGGGGGAGGGTACCGTGATCATCCCAGAGAATTCATGGCGAGGGGGGGGGTCGGCGGCGGGGGGGGGGTAGTTTGGTGCCTGCAGGGATCTTCCCTGATACCAGCCACGCGGTGGGGGGAGGGGTACCGTGATCATCCCAGAGAATTCATGGTGGGGGGGGGGGTTAGTTTGTTTTCTGGTGCTGCTGAATGTTAACAGAAAAACCGCAGCACTCTACTTGCCTGAAGGGGCCCAGACAAGCCCCCCCACACTGCCCCCCCCCCAACTGGCTGAGATTGGCCAGGCTTCTGCAGCACTCTACAGGCTATGCTTGGTATGTGGGAAAGGAGGGTGCAGAAGCTGTAAAACAATGGCTTACCATGGCCGCATGCAAGCCGAATTCTGTTGCCCAGACCTGTGATCTCTAGCAGCAAAGCCACAGGCACTCAGCATTAAGAGGCAAAATGCGACCTTGCACAGAAATCACATGTGCTATGTAATGTGAACAGTGTTGGTCACCGTGAAAGAGTATAAGCATTGTTCTGCAAAATGTAGCTTTTAAAACAATTCTCTTTTTTCCCCTCCCTACAGCAGCTGCAAATTCCTCAAGCCTCCCTCCTCCATCCCGAAGGTTATCACAGATAAGGCGTCGTAAGAAGAAGACGCGGGAGGACATGTTTTCTGAAATTATGCAATCCAGCAGGAGTGACAGAGCTCATCTGAATGAGTGGAAGGAAACAGTTTCAAAGTATAGGAAAGAAGTCAGTGAACGTGAGGAGAGGAGGGACCAACGTGAGGAGAGGAGGGACCAACGTGAGGAGAGGAGAGACGAGATGAGAGATGGCGGCAGGAAGACCAGAGGATGAAGGATGCAACGCTGGGGCTGCTCCGGCGTCTGGTGGAGGTTCAGGAACGGCTGCTGGAAAACAGACTGCCGCTTCAGCCCCTGTTCCACCCTCCCCCCTCCCCATGTTCCGTATCCTCCTCACCCAGACGTGTAAGAACGCGGGGGGGGAGGCTCCGTACACCTTCCCATTCCACCCCAGTAGACAGCCCAAGCAAAAGGCTGTCATTTTTTTAACCTTTTCTTTGTGGCTTTTTCCTTCCCAGCAATCCTCCTCCCAAATACCACCCGGGTTCCCTCCCTCTTTTTCTAATCTATTAATAAAGAATAAATGATTTTTAAATGATAGTGACTTTATTTGGTTTGAAAGAAAGATGGGGGAAGGGGCAGGGTGGGTTCCTTACAGAAAATCAGTCAGTAAAGGGGGAGGGTTTTCATGAAGGAGAAACAAACAGATATTTCACACGGTAGCCTGGCCAGCCATGAAACTGGTTTTCAAAGCTTCTCTGATGCACAGCGCTTCATGGTGTGATCTTCTAATCGCCCTGGTGTCTGGCTGCGCATAATCAGCAGCCAGGCGATTTGCCTCAGCCTCCCACCCCGCCATAAAGGTCTCCCCCTTACTTTCACAGAGATTGTGGAGCACACAGCAAGCAGAAATAACAATGGGGAGATTTCTTTGGCTGAGGTCAGAGTGAGTCAATAATGAACGCCAGCGACCTTTTAAACGGCCAAATGCACATTCTACCACCATTCTGCACTTGCTTAGCCTGTAGTTAAACAGCTCCTGACTCCTGTCCAGGCTGCCTGTGTATGGCTTCATAAGCCATGGCATTAAGGGGTAGGCTGGGTCCCCAAGAATAACTATGGGCATTTCAACATCCCCAACGGTTATTTTCTGGTCCGGAAAGTAAGTCCCTTGCTGCAGCCCTTTAAACAGAGTAGTGTTCCTGAAGACGCGAGCGTCATGAACCCTTCCCGCCCAGCCCGCGTTGATGTTGGTGAAACGTCCCTTGTGATCCACAAGTGCTTGCAGCACCATTGAAAAGTACCCCTTGCGGTTTATGTACTCGGTGGCTTGGTGCTCCGGTGCCAAGATAGGGATATGGGTTCCGTCTATTGCCCCACCACAGTTAGGGAATCCCATTGCAGCAAAACCATCCACTATAGCCTGCACATTTCCCAGAGTCACTAACTTTCGTAGCAGCACCTGAGTGATTGCTTTGGCTACTTGCATCACAGCAGCCCCCACAGTAGATTTGCCCACTCCAAATTGATTCCCGACTGACCGGTAGCTGTCTGGCGTTGCAAGCTTCCACAGGGCTATCGCCACACGCTTCTCAACTGTGAGGGCTGCTCTCATCTTGGTATTCTGGCGTTTCAGGGCAGGAGACAGCAAGTCACAAAGTTCCATGAAAGTGCCCTTACGCATGCGAAAGTTCCGCAGCCACTGGGAATCGTCCCAGACCTGCAACACTATGCGGTCCCACCAGTCTGTGCTTGTTTCCCTTGCCCAGAATCGGCGTTCCATGGATAGAATCTGCCCCATTAACAACATGATCTCCAAAGCACCGGGGCCTGTGGTTTCACTGAATTCTGTGTCCGTGTCCGTGTCCATGTCCTCATCATGCTTGTCGCTGCGCTGCCGCCGCCGCTGCCTCCTCGCCTCGTTTTTCTGGTCCTGGCTGAGCATAAACTCCACGAGAACGCGCGAGGTGTTTGCAATATTCATGAGTGCTGTCTTGACCTCAGCGGGCTCCATGCTTGCCGTGGTATGGAGTCTGCAGTGTTCACCCACCCAGGAAAAAAGGCGCGAAAATGGTTGTCTGCCGTCCATTGCTTTCATGCAGGGAGGGAGGGAGGGAGGAAGTTAGGCTGTACCCAGAACCACCTGCGACGATGTTTTTTGTCCCATCAGGCACTGGGATCTTAACCCACAATCCCAATGGGCGCGGGAGACTGCGGGAACTATGGGATAGCTATGGAATTGCTACCCACAGTGCAACGGTGCAGAAATCGACGCTAGCCCCGGTACTTGGACGCACACCACCGAATTACTGTGCTAGTGTGGCCGCACTCATTTCGACTTTATACAACCTGTTTCTCAAATCCGAATTATCTAAATTCGGATTAATCCCGTAGTGTAGACATACCCTTAGAATAGTTCTTATTAGGAGCTCATGACGAAGCCCCGTGTCCCACAGGTTAGGGATGTGGGGCTGCCAACCACTTTACCTACGTGTCAGAGGTGACGTAGAGCACCGACGCTACCTCCTACCTCTATCTTTCTTTCATTTAAGGTAAAGAGTTTTTTCTTTCCTCTTAACCTGAGCTGTTTTGCTTTGTATGGATTTTTGTTGGAAAAGGCCTTGATCCTGCTAAAATACCCCATGGGAGGTAGTAGCGCTTATTACTATGAGTAAATAATCTTCTTCATGTCTATGGGACTACACCTGGTAGTAAACACTACACACAGTAGGGCATGATTACAGGACTGGGCCATCAGTAATTGATAACACAGAGTTTCTTCATCTCTTATAGATGATAGGAGGGTGAGGAGTGGGTGAGAATCTCCCTGACATGCCCTGGATCCATTACATCTGTCTCGGTATTTACCCCATGCCTGTCCTCCTATGGGAACCTGCTTCCAAGTTGGCACCCCTGATCCTTCTTAAGACTCTCGGTCTGGTTCTGAGATCTGCCTTGCTGTGTTAGAAGCCTGGGCACAGAGGGAGGGATTGTTGGACACTGATGTGAATGGGAGTGCAGGACCAAGCCATTAGGCCCTGATCCTGGTCCCATTATGACAAATGTGTGAGTTTTCCCCTGCGTTCAGTGGAGGTGCCCTTGGGGAAAACCCAGTCTCTTTCTCCCTAGCCAAGGGAGACAGAGCCAGAGTGGTTCCAGTGTGGGGCTGGGAGGTGGGGCTGGATGCAGAATGACTGCGGAGAGAGTATCCATGCCCAGCAGTGCAGAGCTCAGATCTGTGGGCTGCCATGCGTGCTAGGGCACTGGGGTGGGTAGTGGGAGGGGGGGCACAGGGACAGGGCAGCAGAACTGCTGCTATGCAGATCCGTCCCCTTACTTCTAGCGGGGGAGTGGCTGCACGCTGGAGTGACTCCCCTGGTGAGCAGCAGCTCGCGGAGTGGGCCAAGGGGCCCAGCACAAAACCCATTATTGGGGACACCCCTGAAGTCACTGGGTCGGGGCATCGCTTCACCTTGCCAGGCCCTCCAGCTTTTCCTCTTGTGGATGGTTCACAGAGTTGCCTCTTCTCTCCAGGATGGGAGCATTTGCATTCAACCTTCTGAGACTGATTGAAGGTCGACACCACCTAAATGTGCAGGAAAATGTACTGGCACATTTCCCCTTCAGTGCAATGGGTCAGGAGACCCGAAAGCCAGGAAGCACATTCCTGTAGGGCCGCTTCATAACTGACTTACTCCTACAATGCCACTCCATCAAGCTGTGACATGGACCCAGCAGAAGACCATTATCCCAGCGTTTGGGGCTTAGCGTTCATGTGAACTCCTGATTCTAGTCCCTGGGCTGTGGTCTGAGAATTACAGCTCATGTCCTCTCTAACGTGTCTCCCTGAGAAGCATGTTCCATGAAGCTACTTGAATCAAAGTATGGAGCTGTCATTACGATGCTTAACTAGCATTGATTTTTCACTAATGACACTGGTGGTGACCAAATATTTATGCTCACATAGAATGCCAATAGCCAGGAGACAATTCTTTCCCTCTCATCAGCTCAGACATGCAGTTGCTGCTTTCCTAACATGAATTATTGACCTCAAAAAGGGAAGAGCTCTCTCCAGGGAAGTATTAGATTATGAGAGTTTTTTTCTTTCACAGGAAATTCAAGGTATTTCAAAATTACTTTCTGTTCCAAATCCTAGTGAACAGTCAAAATATTCCAAGAAGTTTTGAACCGAAACAGAAAATGTCAACATTTTTTGATGGAAATGAAAGGATTCAATAGGTCAAAATGAATTTTCTCCTCTCGCATTGACAATTTGAGATGAAATCTTTTGTTTTGAAGCCAAAAATGTATATTCTCCCAAGCAGAAAATTTAAAAAAAAAAAGTTAGTCTAAATCAACATTTTCCCATGAAAGGTTTCTATTTCAAAACAATCACGTTTTCTGATGGGAAAATGTTTTAGTCAAGAAATTTCTATCAGCTCTAAAAAGTCATATCTTTTGATATGGGGGTTTGTAAATCTGAACATTTACACGGTTACATTTTAAAGGTGCAAAACATTCTTAGTCCATCCAGCCTAGCTTTTTGGTATTACAGAGGACAGTACAAAATAGGAAGATAGGAATTGCCAGACTGGATCAGACTGTGGTCCATCTAATCTAGTATCCAACCTCTGCCAGTGGCCAGTACCAACTGCTTCAGAGGAAGGTGCAAAAACTCCTGCAATAGGCAGTTATGGGCTAACCTGCCCCAGGGACAGTCTCCTCCTCAACCCCCCTAGTTAGAGGTCGACTGCTGCACTAACTCATGGGGTTTATGTCCATACCAAGGTTGTTTAATTTCAAAACTTTGCTATTATAATTCTAGACCTGTTTTATTCATATAAATGTTTGATGCTGCTAAGCTTTTTGACATTGATAATATCCTGATGCAGTGAGTTCCAAAGGCCAATTTTGCATTGTTTGGGGGAAAAATATCCCCATGAATCATATCAGTCTTATTTCTCTGTTTCCACTATATCCTTTCTGAGTCCCCTGTGAGCAGAACTGCATTTAGATGTGTGACCTCCAGTAGAACTCCAGACTAAGCAATATGGGAAGGATTGAAACTTGTTCTGGCACTTATTTAAGCTAAAAGCCCCTACAAATAGAAAAGGTGATGAAAGGTTCCTCCCCCCTCTCCCCCAGGTATTAAACCACAACAAGAAAGCAGGAGGAGAAGATGCTGATTCATGAGACCTTGTGAAAACTAGATAAGATGGTGAGAAGATTGTGTTGACCAAAGACATGAAAGAGGCATGAGTCACAGAAGAGGCAAGAAGCTGTTTGAGTTATACACCCTGCTCCTCCATTGCCAAAGATAACAGCGGGGCTTGTAAATAAAGCTGATTTGTTAGAGATCAGGTCATTTCTTCCCCTCTGCCTCACTGAGATCCATGCCAAGGCTGGGGGTGAAGATTTATGGGTAGGATTTGCAGTCTGGTTATATGACCGTCTCTCTCCCACACTCCATTTATTGCACCTATTTATCCACCCTGCTAGCTGAAGGACACTCCTGCCAGAAGTGGTGGCCAGCCATAACTTTCACTGTTACGCAACGGGTATATAAAGTCGCTCATAAGGGATGGGTGTTGGAATACAAAGAAGAAACCTGCAGAATGGGAGAAACCCCTACTAGAATCAGAGCGAGGTAGGTTTAGCTTATGGAAATCTTTCTTTAGTGGCCCACGGAGAGTGGCCATGTGGTGCATTCCCCTAAACCCAGGGCTATCCTGTGACCCACAAGGGTCTCTGATTATCCACAGACACAGGGGCCCTGTTTTAGGCTCTACTACGACTCACAAAACTGCCCCTGAATCCTGCCGGTGCCTAAACACCCGCAGCTCCCTCAAGGGGCCTGGGTTCTGCTCCCCCACCTGAGGGCCAGGGCGAGGCACGATCTGGGAAGGAGAGGCCCATGGAACTCACGTGTGGGGCGCAATCCGGTAGGCATGTTCAGATAGGGACCTGCACGCGAGCTCCCCCCAAACAGCTGGGGGAGGAGCTTCCTCATAACTTTTAGCCCAGTGGTTAGCCCCCTGGAATGTGGGAGACTCTTGGCTCAAGTCCCCCCTCCTCCTGAGGGGAAGGGGACTGAACAGGGATCTGGTCCCCCCCAGGTGAGTGCCTGAGCCATGGAGCTAGGGGCTAGTCTGCTGGGAGACTCCCTCAGTCTCTCCTGTTGAAGCTGCTGGATGGGGGCTATAGAATTAAAGAGTTAGTGGAGCAGAGGGACTGAATCCTATGTCTGCCAGATGAGTTCTTTAACCAGCAGCTACAGAGTCCCTCTCTCCTACAGTCACTCTTTCATTATTTAGTCACAGGGGCACAGCTTGAACAGGAGAGAGTGAGGGGCCCCCGCCCACCAGAATGTCCCATTGCCCAGTGGTTAGAGCACACACTAGCGAGGTGGTGGAAGACCCCCTAGTCACATCTCTTTCCCCCCTCAGGCGGGGCTCCTAAACCAGAGGGCTCTCAACTAAGTACCCTGACCAGTGGGCTGAAAGTGAGGAGGGACGTCCTCCTCTGCCTCCCCCTCCTCCTCCGGTCCCGAGCTCCCACGAACAGTCACGGCTGAGCATCGCCAGCAGAGAAAGGCACCGATCTCTGTGAGAGGCATAGATGCGGGAACCTGCGTTGCTGCAGCACCCCCTGGCTTGAAGTGGTTTCCATCATATAGAATCATAGAAGATTAGGTTTGGAAGAGACCTCAGGAAGTCATCTAGTCCAACCCCCTGCTCAAAGCTGGACCAACACCAACTATAACATCCCAGCCAGGGCTTTGTCAAGCCAGGCCTTAAAAACCTCTAAGGATGGAGATTCCACCACCTCCCTAGGGAACCATTCCAGTGCTTGACCACCCTCCTAGTGAAATAGTGTTTCCTAATATCCAACCTAGACCTCCCCCACTGCAACTTGAGACCATTGCTCCTTGTTCTGTCATCTGCCACCACTGAGAACAGCCGAGCTCCATCCTCTTTGGAACCTCCCTTCAGGTAGTTGAAGGCTGCTATCAAATCCCCCCTCACTCTTCTCTTCTCTTCTAAATAAGCCCAGTTCCCTCAGCCTCTCCAATTTGTCCACATCCTTTCTGTGGTGGGGGGCCCAAACAGGGCCGGCTCTGGCTTTTTTGCCACACTAGGCAAAAAAGCCACCCGCAACCCCCCGCTCCCCCCCAGCGTGGCAGGGGAGGGCGCCGAGCCCAGCCGCGGGCCTGAAATCCCCGACCGGCCGGAGCGCTGGGAGCAGGGCAGAGAGCCCGGCTGGGGCTCTCCGCCCTCCCCAGCGGCCAGAGCACCAGGGGGAGGGCGGAGAGCCCCCAGCGGCCAGAGCACTGGGGGGAGGGCGGAGAGCCCCCGGCGGCCAGGGCGCCGGGGGGAGGGCGGAGAGCCCGGCTGGGGCCCCGCTCTCCCCGACCTGCCGGAGCGCTGGGGGGAGGGCGGCGAGCCCACTGCGGCTCCACTCTCCCCGGCAGCGGGAGCGCCGCGGGGAGGGCGGCGA
This sequence comes from Malaclemys terrapin pileata, assembly GCF_027887155.1. Lineage (NCBI taxonomy): Eukaryota > Metazoa > Chordata > Testudines > Emydidae > Malaclemys > Malaclemys terrapin. The sequence goes on along the minus strand of NC_071510.1, from coordinate 11,848,374 downwards.
GCCCAGTCGTGGCTCCGCTCTCGGGCTGGAGCGCCCTGTCGTGCCGCCCCCCTCCAGACGCCGCCCCAAGCACATGCTTGGTGGGCTGGTGCCTGGAGCCGGCCCTGGGCCCAAAACTGGACACAATACTCCAGGTGTGGCCTCACCAGTGCCAAATAGAGGGAAATAATCACTTCCATCAATCTGCTGGCAATAGTCCTACTAATGCAGCCCAATATGCCATTAGCCTTCTTGGCAACAAGGACACACTGCTGACTCACATCCAGCTTCTCGTCCACTGTAATCCTTAGGTCGTTTTCTGCAGAACTGCTGCTTAGCCAGTCAGTCCCTAGTCTGTAGCAGTGCATGGGATTCTTCCGTCCTAAGAGGAGGTCTCTGCACTTGTCCTTGTTGAACCTCATCAGATTTCTTTTAGCCCAATCCTCCAATTTGTCTAGGTCACTCTGGACCCTGTTCCTACCCTCCAGTGTATCTACCTCTCCCCCAGTTATCAGCACCCCTACTACACAAACTGTTCCAGCACCCCTGGTGGGAGGAGCAGGGCGTGGCGCACCCTCCTCCATGTTGGCATCTTCCGTTGGCTAGGTTGGGTGGCGCCCCATTTAGCATGCTGCCTTTTGTCACCTGATCGGGTGTCTCTCTCTCCGCAGGCAGTGTATAGCTCCTAACTCAGGGGTTGTGAATCATGACACGTGCCTTGATTTTCTAGGCACCTAGGAGTTAGGCAGTGGCGCTGGAACACTTACTAGTGGGGGGCTGAAAGCCAGCCCCCTTACCCTGGTCTGCGCCCCCTGCCCCAGAGCTGAGGCCGGGAGCTGGGACCCAGACAGAGGTAAGAGGGCTGGCGGCTGGAGCGGAGCCCCGGGTGCGGGACCAGGAGCGGAGCTGGAGCGGCAGCCAAGACCCTGCAGGTGGGGCTGGGAGCAGAGCCCAGGGCACGCAGCCAGGATCCCACATGCAGGGCCAGGAGCGGAGCCCTGGGCTCAGGGCTGGCAGCCGGGACCCCGTGTTGAGGGCCAGAAGCAGTGCCCCAGCCGTGGGTCTGTGACCCCGCATGCAGGGCCAGGAGCAGAGCGCCGCGTAGAACCTGGGGGTGCTGCAGCATCCCCCCTCACCCTTAGTCCCCACGCCTATGGAGTTAGGCGCTGTGACACTGACCATTGCCACACTAAATACCTTTGTGAATCTAGGCTAGGACATTCTGCCCAGCTGCCTACGCTCCCCCATCCTGCACTGCCACACAGATCCATGTGCTCCCTGCTGTGCCATACCCCTCAAAGAAGGGAATTCCACTGGCATCAGCACAATCTGTTGTGGGCAATCCTGGCTGCGTTGGTATAGGCCAGAGAGCAGGGCTCTATCCCAGCCTCGGGCCACCTCCTTCTCTGTCCAAGGAGCCCATAGCCCATGAGATTGCCGCACTATTGGAGCCGGAGCAGGTGAGAAGAAGGTTGGAAGCTCAAAGACGCGCTGGAGCCTCTCTCTGACAGAGGGAGCTGCTGGGGGGTGTCTGGGACAGAGAGGCTCTGGAGAGGATATGCATAGGAACAACCATGACTGGCATGCAGTTGTGTTTAGCTGTGTTTGAGTTACAAGTAAAGCCAAACCCCAGGAAGTGAGGAAGGCAGGTCTCTACAGAGAGTGAACGTCATTTATTAGGAGCAGCTATAAAACGCTGGCCCTGACAAAGCAACTTCATTTGTTTCAGCTAACAAATCAGGCCTTTTAGCTAGAGAGCCCGGTCCTTACTCTTCAGATGAGCTCACAAGGTGAGGCGGGGCTATTTGGACTGGATAGCATCATGATGGCTCATGTGAGCTACCTTTTTGCATTATACCACCAGTGTGGCTTTTCTTTGCATTAATGCAATTGATATGGCTAAGCATGCAGACAGGCTTTCGAGTTGTTAAAGGACGCAGCTTCGAGAACACCCTGAGTAATTGGAGCGGTGAATTATTGGAGTTACTGGATACGCAAATCCCCTGTGTTGCATCTCGGGGAATTCTTTTAATGTTAATCTGCACCTGCTGCGGGCAGAGGGAAGAGAGGTGATGGATATGCATGGGAAGGGAATCGATAGGCCATGGGGACCTACACAAGAGGCATATTCTGGTTTCATGTCTGTGTGAATCAGGAGCAGCCCCACTAGATCCAACGGACTAATGCTGGTGTATGCAAGAAGACAATCAAGCCCCTAGTGACGTTTCTGTCTAATCCCTGTAGGTATTTATTCCACGTTCATTGTCATGGTATCCAAGCCCCTGTGCAGTATGTGAGTTTGAGCATCCCTTGGGCTGTGTCCTTGTCAGAGTGGAGCTGACTCTGCCCACGTGTGTGAGATTCAGTTCTTCAGATCCATTGGAGAATAACACCTACATTATGGACACAGAGTCGCTCATACATTTCCCATCGCTGGTTCATTTCTTGCTCAGGCTATGAGAGAACTCAGGAATGTTCATTTGTCTCTTGTACTCCTGTTCCACGTCTGCACAGTAGCACCAGGAGACCTTGCTTTGCCGTTTTAGAGCCCACGCGCAAACTCGATGTTCCAGATTTAGAACAAAAACACAAGACTTTAAGGCTCGGAAAAACGTGAGCTACCGTATGGCCGTGATTTCCTCCACATCGATGTCACTGCAAAGAGAGTGGCGCCCATATTTGGAAACTGTATTTTCATTAAAAAAAGAGAAGGTTTTAATTAAGGGGAAAGATTGACAATAACACGCATAACCCAAACTATGTTCTAGAGACGTCACAGAGCAAAGCACCCCAACGGGTTTCCATGCCTGAGCGAAGCACTCGTAGCCCAGTAGTATGTATCATTTGGGTTCAGAGACACCAGCAGAGATCAGGGCCGCACTGGACCAGCGGTGGGCTAGAGCCATTGCAGCGCTGGACTGCATAGGGGGTCATCCCCCACCAGCCAGCAGCAGCAGCATGGGACTTTTGCTGGGGTCTGTGTGCAGGGTTTTTCTCCATTTGGTTGATTTTTCCCTGGGGGCCCCACAGGGAGTCTCTGCACCCGCTCTTGGCTGGGTGTGGCCTAGCAACTTTCCTCCTCTTTTGGCAATGGCCTGCGCTAGCCATGCGGTGGTCTGTGGCTTCCTGGGACTCGGCCCTCTGGCCAGGTCACTTTTAGTCCGGCCCCTTCTGGGGACAACCAAGTTCAGCACACCACTGGTCTGGCAGCGTCATGCCAGAGCTTAGGCCCAACTTCAGGCTTTTGGACCTGCTAGTCCTTGGCCCCGGGGCCTTCACGCCCTGCCATAGGTGGGCCGGTGGGTTCCAGCCCAGGTACCCTCTGTGAAGTATATGAGAGACCTTTTGCTGTATCCCCGGGCTGCTTCCTACCGGGCCCTCACAGGCTGTCCCGTCTGCCTGTCTGCAGGGCCCCCAAAAGAGGAACCAAACTAGTTATGGGGGGCAAAAGAGAAAAAACACAAGCTGATCCCACACTGGGCCTATGTGCCCTAAGTGGGCTCTGACATCTAGGAATCTCTGGGGTCCTGTCCCCAGCTGGGCCTTCTTTCTCAGTGCTGAGATGGACTTTTCCTCTTCTAACCCTCCCTCCAGGCTCAGCTGCTCTCTCAGGTGGGATGACTGGGCCCACAGGCTCTCGGTAACCCCTTCCTGGCCAGCGTGGGGTCTGTACATCCCATCACAGACACCTAGCTGCCATGGCCAGGTCGGGAGGAGCCTTCCGCTCGGATGCAGGCTCTGAGCCTGTGAGTGACGCCTATGTCCCCGCAGGTATAGGTGCTCTATGGGGCGGCCGTGGGCTAAGTGGTGTATCTTGCTGCGGTGCTTGGGACCTGGGCTCCGGGATCTGCACTGCTGCCTCTGGGATTCCAGGGGGAGTTTCAGGAGCTGGTTTTGACCTCTAAAGCTCTGAGTGGCCCTGCGTACCTGCTAGGTGCCTCTCTCCCCAGGGACACACCACAGCTGGGATCAGCAGGGGGGCTGCAGCTGGAGCTGCACCGGCAGATTGAGAGGGGGCTGGGGGCTGGCTGGGAGGGCCCTGTGAGGTGGGACTTCACTCCCAGCCCCTCTCTGAAATATCCCTGGTCCAACGCCCGTTGGGGCTCACTGCCACATTCCTCTTTCCTGCAGCCCTTTGGAAGCGGAAGATCATGGGAGGGGGCAGCTGAGGCGGTGGGGGTCCCACTGCTGCTGTGCTGTAGTTATGTTGGGGTGTTTGGGAGGTAGTGGTTGGTTATGTGCATGGCACCTGGCTAGCTGCTGGCCGTCAGTGTCTCTACACATCTAGGATAAATACAGGAAAGACTCTGCTGGGGATGTCCAAACGCAGCTGGCAGCCAGTCAGTCCCTGCCCCAAAGAACTTGCAGTCTGGGACCCTGCCATGGCACCCAATGGGAGTGGACCTAGATAGCAGCAAGGCGCTATCTCAGAGTCACGGTGCTGCTGGGTCGGTGTGCGTGGCACAGCTACAGATGGGTCCACACGGGCGTGGCTCTGCCCAGACAGGAAGGAGGCAGGAAATTCTCCTGAGAGGAGGGTCAGGGTGGGAGTGTGCTGTGAGGTGTGGGGGAGGAAGGCAGGTGAAAGCAATAGAGGCAGGATGCGAGTGTCCTCTGACCCCTCTTCCAGTGATTAACACCCATTCTGTTGTGTACCGAGCGCTGTGTCATCGCTCTGGGGACGCCGCCTGCTTGTGCTGACCCACCAAGAAGTAACACATGAGGCCACGTAACTGGAAAGTGGGTGGGTGTAGGGCACAAGGGCGTGGGGTACGGGGGAGCACGACTAAGGTCAGGACTAAGAACATGCAGTTGCTATGTTACCTACCTGTACAATTTAGAGGCCTCCTGGCTTTGTGAGGCCAGTCAATGCTATTAGAGATGGTGTTTGTTTTTGAGGACAGGTCACTTTGGACGTACACGGCCCCCAAAGGTTTTGTACTTAGCTCTCTGGGAAAGCACCTTCATCCGCTCCATTGTCTCTAAGGCCCGAAGGGACTATGAGATCATTGAGTTTGACCTCCTCCATAGCCCAGGCCAGAGAACTTCACTCACTTAGCCCTGTGGTGGCCTCATATCCTCTGGCCTAAAGGGTATCTTCCAGAAAGGCAGCCGGACTTGAGGTGCTGACACCAAGAGATGGGGACTCTGCCACTCCCCTTGGCGACGTCCCACCGTGAGCAACACCAGCGTGGTGGCGGTGAGCGGAAGCACCCTCGCTATTGTAGCAGGCCCATCACCCAGTACCGAGCACCCAGCACAAATACACACAGACAGGGAATTGAAAAGGAAAGTGGCTGTTGGGAAGGTATTTCCTGTGAGAGATCCTCAGCTTTGGAGCTCACTTCACCCCTGGGTCTGCTAGAGCCTGGACTTGTTCACCTTCTGGGCAGGCTACGCCTAGCTTTGTATGTCAGGTGTGGGGGGAGGAAGGTGGGCAGACGGGGATGTAAACGATCGGATGTGGGGCTGTTATTATGGTGAGCAAGTATTAATGTCCTATGGGTGGGCACCTCACCGTGGAACTTGTGTAATGTATAGTTTAATTATTATAAAGCATGAAGGGCAGGATAGGTGCAAGAGAGAGCAGCAGAAGGAGGAGGAGGAGGAGAAGAAGAAACAAATTAAAGGAAACTCTGCATTTTCCCAACAACTCTACGGGCTTCTGCTTTGCAATCCTGTGAAGCCAGCTCCAGGTGGGGTCTGAGTGTATTTACAGAGCCTCATCATATACATTCTGTACATGAATCTCTCCCATCTTCTGCCTAGGGCCAGGCTCTCTGCTCGGGCTGCACCTGCTGTGGCCTCTAGAGCTATTTTAGAAGTCAGCGATGGAAGAGCGCTCATTGATTCTCCCAGTGCAGAATGGCCATTCCCGGGACATTGTCTAGGGTTTGGTTTGCTCTAATGTAAAGTCACTAAGCCATGGGCCTGCCATGCCTTCCCTAAGGAAGAGTCTTTCCCTAAGACATTTGGGATTTGCGGCAGCAGTGCCTAGAACCGCGAACAAGCGCCACTTCCACTTCTGTACAAATCCAAAGAACATAATTAATTTTGCTACCAGGACATGGTCCCGATACTCTGTCTGTATTTCCCCATCTTAGTTCCATCCCATGTGTTCTAGTTATTACCCAAGTAGCACACTAATTAAGTAAGTCAAGGTTATCACTGCAGTGCCTAAGGGCCACTCAAGAATGGAGTCCCATGGTGCTAGGGGCTGTACAGACCAGACTGACACAGGGTCGGGGAAGAGCTGGGACACACAAGCAGAGCGAATAGTGTGGCAAATGGTATGTTAGTGCCACCGTTTTGTTTTGGGTGGGTTTAGTTAGGTGGGGATCAGCTCAATAGAAAGGGAAGGAAAGGGGCATGAGGGGTACAGGGCAGCGGGGAAGAGAGGCAGGTGTGGTGTGAAGAGACTGCCAGGGAGTGGGAAGACTCAGGGTTGGAGCAAACAACCAATCAGCAGAGGGCAGAGAAAGTCCAGTCAAAACTGTAAGAAGTTCTCTGAAAGTCCAGAGAAGGGGAGGATCTATTGGGGTCCCAATGCCCCCAGAGTGTGTGTGGGGTCTGCCTTGCTGTCCTCCTTGGCTGTTAACACCCTTCAAATACTAGTAGCAAGTTATTGTGTCCCTCCCCAGCCCCCATACACACACACACACACACACACCATTGTTCAGCCAAGCTATCCATATTTAGATGAAAATGAATGAAATCCAGGAGCACAAGGGACTTTCGCAACCACAGCCAGACACTGCTGCCCCCAACACAATTATCATTGTTAAGATCCACCCATCTCATGAACTGTGCACATGTCTTCCCAATGGAACGCACACTTCTCTATGAGACATTGGCAGCCCGGTGAGCCGCAGTGCTGAGGCCCTCTTGGAGTTACTTGTGAGCTGTATCATGGCTGGAGGCCACCAGCTGGGGCAGTTCTTGGCCATGAAGGTACTTAAAAGACTCACATGTAGAGTGGGTCCCCATTCATGAGTTTCCCTGCGTGGAATGTTTAGCTCACCTTGAATTTTAATCTCCTAACTCCTTGCATATAAATGAGGGTCCTTTCTTTCTGCTGCACGAACGCTACCTACACTGGAAAATACAGATGAGTTTGAGGCTAGCCTTGCTTGCCCATTAAGCTTGTAATGAAATCTGAAGTATGAGCATGTTTAACCCAACAGGAGAACTATTATGACATCATCTCCTGTGCATTTGGCTGGCCTCTGTTATGTGTGGGTCAACAGGGCCAACGGCCACGTTTCATTAAACGTTGACATACTATATTCTGAGTGGGTTTAACAGCCACCTTTTTTCAAAGGGAGGCCCTATGTCAAAATTAAATACTGTTCCAGCGGAACCACCATGAACCACTGAATCTCCTAGTAGACTCCAGTGCCCTCTTTGCATGGCATCCATTCTGGTTAGCCGAGAGTTGGAAGCCTGGAATGAGAAAACGGGCAGGGCTAGAGAAAAATTAGCCCGTTCCGACATGAAGTGATGTGGCTAAACCGTCCAAGGATGTTACACAAAGGCGATGTAACCAAAGTGCAGCTAGGCAGGCCCTTGGAGGACACTAAAAGCACATGTAATTGCTTTGTTGTCTATGGGTTGGCGCTTATGAGATGGCTGCTGTCTAGGTGCTATTATTGCATTAACTGGCACTCTCTCAGAAAAGATCACAACACAATCCTATTGGAATTAGACGTGGTTACTCATCAACTAGCGGGATCCAATGTCCTCTTTGCAGACAGAACGAATTGCACACTTTGCTAAATCCACCTGGTCTTTTCCCCCACATCATGTTGTTCTTTTTCATCTAAAGGTTTTTACTGCCGATTGGAGACAAGAGGAGCAGACTGTCCACTAGGACATCTGCCCCACCGCCATCTGCACACACAGAGTTCTAGTCCAGAAGAGACATTTCAGAACTAGCATCTTCGGATTCATTTTCACAAGTGGGCTTTTCAGGGGGAGACTCAGGGAGTTTCTAATTGGATACAAAGCCAGAGCTGCTGCCTCTCACGATTTTATTGCAAGTTGGGTGCTTTCTGTGAAGCTCCAGCTCATGGAGGCAGGTGATTAGGTAAGGGGCCCAGATTTTGTTTTAAAAAGGCACATTCTAGCCAATGTGGTTGCAGAGAAACGTTTGAAAATGCGACTCAAGTGTACCTGAAAGACTCAGAAACCAGAAGGCAAATATAAACCACACCAGGTATATTCATTTTTTAAAGATTGCATGATCATGATTTTGCTGAGGCCTGATTCATGCGCTTTGAGCTCTTGGCATTGGTGACACTGCCAAGGCTTTTCCCTCCACCCTGCCAGTCCCAATCCATCTCAGGCTGGATGTCCATGCTAGACCTGGTCGAACATTTTTTGTGGAAAAAAAAATCACAATTTTTCATGAAAAAAATTCCATTTTTCACTGCAAAAATGATCCGTATGTAAAGGGTTAGCTCTGGCCAGCCAGCACATTTTAAATGTGACAGTCCCCGTCCACACTAAGAGCACAATCGTGCTTAACTTCATGCAAGTTACTATATGGTATTAACATCGTTTGTCCCGTGACACACTTCCTGCCGTCTCTCCGAATTTTGGTGGACGGAGGCAAATGGGGGAGCACCCCTTATTCTGTGGATCAGTGGAGAACTAGGTTTTGCGCCATCAGCCTGGAGCCAAATCCGCACTGAGAATTCAAAAAGAAAGAAGTGGGATTTTATGAGAATTAATGTATAATGTTGGGACAGTTGGATCAGCCTCTCTGTGCTGGAGCTGTCCTTCACACAGAACCGAGTGGATTAGGAAGGAAGTAACTTGCTCTCCTAGACCATCCTGCTCCACCAGTCTGCTTAGCAAATACCAGCTCTCATTGCCTGGTCAAGGGGAAAACACCTGCCAAAGATCACGGCCTTGCAGAATAAAATAAATAAGTAACTGTTCTCAGGAGATAAGCGCATAGAGGATGTCAGAGTGAGGGACCTGACCCCTGTTGTCTTAGTTTCTCTGTCATGGACGATACCAAACTAATTATTTTTCCTGGAATGTTCCAAAAATTGCATGCGCTCATTTTAATTGTAGTCACGTGTGCATTATAGAGACAATTGTGCTCAATACAGGTTAAATGTCTAGTGCATTCGTTGAGACACCGTTTGCTTTGGCTGCGGTTGAAGCTCATGTAACTTCCCTTTACACAACTTGAAAGATTTAGGAAGAAGCCTGACACCAGCGTCAAATTAAGCAAAGGGGCTAATAAGTCTATGTGTGTTTGCTAGTGGGATCGAGGTACTCATGGAGCGCTTGACATAAGCAAGCAGGTGACGTTAACACATGATTGCGATTCCAGAATTCTAGCATCTGGCCAGTGTATTTTATGATGCTTGTTTGTATCGATCTGACCATCTAGAAGAAGGCTATTCATACAGCTGATGATGATAACGTTGTGTTTGAATGGGGCAGAAGAAGTTGCTGTCAGCTGTCGCTTTCTATATAATCAAAGTGAGATACTGTATGTTTTAAATAGTGTACGAAAGACAAAGTAGAATATGATCCCAAACAAAATAATGACTCCCTCTCTGTAGCAGATGGCTCCTCTCTATTCCATCCCCAGCTTTGATGACACCCAGAAGTACATTTTGTTAACATTCAAAGTAATCAAAATAATGTCTAATGTGAAAATCATTATCCAGAATTGCTGCTACCCTGAATTGCCTACTACGCTGTATAACTCTACCTCCGTCTAACGGGCGAGATGTTGTTGTCTGTCAAATCTCAAAATATGAAATTCAAAAGCAGAACTCCCTTGACAAAAGCAGGGCAGAACATTCTACTTCAGTCCGCCCTTTGTATTCTTTGCAGCCTGGCCCCTACCATCTGCTTTATGAAGCTGCAGGATGTAGATTAAGGAACGGAGGATTTTACATTCAAATAATGAAAGGTGGTCTCATTTAAACTCAGAGAAACAAACCAGGCTCAAACTCCATCTGTACACTACCCTGTGGCATAACTCAGAGTTCTCCTTCATTGCTCTGAATACCTTGCTGTCCAACCCAATCCACTGTTATTGGCCCCAGCTGAAATCAGGGCCCCATTGTGTTAGGGTCTGCACATAAATAATAAGAGCTAGTCCCCGCCCCAAAGAGCTTATGATCTATATAGACAAGGCAGACTAGTGTAGGGAAAGGGAAAATCATTATTCACTTCGTATGGATGGGGGAATGAGAGATCAAGTGGTTTGTCCAAGGTGACACAAGAAGTCACAAGATTGGGAACTGGCCCCTGGTCTCCTGATTCCCGGCCCAGAGCCTTCATGACAAGACTTGTTTGTGTGTTTTTCTGCCCACAGCCTCGTCAGTCATGGATAAGGCTGCGAGTCTGTCATAGAGGATGCAGAACTCACGGATTCTGTGACTTTCCGCGACCTCTGTGACTTCTGCAGGGGCCAGTGCGGCTGACACCAGGCCGCCCAAGCAGCTGGCCTCGAGACCAGCCGCACCGTCTGCTGCTGGAGTGGCCCCGGGGCCAGCCGCACCAGCAACTGCTCGGGTGGCCCCAGGGCCTGCCCGAGCAGCAGCCAGTGCCCCGGAGGCCCTCCAGCTAAGATTTAGTCAGGGATATTTATAGGAAAGGTCATGGACAGGTCACGGGCCATGAATTTTTTTTTACTGCCCGTGACTTGTTCATGACTTTTACTAAAAATACCCGTGACTAAATCTTAGCCTTAGTCAAGGATTGATCTATCCCAGAGTGATCTTTAATCTAGCCAAGAGAGAACTGTATCCAAGGGCTGGAAGCTCAAGTAAAAAGAATTCAACATGAGATCAAATGTCGACCGATGAGGGTGATCAACCACTGGAGCAGATTCCTGAGGCGTGTGGTGCATTCTCCATCATTTGCAGTTTTTAAATCAAGACTCGGTGTCTTTCTGAACAACCTGCTCTGTCTCGACCATTAGTTCTGGCTTTGGTGCCAGAATCACTGGGTAAAATTCCCTAGCCTGTGCTGTGCAGGAGGTCAGACCAGATGATCACAATAGTCCCTTCTGGCCTTAAAATCTCTGCATACATGTAAGTCAGGTATGCGTCTAATATTCCGCTAAAATGAATATTCCTTATGTGTCAGCAGCTGCCGTTCCTTCTGTCACGCGTCTGGAGTGGCTCACGACCAGGAGTGCTTAGGGCAGAGACCCCAAATTTGTGGTATGCTCTGTGATTAGATGTCACCAACCCAATACCAAATGTAAACTCCTAAATCACCATAACAGTCTTACCATGGCGTCCCAGACAGCCCCCTTGGGCAGTCCAGTCTGTCTTGCCACCCAGGCGAGGGGGTCTTACTGATAGTTGGTTGCTATACATCAAAGACCACAAAATATTCAGGTTGCTTCCAGTCCCAAGAGATCAGTCACTTAACCCAGGTCAATGTGTACCTAAGGTCTCTCACCAAAGACAATGCTCATAGCCAATCCTGTAGTAAACTAACTAAAGGTTTATTAACTAGGAAAAAGAAATGAGAGAGTTATTACAAGGTTAAAGCAGGCAAACATATATACGCAAATGAGTTACAATCTCTAGTTTTAAAAGGTGACACAACTGTAGCAATCGGTCATCTCTGGATGTCTGGAGGACTAACCCAGGTTGACCCTGGGGATCTCTGCTTCTGGTTCGTAGCTCCGGCCCTATGAGAGTCCAAACAGCAAAAGAGTTAAAAAAAATATTTTTGTCAGCTATCTTTTAGTTCCTTCTTCTAGAATTCAAGCTGATGGGATGAGCCCTTCTTCATGTCACCACTTCATGGGTGCAGGGAGGCAATTAGCAACATCTTTGTATTGTGAAGTCCCACAATGGCCCGTTTAATTTTGATGGGCTTCCCGATGGGCAGGAGACAATCCCTCCTGACTGGGTTCACAGTTTCAGGGCGAACACTTTCTACAATCATAAAGCAAAAACTTCAGTATTACTTTATAGCCTGTGATACAAATGCTAGAAACGAGATTAATGCGTGCAGTGACTTACAAGCATTTCATAAAGTCTAAACACTAAACACACTGTTACAAGTTCAATACCCATGTTAGCCATACTAACATACAGGGGAAACAGACTAGGCCATCCATCAATTTGTCAGTGCTTGGCTGAGGCCTAAAATCTTGGCCAGAGTTGGCACCTGGTCTGCCAACATCACACCTTCCTTTTAGATTGCACTGCTAACCTGAAAAGTGACCTAGTATCCATGGAACTGGTCCATATTAATTGAGTCAAATTCACTGAGTTAGAAAGTGAGCAGATACATTATCCTAGCTGCCAGTCCTGTAAAGTCACCCACACTGGCCAGCCAAGTTGGGTTCTTCTCATCTCACAAGCCCTAACCAGCGCTAAAGTTTCTACCGGCCAAATTATGCTCTGGGTGACACCTGAACTACCACCACCCCCAACCCCCGTCTTCCAATTATGTCTTCGGTGATGCCTATGAAATGCCCGGGTTACATATGTGAAGGCTAGTGGGGGTAGCACCAGTGTCAGTGAGGGCATAACATGGCCTGGAGAACCTTTATTGCCGGTTATGATGCGTGAGGCGAGATGAACCAGCTGGACTGTCTGAGCCCAGGGTGAGCTCATCAGAATAACATCATGCGCAGCAGTTCATTGACCCTTCCCCTCCCAGCCCACACCCTGTCGGTCTGTTTCAGCCACGAGGAGCAGCCTGCCCGCAGACTAGACCGGGAGCATTCTGTGGCTTCACTGGTGTGTACAGTGCCCTGCACAAAGCAGGCTGTATCCACGACAGGGCCTCTAGGCGCTACTACAATACACATGCTAGATAAGAGCCATTAAGTAATGCTCTGATACTAGAAAGCTGATGCAGAGAAATCGATTTAACCTCATCGAAACAAAATCTCTGAGTGTACAACTACCTACAGCCCCCAAATTCCTCTTGCTGTGATGCGGGAATATTCTGGTTTATAGCAATTAAAGCAACTGGGCTAGGGTCTGTGTGGCTTGCCGCCATGAATGACTTTTAGCACTACAGCTGCAAAACCAAATATTTTTCTATTTTAAAGGAAGCTATTGATCCCGGGCTCTGGTATAAACACGGATAACTCAGTTTTATCACCTAACTGCCAGAGGACGTGGCCTTCCATTAGAACAGACACACAAAATATATTGTCTTGCATCTGAAGAAGTGAGGTTCTTACCCACGAAAGCTTATGCTCCCAATACTTCTGTTAGTCTCAAAGGTGCCACAGGACCCTCTGTTGCTTTTTACAAAATATATTCTGCTCAAAAACCCCAATGGCCCAGTGCTTCAGAGCATGGCATTTTAGTGTGGAAGAGGGAGATATGTTATTAAGACCGTTACCCACATGGAGAGTACTTTTATTATCGCAGGACTCTGCTGGCTTCTGTTTCCTAACCAGAGTCTCCTGTTTTCAGCCCAGCAAAACACTTAGGGTGAAATGCTGGCACAAGCAGTCAATGACAAAACTCCCAGCGACGTCAATAGGAGCAGGATTTCAACGGTAGGGGCTGACTCGGCACACTGGGCTGTCTGTAGAAATTTGACCATTGCCATCTCTCCTTTGTCTGTTTTCATGTATCAACGTCAATCACATGTACGTGAAAGAAGGGAAGTGGGTTTCTGCCTTGACTCTGAATGTTCCTGACGCTGTAGTTTTAAATTTGATGCTTAACAATACTAGCTGGTCGGAGGGCTGAAGTCCGGGATTTCAGCCCAGGTATGGAAGTCCTAAAATCCTTAGAAAAACAGCTTCCAATCCTTGGAGTGGTTTGTCAGCTCTGTTCAGGAGGGAGGATTCAGTGAGGGTTATGCACTTTAACTTGAGGAGCTCTCTTTTATAAGCTTCTGCAAAACTCATAAAGATCCCCTGGCATTTTTTGCTAGATTAAGGCATTTGACCCAATGTACTTGTCCAACTCCCCACTCCTCCAGTGGGGATTAGATATTGCAAATTGAGATTGTGTCCTTTCAAAGAACTGCCTGGTCTCTACAGTCACAGGCAGTTTGGGTGGAATCTGAGTGATTTTCTCCACAACACACCTAGACATTTTCTCCCAATAGAAGGAATTCTAATCAGCTATCGAGTGGAGACAGCTGGGTTAATCCACCACCCAGAACAAATCTGTTGATTTCAGATTGCACGGATGATGTGGCAAACCAAAGACCCTCCTCTTTGTCTCCTGCAAATCACAGCATAGGAGCTCAGAAACAGAAGTGACCATGTGGAGGTGGAGACTTGCACCCCACAAGCTCCAGTTATCTCTTCTCTCACATCACCCATCACAGGTCACCTGGCAACCAATCCCAGGAATGGGACTTCTGGTATCTATAAAAAAGAACAAAGGACTGTGGTAAAAACCTTCTGAACTACTAAGGACAGACTGGCCTCCCAGAGCGAGAGTCCTCTCCCTCAGAAACATTCCCGTTCTCCTAGATAGACCATGCAAGAAGGATAGGTTTTCCTGACCTCAATCCACAAGAGGGAACACCTAGATATCCAGCTCATATAATGACCTACTTGGCCCTCTACCAGCTCCACCTCAAATGCTAGATTAAAAGTATGGCCAACTGCATCTGTTCAGTGTCATAGACTGTGAGGCCAGAAGGGACCATTATGACCTTCTGCATAACACAGGCCAGAGAACCTCACCCAAATTCTCGCATCAGAACCACAGCTTCTTGCTCAGCTGTCGCAGATCTTCAATACCAGTAGCCAGTGGTCCCATGGCAGCCATGAAATCCTGAACTAACTTAGAAGATTTGTCATCAATATGCAGGTTTTAATCACCAAGTATTATCAGCCTCAACCCTCCAACTACATCAGCCAAGCAGGGACATTGTAGTGCTTCAGTGCAACTTTATCCACCCCAAGTAGTCCCATATTCACTCTATATGGGACTTACACAGACACACGGTATTCAGTCCAGTTTTGAGATGAGAAACTACAGGAGAACAGCTAAAGAAGAGAGACAACCAAACAATCAAACACAGAAGAACTGGCAGTATTCTCTGGGAGGCCTGGAAGTGAAAATTCTGGCCATATGCTGTGGAAAATGTGCTTGGTGAAATAAATTCGAACAAAGATCCAGGGAGTATGAGAAGATGTTCACAGTTTGAAGGACAGACAATGACCTGCCGTTCTTATTTGCAGGGTGGGTGGGGAGAGAGAAGAACCAAGTTGCAGAATCCTCTTTTCTGTTCTATGCTGGGAACTTTACAAAACGCCAGCAGGGCCTTGTGCGAGCAGACTGAGCCCTGAGCAGTTTCTCCCCTGACACTCAGAATGGGTGTTCTCTGAATGATTCACGGAAGCTGACAACACAATGCTGCAGGACTCCTTGGCTGTAGAACTTTTGAAGGTGATTAAGCTCTCACCTTCAGACAAGCAAGTCTGGTTTAATACAATTGTGATAATCAGAACATGGTGTAATTTGATTCATCTCACTTCTGATTATCTGAGTGTCTGCTTAAGTGACTAATGAACATTGATAGCACAGGGGGAAATGCATTAAATAACAAAGGCCTAGTCAATTAGAGAGGAAGAATGGCCTTGTGCTTAATCATGGAATCATAGAAATGTAGGGCTGGAAGGGACCTCAAGAAGTCATCAGGTCCATCCCCCTTCACTGAGGCAGGAACAAGTAACCCTAGAGCATCCCTGACAACGATTTGCCCAATTTGTTTTTAAAAGCTTCCAATGACGGGGACTCCATGACTGCCCCTGACAGAGAGAAAGTTTTCCTGATATCTAACCTAAATCTCCCTTGCTGCAGATTAAGCCCATTGCTTCTTGTCCTACCTTCTGTGGACACAGAGAACAATTGATCACAGTTCTCTTTTGAACAACCCTGAACATATCAGGTCCCCCCTCAGTCTTCTTTTCTCAAGACTAAACATGCCCAGTTTTTTTACCCTTTCCTCATAAGTCAGGTTTTCTAAACCTTTGATCATTTTTGTTGCTCACCTCTGCACACTCCAATTTAGCTACATCTTTCCTCAAGTGTGGTGTCCAGGATTGGACACAGTATTCCAAATCCATCTTGCCTGTCTTTAAAAAAGAGAAAAAGGAGAATCCGGGGAACCACAGACGTCACCTCAGTCCCTGGAAAATTCATGGAGCAGGTCCTCAAGGAATCCATTTTGAAGCACTTGGAGGAGAGGAAGGTGAACAGGAACAGTCAATATGTATTCACCAAAGGCAAGTCATGCGTGACCAACCTGATTGCCTTCTATGATGAGATAACCGGCTCTGTGGATATGGTGAAAGCGGTGGACGTGATATATCTTGACCTTAGCAAAGCTTTTGATACGGTCTCCCACAGTATTCTTGCCAGCAAATTAAAGAAGTACGTATTGGATTCATGGACTATAAGGTGGATAGAAAGCTGGCTAGATTGTCGGGCTCAATGGGTAGTGATGTCTAGTTGGCAGCCTGTATCAAGCGGAGTGCCCCAGGGGTCTGTCCTGGGGCCGGTTTTGTTCAACATCTTTATTAATGATCTGGATGATGGGATGGATTGCAAGTTCGCGGATGACACTAAGCTGGAGGGAGAGGTAGATATGCTGGAGGGTAGGGAGAGGGTCTAGAGTGACCTAGACAAATTGGAGGATTGGGCTAAAAGAAATCTGATGAGGTTCAACAAGGACAAGTGCAGAGTCCTGCTCTTAGGGTCGAAGAATCCCATGCACTGCTACAGGCTGGGGAGTGACTGGCTAAGCAGTATTTCTGCAGAAAACGACCTGGGGATTACAGTGGCCGAGAAGCTGGATATGTGTCTACAGTGTGCCCTTGTTGCCAAGAAGGTTAATGGCATATTGGGCTGCATTAGTAGGAGCATTGCCAGCAGATCGAGGGAAGTGACTATTCCCCTCTATTCAACACTGGTGAGGCCACATCTGGAGTGTTGCGTCCAGTTGTGGGCCCCACACTACAGAAAGGATGTGGACAAATTGGAGAGAGTCCAGCGAAGGGCAACAAAAATGATTAGGTGGCTGGGGCACATGACTTATGAGGAGAGGCTGAGGGAACTGGGCTTATTTAATCTGCAGAAGAGAAGAGTGAGGGGGATTTGATAGCAGCCTTCAACTACCTGAAGGGGAATTCCAAAGGGGATGGTGCTAGTCTGTTCTCAGTGGTGGCAGATGACAGAACAAGAAGCAATGGTCTTAAGCTGCAGTGGGGAAGATCTAGGTTGGCTATTAGGAAAAACTAGGAGGGTGGTGAAGCACTGGAATGGGTTCCTAGGGCGGTGGTGGAATCTCCATCCTTACAGGTTTTTAAAGCCCGGCTTGACAAAGCCCTGGCTGGGATGATTTAGTTGAGGTTGGTCCTGCTTTGAGCAGGGGGTTGGACTAGATGACCTCCTGAGGTCTCTTCCAACCCTAATCTTCAATGATTTTATGATATTTCCATGAAATGAGGCCTCACTAGTGCAAAGTAGAGCAGGACAATTACCTCCCATGTCTTCCATACAACACTGTTAATACACCTAGAATGATATTCGCCTTTTTTGCAACTACATCACATTTTTGACTAAGATTTCAATTTGTGAGCCACTATAACCCCCAGATCCTTTTCAGCAGCACTACCGTCTTGCCACTTATTCCTCATTTTGTAGTCGTGCATTTGATTTTTCCTTCCTAAATGCAGTACTTTACATTTGTCTTTATTGAATTTCATCTTGCTGATTTCAGACCAGTTCTCCAATGCATGAAGGTCATTTCGAATTTTGAACCTGTCCTCCCAAGTGGTTTGCAACCCCTCCCAGCTTGGTGTCATCCGCACATTTTATTAGCATACTCGCCATTCCATTATCCAAGTCATTAGTGAAAATATTGAATAGTATGGAATGTTCTAAACTGGAACTAACAAGACCTGGGTCCAGTGCCTGGCTCTAGTGCAGATTCCCCAAATGACCTTAGTCAAGTCATTTAATCTCGGTGGGCCTCAGTTTTCCATCTATAAAATGGAGATAATAATACTTTGTTGGTTCACAACTGCAACACCGGCTCTTGAAGGCCAGGGCTGTACAGCACAACGTGGCCATGCTCTTGACTGGAGCCTGCAGGTGCTACTGTCATATCAATAATCATAAGTCAAGGGCTTTTCATGAGGTAGGCAAAAAAAAAAAGAATAGTGGGGAAGGAGCCATAGCTCTGTCCCTTTTTGCAGGGATAGTAAACCTCCTTCTTCAGGGTTTAACCCAGTCTCTAACTACTAGAGACTAGGATGAGACCTAATGTGCAGGCAGATTATCCACACGTCTGTTATAGAGTTCTTGCATCTTTCTCTGAACCATCTGGCACTGACCAAGGTCAGAGACAGCCCTGGCTCTGAACCACTCTAGTGACTCTTATGGGCCCAACTGCTTTCATAGAAGAAACTCATCTCACCGAGATTACACTAATTCTTCCCCCAACAGTAACAGACTTCGGTCTCGGTCTTATAATCCTTACTTGGGCAAAACTCTCTTTTGAAATCAATGGGAGATTTACCTGAGTAAGAATTGCAAGATGGGTCTATGGTCTGACTTACAGTTTTAAACAACATTGAACCAATGTTTATAACCATGTAACAGAAGAACATAAGAATGGCCATACTGGGTCAGACCAAAGGTCCATCTAGCCCAGTATCCAGTCTTCCAACAGTGGCCAGTGCCAGGTGCCCCAGAGGGAATGAACAGAACAGGTTATCATCAAGTGATCCATCCCCTGTCACCCATTCCCAGCTTCTGGCAAACAGATGCTTGGGACACCATTCCTGCCCACCCTGGCTAATAGCCATTGATGGATCTATCCTCCATGAACTTACCTAGTTCTTTTTTGAACCCTGTTATGGCCTTGGCTGTCACAACATCCTCTGGCAAAGAGTTCCACAGGTTGACTGTGCATTGTGTGAAGAAAGACTTCCTTTTATTTGTTTTAAACCTGCTGCCTGTTAATTTCATTTGGTGACCCCTAGTTCTTGTGTTATGAGAAGTAGTAAACAACACTTCCTTATCTATTTTCTCGACACCAGTCACGTAGAAAAGGAACGCTGTATTACTGGCTGAGAAGATAAGGAATTGCCAAAACAAAGCAAACCAGCTAGTTTAGCATCCCGTCTCTGACACTAGCCCACATCCATCAGAGGAATGTGAAACATCCCCTGCACCTGGACAATTGTGCAATTCTAGCCCATCCGGGTATGCTTCTTCTTCGCCTCAGCTGGCAAAGACATTGCGCCCTGAGGCAGGAAGTCTCCTCGTATTTATTATTACTCTTGTAACTGCTTCCATATAAGACTACCTTGTACTACAGCGGAGAAAAATCTAACCCATTAGGCATTGCAGCAGGGTATTCTACAATGTCTTTACATCGGCCAAACTGGACAGTCCCTACATAAAAGGATAAATGGACACAAGTCAGATATTAGGAATAGCAATATACAAAAACCTGTAGGAGAACACTTCAAGCTCCCTGGACACACAATAGCAGATGTAAAGGTAGCCATCCTGCAGCAAAAAAACATCAGGACCAGACTCCAAAGAGAAACTGCTGAACTTCAGTTCATTTGCAAATTTGACACCATCAGCTCAGGATTAAACAATGACTGTGAATAGCTAGCCAACTACAAAAGCAGTTTCTCCTCCCTTGGTGTTCACACCTCAACTGCTAGAAGAGGACCTCCTACACCCTGATTGAGCTACTCTCGTTATCTCTAGACTGATTCTTGCCTGCATATTTATACCTGCCTCTGGAAATTTCCACTACATGCGTCTGAAGAAGTGGGTATTCACGCACGAAAGCTTATGCTCCAATACGTCTGTTAGTCTATAAGGTGCCACAGGACTCTGTCGCTTTTTACAGATCCAGATTAACATGGCTACCCCTCTGATATAATGTCTTATCTGGCTTAGAATAACGCATACAATGAGAACTGATAGGGCAGCCACTCACTGAGGCCCTCTAAAAGCTGGTTCCTGTATATTATATACAAGTACTGTTTTAGTATTCAGATCTCATTTTACATGAGATTAAAGTATAATTCTAAAAAAAGGTACTAAACTCCTCTGAGGTTCAGTGGAGAGCTGAAGTACAAGAAGGGATCAAATAAAGCTTTTTCTTAGCAGAGTTATGAACATTCCTTGAAAAAAAAGTGTTAATTCTTTCCATTGTAAGCTCCTCAGGGCAGTGAGCTTATCTGCCAGTGTATTCATACAGCACCTACCACTGCAGGGCCCTTAGCCAGAATCGGGTGCTTCCACACGGCAGATAATAAATAATGAATCCAATAGTAAGTTTTGAAAAATCAGGCTCTACAATGATAGAGCTAAGGATGAAAACTCAACCTTAAAGCGCCTCCTTTCTTCCTATGCCTTAAAATGTCTCTCTTTATAAGATATCCGTCAAGTAATATAATACAAACAGGAATTTCTTATGCAGCCTTCCACACAGCAAGTTACTGTACATGATGTACTGTAAGCACTCAGTGAGACCGTGACTGCACAGTTGCATCTGTGCAAATGCACGCCTGTGTTGCACTACTAGGTATGTGCGTGCAAATCCCTTGTATCGCACGTGCACGAGGCTAGCTAGACCGGTGCCGACAGTCCTTCTCAAAGTCAGGCCGCAGACCGGACTCGCTATGTGAGTTTCCATCCCATTGCCATGTGAAGCCAAGTCTGAAGAAAACCAATTGAATCATTTTCAAGGTACAAGCCGTGAAAGCGGAAGAGGCCTGTGTTGGACATCTCCAGTTCAGAATGAGCTCTGGTTTCAAACGGCGCTGTAATACTGTGCAATCTGGAACTCCCCGGCGGCTGTGACGGCCCATCATCCTCAGCCACAGGGGCTCTGGACCCATCTCAAAAAGAGGCGGAAAGTTTCCACTTGCAGTCCAAGGTTTGCTTCGTTATAACTATGGACCCAATTGCCTGAGAGCCGGGGCCGGTGTGTAGCTACACTGCTGCAGAAGGAGCATGGCTCAGAGAGGCACAGTTCTGTCCTGCTCCCCTCTCATCCCGGGGCCAGTCATTTCCCGCCGCCCTGAAAGGGGGGCGGCTTATCACCCTCCTTGTGCCCAGCCTGCTGCACTGGGGGGAGCTGCCTGCTATGGGGAAGGGGCCACGGCTCATCTCACCCCCTCGCTCAGGGGACCCAGAGCTGGAATATAATGGCTCCAATGGGGCAGGGCCTTACCTCCCTTCACAGCTGTCAGGGCTAGAGACAATCCCGCCACTAGCTGGGAGAGGCGCCTTAACGTTGACGTGTCCCCCAAGGCATTGCAAGCACTTTCCAGTATAGTGACTCTAGATGGACCATATTCCCACGGGCTAGGTAAGGATTAGCCCACCTTGCAAAGCTTGGGGCTTACAGGCTGCTAAGAGCTAGGGCCTTGAAGAAATGACTTCTGAAAGCATATTCCTAGGAGGCCCTTTCCCCCCACTGAGTAAAAAGAATGTCTGTTTATTTTCCCCCCTGCTGTATCAAAGGCACCTATGCCCTGAACAGGCATCCCTGCAAGGCCGATACACGGCTCCATTAAACAACTCAAACAGTATAAAATCACCTGCTTTCTTATTATGGAAAGGGTTTGAAAGCTGAAATCCTCACAAGCAATGGTGTGAGCACTTGAAATGTTATCCACTGAGGTCATAGGTCAGCCAGGAATCCCGGGGGGTCAGTAACTGGCGTGTGCTTCAGGCTCAGGCTTTTTACTTCTAAAAGCATAACAGCCCTTTCTCTTCTTCCAGGCTTGCATTTCCATCTTCAAAAGGCACGTAATGGGCACTGAGGGCTGGATGGGCTACGGATAGCCAGAGGAAAGGGGACAGGATCTTCCTTACTTGTTAAAGCCCTTTTCTTTTTATCATAGAATCATAGAATCTCAGGGTTGGAAGGGACCTGAGGAGGTCATCTAGTCCAACCCCCTGCTCAAAGCAGGACCAATCCCCTGTCGTTAGTTCCCCGCGACATCCATAGTATGGGGCTGGGTAGCTAGATGGCCAGATTTCTCCCCTTTCCTGGGATTACAGCTGGGCAAAAACTAAAATGGATTTTTTGGTTCATTGGCAATGCATCTGACGAAATGGGTATTCACCCATTGTATGCTCCAATACATCTATTAGTCTTTAAGGTGCCACAGGACTCTTTCTTGCTTTTTACAGATCCAGACTAACACAGCGGCTACTCTGATACTTGACACCTCCCAGAAAGTAGTTATCAGTGGTTCACAGTTATGTTCGAAGGGCCTAACGAGTGGGGTCCCTCAGGCATCGGTTCTGGGTCTGCTTCTGTTCATATCTTCGTCAATTATTTAGACAATGGCATAGAGAGTACACTTATAATGTTTGCGGGCGATACCAAACTGGGAGGGGTTACAAGTCCTTGGAGGATAGGATTAAAATTCAAAATGATCTGGACAAACTGGAGAAATGGTCTCAAGTAAATAGGATGAAATTCAATAAGGACAAATGCAAAGTACTCCATTTAGGAAGGAACAATCAGTTGCACACATACAAAATGGGAAATGACCACCTAGGAAGGAGTATTGTGGAAAGGGATCTGGGGGTCATAGTGGATCACAAGCTAAATATGAGTCAACAGTGGTTTGCCATCCCCGGCCAATGGGGGCGGCGGGAAGCCACCCCCAGCACATCGCTCGCCCGCGCCACTTCTCACCGCCCCCATTGGCCCGGGACGGCGAACCGCGGCCAGTGGGGGCCGCGATCGGCCGAACCTGCCGCGTCAGCAGGTAAATAAACTGGCCCGGCCCGCTAGGGTACTTACCCTGGCGAGCCGCGTGCCAAATGTTGCCGACCCCTGATCTAGACTGAAAGCATTTTGTCTAGTGAGCGTTACCCAGGGGTAACTACATTTGAAATACAGATACATAGTCAATATTCCTAACGCCAGAAACCAAAATGATACATGCCTACAAATAGGATAATCATATTCAGCAAATCATAACTTTTCCAGTGACACCTCACATGACTTACCTTGCATAAAATACAACATAATTGTGTCAATCATATCATAATAATATCACTGTGAAGAATATGGGCTCCAGTGTCACAAGCTTCCTGTGCCACATACATTTTTTCACGTAGCTCCTGTAATGCTGTATGTAGCCTCATCAGCAGGAATGCAAACATTTTTTTGCAGCGTTTGCATGGCTTGGGTTCCAGCTGCATTTCTGCAAGTACATTTTACTTACCAGCTTTTTATTACCAACAGAATTGCTGGCAGTTCAATTTATTTTCTGGCATGGGCATTAAAAGAGAGTGATAGATATAAAAGATCAGGAACAGCTACTGCGGAACGCAGGCTATGAATTAAGGCGAATTTGCATATTGCTATTATAGTAAGTTATAGCAAGGATTTTATTTAATCATTTCATCTCATTCGACCCATCTTTCCTCAACTAGTTCAGCTGTTAATCCAGCGCATTAAGTCATTTCATTTCCCTGCCTGCTTTTATTCGAGGCAACTAGATTTTTATGGCTGGTATTTGTTTTTGCAGCCTTCCTGATGAAACCCAGGCCTTGGCAGCAGGCCTGGTGATTCAGAGCAGGACTCTCTCTTTGTCTAATTGCGGCAGAGGCCAAAGGGAAGTCTTGTTTGCTTTTGCCAGCAGCGGCTGAGAAGATGAAGCTGCAATATCTTATACTCACCCTCGGGTAGCAAAGCTCTACAAATGCTCAGAGAAAACACAGCAGTGCAGCTCTGGTGGAGAACCAGCTGTCTCTGCCAAACAGGTAGATCTGACTGGTCATTACTTAGGGGCAACAAGAAGTGAGTGAAATTAACTGTGTGGGTGACTGCAGGCTTTAAGGGACCGGCGGCTTAGCAGGGTGCTTAGAAAAGCTCTGACCTCCGAGCCAGACCTGAGAGCAGGGCTTTGTCCCTCAGGCACCCTCCCCCTGCACTGCTCCTTTAGCACGTTTAATAAAGCTGTCACTCAACACTGGCTCCAGCAACTTCCCTTGCTCAAAGAGAGAGGCAAGGTCACGTCTTCATTTAAACAGGCTGCACGGCCGACCGGAGGGGACTGCCCAGGCGGGGGGCCGCCCCACGATCAGTCAACGAACACTTCATCGGCACCTCTGCTCTGCAGATCTGACCAGGGCCTGTTTCATGCTCGGCTTCGGCCTTGGGGAAGGCCGAATTCAGTCCTGATGCAACGAGGGAGAACTCCATGGGAGTCAGTGGACCTGAACTGCTTAAACCAGGGCTAAATTTGTCCCTGTGCCTTTAAAGGCTGCCGATGGGTGTCGCTGTCCTGAACCATGGAGCTGGGACAGGCCACCGAGCCAGAAGGAACGTGCATGAGCTACGTGCATCATTTAAGCCGATGAACTACGACAAGAGAGAGAACCGGCACTGAAAAGCTTGTTAAAGACAGAAACGCTGGGTGCAGCAGGACCCAGAAGTCATTAAAACGATGGTGCCTGCGGGGCTGTGAATGCTGCTTACCTCGCTGAGAGAGAATAGGCTGCAGCACTGGGACAGCACCTAGCAACGGGGGCTTTGAGCTGGTGCAGTAACCCAACTCTGTCTATGGTCCACTACGGTCCCCTTCCTGCCTGGGCTGCCAGGAGCTCTCCTCTAAGTCAGATTTCCCACCTTTTCCCCACACTGATTGCCCTATCCCCATATCTCCTATCAGGCATTTTCATTCTGCCCCCTATGGTCCTGTCCATGGCACCATCCAGACTTCACCTCCTCAAAGGGCTGATCATTTTCTCATGCATGGCGTCATTCAGTCCCCACTGTGGGCTGGTTTAGTTATTCCCCTCTGGGAAGGGGAAAAGAAACTTGTTCACTATTCTCCCTCTGGTAAGCCAAAGATGCGTTCATGTCCCATCCGTTATTACTAACAGGAGCACTTTGTGGAAGCCTTCACCTTCACCCATGGCACCTCACTGTGAATCTGGGATGAAAGGCCATTCAAAGAACCAAATGCATCTGAGGCTACAGCCCACTCTAAGTGCAATGCAGATATTTCACCTACTGAAATGGGGGGGGTTGGATGGAGCATAGGAGTCCCGGGGTCTGTCGGGGGCTGGGGGGTAGGTAGGGGTCAGGGGTCAGGGAGCAAGAAGGGTCCTGGGGGGGCAGTTAGGGTGGGGCGGGCCTCTGGAGGGGGTGGTCAGGGGACAAGGAGCTGGGGGGGATTGGATGAGTTGGGAGTTCTGGGGGGGGGCTGTCAGGGGGCAGGGGTGTGGAGAGGGGTTGGGGGAGGCAGGGAGCAGAGGGGTTTGGATGGGTCGGGAGTTCTGGGGGTCGTGTCAGGGGGCGGGGAGCGGTTGGATAGGCGTGGGAGTGGATAAGGGTCGGGGCAGTCAGGGGACAGGTAGGAGGTAGGGTTCTAGGGGGACAGTCAGGGGACAAGGAGCAGGGAGGCTTAGATAGGGGGTGGGGTCCTGGGGGGCAGTTAGGGGCAGGGGTCCCAGTAGGGGGCAGTCAGGGGACAAGTAGCGGGGGGGTTGGGGGTTCTGAGGGTGGCAGTCAGGGGGCAGGAAGTAGGAGGAAGTGGATGGGGCGGGGCTAGGGCAGGGCTCCCTGGGTGCACACCTATGCTTTAGGCACCTGTGTTTGAAAATCTTGTCTGAATGCGGCCGGTACATTGCAACTGGAGCTCAGATGTCACCGCCTTGCGTGACAGGAAGAGCCAGAGAGAATGCAGGGGCGGGCTGGAGAGCTGAATACCTGTTTTTCAGAAGCTTGGCTTAGGTCCCTGTTACAATTCTTTCTCCCTGAAAACCTCCATCGATAGCTTGTCATGTACCCTGTGGACAGGCACCAAGACAAGTCCACACTCTCACTGTAGTCAAGAGCTGCTACTATTTCCCCCTCTCGCCTTCTGCATACACGACACAAACCAGCTTCCGCCAAGCTTCGCCGCAGGGCAGCTGACACCCAGGGATTCCCCTGGGCCAGGCCCACTCCACAAATCAGCTGGATTGCTATTAGGCACAGACTCAGGAGGACGTCATACAGTGAATGGCACCAGGAAGGGGAGAATCAGCGGTGCACAGAATGGGGTGTGGGATGGAAGCAGAGCGAAGGGTGCCTAGAGAACTTTAATTCTGCGTTTTCACACACGCATACACGTCGGGATTTTAAGTGCCCTGAGTTTGACATTCCCTGGCCAGCATTTGGTGTTGGAAAAGGGCCAGATCCTGAGGGTGCTGTGGACTCGGGGGTGGGGGTAAATGAGACTTGCAGGAGCTCTGCGTCTCCCACATTAGGCCCAAGCACTCACTCCCATGGAAATTACACCTCAGGCTCATAACCGTAACTCCTTCTTCCAGGTGCTTTGTGTGTGCAGACACTGCTGCGCACGGGAGGTGCATCGCAGGAGATAAGGCCCCGGAGAAACTAAACACAATACACGAGTGTTTGGGCTGCCTCCAGCACATCCAGCAAAAACGGTCAATATCATTTCACAGCAGCAATTTCACATCAAATAGCCTATTGACAGCTCAGAGGAAGCCGGGAGAAAAATGAATCCATAAAATTGCCCTATCCCCCGCCTTGCTCCTGGGACAGATTTCCCCTTGAACACATTTATTCAGGTAGAGGAAATTCCATTTTGAGGATCAGAGAGTGATTGGAAGGACAGCCTCTGAAAAGCAATGCCTCTGTATGGCTTTCGCAACAGGAGTTACTTATTCATGTTGGAGGGTAGCCACAGTAGACTGGCCCCCTCTGCAATCCACAATCCGATCTCCCCTATTCAGTCTTACTCTCCCGCTCTGTCAGGCAGAGAGAGGGCTCTGTGGGCTGGATTCAGACCCTTGAACTTCGGCACCGCATTCAAAACTCTGGCAGTATTTAGACAGACGGTCAGCCAAGGACTTTGTGTGTGGGAAGCAGGTGCACAAAAGCTGCAACAGGCAGACTGGCGCGGCTCAAGCAATGCTCTATGGCTGGTTGTGTTGTGCTTTTGCATGGGTTTTAACTATCTAATACACAAACAGCACCAGTGACATGTAAGCAGGTGTGTTTTCTATCCTCTCCCTTGTTGGCACAGGTAAGAGGTGTAATGGGCCAGAAAGAAATCAATATGCATCAGACCAAAAAATAAATTAATGAATTAAAAAACCCCTCCTGGCAAATGTTCGGTTATTTTGAGGCGCGCTCAGGTAGGGCGCACCGTGTTCTGTGCTGGCAAATGGGACAGCTCTGGCAGCAAATAACAGCAACAGAGCAACGCCCAGCAGTACCCCATGCGACTAGAGAGAGACCAGGAGGCTGCGAATACACGGCCTCCTGGGGGAGTCCCCCAAAGGGGCTCTTTGCTGAAGAAAGTGCCCCTCTGGGTGAGTCAGGGCGTGGCTGGCTGGGTTTTTTGCTGCGTTACGATTTTGAGAGGGCTCAGCATTCTAACACAACCGTTCCTGTCATCACCCTGGCCCACGTGGCTTTACACTGACAGACAGTAGCTGAGTCACTGATCCTGGAGGGCGCGTTATCGCAGCTGTCCCAGTGAACTAGGCTGTGCTGAAGAACGGGGGTTTCTCACCAACATTCCTTTGGCTCTATAAGAACAGCCACACTGGGTCAGACCAATGGTACATCTAGCCCAGTATCCTGTCTGCCGACAGTGGCCAATGCCAGCTGCTTTGGAGGGAATGAACAGAACAGGGCAATTATCAAGTGATCCATCCCCTGTCACCCAGTCCCAGCTTCTGGAAGTCAGAGGGTTAGGGACACCCAGAGCATGGAGTTGCATCCCTGACCACCTTGGCTAATAGCCGTTGAAGGACCTGTCCGCCACAAATACAGGGTCTTTTTTCATTGTTACTGGAGTCTTAGTCAAGATCAAACGTTAGCAGAGAAAAGGCCTGATCCAAAGCCCAGAGAAGTCAATGGAAGAACTCCCGCTGTCTTTCATGGGCTCTACACAACCCTTTGGTTAGAGGGTGAATTCTCAGATCCTCTGATTGTGGGCATGGTCAGTAGAGTTTTGTTCTGGAAGGACTGTCTGGGGAGACTGTGAATTAGGGTTTAGTGATCTGTTTACTTTCAACTGTATTAGTAAGTATCGCTGACTAGGGCTGCTCGGAAACTAAGGAAAAGTTGACTAAATTCTGCTGAATTTTTCTTCTCTCATTGTGAGACGTTGCGTACTCAAGAATGAGAGCTGCCCTGCCGTTGGAGAAGTGCGTGGTGATTGCACTGTGGAAGCTGGCTACTCCAGACTGCTACCCATCGGTCACTAACCAGTTCGGAGTGGGAAAATCGACCATTGGGTTTGCGTTGACGGAAGTGTGCAGGGCCATTGATCGCATCCTGCTCCGAAAGACCGTGACTCTGGGCAACATGCGTGACATTGTGGATGGCTTTGCACAAATGGGCTCCCTTAACTGCGGAGGGGCGACAGATGGCATGCACACTCCAATTCTGGCACCAGATCACCTAGCCACCACGTACATTAATCGCAAGGGGTATTTCTCAATGGTTCTCCAGGCGCTTGTGGATCAACGTGGGCGTTTCATGGCCAGTAACGCAGGCTGGTCCGGAAAGGTGCATGACGCACGCATGTTTCGGAACACTGGCCTGTTCAAGAAGCTGCAAGCAGGGACTTTCTTCCCGGACCAGAAGATCACCGTAGGGGAAGTCAAAATGCCCATTGAGATCCTGGGAGACCCCGCCTACCCTTAATGCAGTAGCTTATGAAGCCATACATGGGGCAACTTGACAGCAGCAAAGAGCAGTTCAACAACAGGCTGAGCAAGTGCAGAATGACTGTGGAGTGTGCATTTGGCCATTTAAAAGCCCGCTGGTGATGCCTGGATGGGAAGCTGGACATGGCCAATGACAATATTCCTATGCTTATAGCCGTGTGCTGTACGCTCCATAATATTTGTGAAGGGAAGGGTGAAAGCTTCATTCAGGGCTGGAGCACAGAGGCTCAGCGCCTGGAGGCTGAGTTTGAACAGCCAGAGAGCAGGGCTATTAGAGGGGCATAGCGTGGGGCCATAAGGATCAGGGATGCCTTGAGGCAGCAATTTGAAACTGAAAGCCACTAATATTTGTTGCTATGCTCGGGATTGCAGTGCTTGTAATGCTAGGAGGTGATTGGTGCACATGATGCAAGAAGGATCCTTAACATAATTGTATGTTGCTTTGCAGGGCTCTTTTTGCTTTCACTTAATAGAATAAAGATTGCTTTCAGACCAACACAATTCTTCTATTAAAAGACAACAACCGGAGGAGAGAATCAAACGAAAAAATTAATCAGCAGGGAGGGGGATGGGAAATGGGGGAAGGGAAGGTCTCAAGAGGAGGAGGGGTCCTGGGATGGCTACAGATTTGTGTATGTCCAGGGATCCTATCCTCAACCTTCTCCTTTGGAGTACAATGCAGCAGGGGCTGTACTTCAGCAGGGCCAGACTGCAGAGGGCTGGGTGTTGAGTGCAGTGGGTAGTGGGAGTCCGCAGGGCTGGACTGTGATGGGGGAGGAGTGGAATGCTGCAGGTAGAGACTGGAGCCAGGAGGTTGATAAGAGTGTGTTGGCGGTGTCTGGGGGGAGCACGGGAAAGACCTTTGCGACAGCAGCTGCAAGGGAGGGCAGGCATGAAGCTGCTCGGTTTGAAGAGCTAGTATCGGCTGGAGCGTGTCTGCTTGGTGCTCCATGACGGTTAAGAGCCGCTTCTTTCTGGTGTGCCACGTTCTCCTTTCAGTCCCTCTTCTCACTGTCCCGCCACTCCTTCAATTCCTGTTTCTCGGCGGCGGAGTGCATCATAACCTCACAGAGAAAGTCGTCCTTAGTTCTTCTTGGCCGCTTTCTAATTCTGCGCAGCCGTTCAGCTGCCGATAGCAAAAAGGGAGGCTGGGCTCCCAAGGTCATCTCTGCGAAGTTTAAACGCAACATTTTACAGAAGTAGTATTGTGTGCAACACAGACAACACTGATTCAGTGCTTTAAAACACAGCCAGTACTCACGGGTCAGGAGTGAGAGGCCCCAGCAGAGCTGGGGATGGGTGGGAGCCCAGGACTGGAACAGTGGGGGGTGGGAGGGCTGTGGTTCAGCACTGAGGGGCATCAACAGAGATTCATGTTGAGTTTCCAGGGCTGGAACAGCAATGGGGGATGCTTATGTGTGAGGGAACCCAGAACTGCAATGGGAACGGAGGCTGTGGGCCAGCACTGAGACACAGCAGCAGGGTTTGGAGCAGAGAGCCAAGGAGTGAAGTAGTGGGAGGGTAGGGGGCTATCGCCCAGGATTGAGGTGCAGCAGGAGGATAGTGGGGAGCAGGGGGAGGGGGCAGGACTGGTATAGCAATTTTCAGATTTAGGGCTTGCTTCTGCTCTCACTGAAGAATGGTGTAAATTACATGGGCCGTGCCACTGAAATAAATGCAGTGACACCACTTTACAACTAGCGAAAGACAGGCCAGAATCACGCCCTCCTACAGCAATACAGTTAACCTAGGAACCCCACTCCCAGCGTAGAGCCACGGCAGTTTGGTTCCGGCCCCATTCAGAGAGTGGGCTTAGTTTCAAGATCAGGTTTCTCCTAAAATTTCAGGGAGTTTTGTCTTTCAGCTGATACCCCCACCCCATGCTACCAGAGCTATTGTTCTGATGGTCCCATGGACAACACGGCCGGGGTGCTGATACTCTCACCATGCGGGGAGGCCGTGGCAGGCCTGGATTATCTTGAGAGTGGAGGATGACTCACCGGGAGAGGATCATTCCACACCTGAACCATGTGGTAACCAAGCACAACTAACAGCGTGTGTAGCAGATGCCACAGAAACAGGACTTGGGAAGATGCAAATAATGGGCCCCGTTGCTCCTTGGTGAACTCTGTTGCCTTCAGTGGCCTTACACCAGGGGTTTCTGTGTCCCATGGAGCCAGTGACGAGTTTAGCTTTCTGCAGGCAATACCCAACCCATAGGCGACTCTGCCGCCTCCTCATAAGTGAATCCTTCCACCTAGCAACTGGGCTGGCTGATGAAAACAGCCTTATTCACCTCTGCCCCCGGCAGCCTTGACTACCTCTGTACGAGAGCTGGCAAAGCCTGTTAGCCATGATTGCTTGTGTGTGTGCGTGCTCCAAGGGCACCGGGCCGGCTGGCTGCGGTGGGTTTAATTAACCCCCAGAATGACCCAAGAGCCTCAGCACAGATGCTTTTTAATATTTGTATTGATGCTCAAAGTAGGCAAGAGACCAGCAGTTCTAGCTGGAGCCAGGCCGATGCAGGCTGGTGGTGGGCAAGCTTCTCTGTACAGCCTGGCCAATGCTCCCTACCAGGGAGCTGCAAAGGGGAAACATCCAGGGGTGTGCCCAGGGCTTGATTCCTTCTGACGTAAACAAGTCACAAGCTAGGAAGCAGGGCTGGTCCGGAACAGAGCCCTGCTGGATTCCGGCCAGCTCAGCTCGAAGGTGCATGTGGATGCCACGTGGTCTGCCTCAGGGTCAGGGCGCCCAGAGCTTCTACCCTTCGCGCTGTACAACTGGGAGTTGGGAGCCCCGGCTCCAGCTGGGCTCTCAGGATTTCCAGACTCTCTGCCATGGGAGTTGGGAGCCAGGAAGTCCTGACCCCGGGGTCCACAGCTCTGGGGCAGTCCCACCATGCAGACTGCCATGATCCCACCGCCCCAGGAGTCCTGCAACCCAGGAATTCTGTGTTTCCGCCAGCTCTGCTGTGCTACTGTATTACAGCCAGTGACAGAAATGGCACCATCTCTCCCTAGGTTGTCCCGCACAAGAAGAATGAATTGCTCTGGATGGGAAATGAATAGTTTCCATTTTTCCACCAACGCTGCACGTGACAGAGCGAATAGCTGAGGTGCTCAGAGCGTAAATGATTGCCAACAGCTGTTAGACCTGTGATTCCCAGGATCTTGCACTAACCCCTAGGCCTTGCTGCCTGCACTACCACCTGTAAGGCTGGGCTAGTTCTATCAAAACTCAGTGAAAAAGAAACAAGCCAAGGAAGCTGAAATCACAAGGTTTCTTGTGTGCCTTTCACAGCTTTCCAACCACTCCTGATCCACCATCCCTGAGCGAGTGATTGCTCTGGATGGGATTGTACCATCTCTTTGGGGTATTTTGTATCCTTTAGCATCGTTGTGGTCATGGCAAAGGACCAGTGAGTAGAATTGCATGCCTGTGCTGGTGCATTTTCATTACAGTTGTGCATGGGCACAGGATCAATTCTTGTCACAAGCTCAAAGGCCGTTCTCAGAGCCAGAAATTTGGCTTAGGATCAAATCCTCCCTTGTCTGAAGTCAATGAGAATGTCACCATTGACTTTAGGGAACCAGGACCTGGCTCCTTCTGCCTGGATAGCCGGTGGCACAAACACAGGCCTGAAGAGAAAACTCTCCCTGCGCAGCCCAACACGTCTCAGTAAACTGCAACACAGCAAAGAGATAACCAATCCCTGAACAACAGTCTATCCAAGCAGCACCTGCCCAAAGAGACAGGCAAGCGTGCTTTCCAGCTTTGCTATTTTGCATCCTGATTAAAACACAAGACACATATTCAAAGTGTCAGAGCTGTCTATTTTTGATGCACAGGAGAAGATTTGTAGAAACACCCGAACAATTTCACCTTTCTGAAGCTAGACTAAAACTGATATTGGCTAATTACAGATGTAATGTGGCAAATGCTTTCAAGGGACTGTAACCCTTTACCTAAAAAGAAGCTACTTTCAAAGGTTACAGCAACTTAAAGAGTCAAGAGACACTGCTTTCAGCAGCTAAATCAGATGAAAATTAGCATTGGGGCTACCCCTTGGCCACGTGTGGGATGCAGTGTGTAGAAAACAAGCTCCTAGTATGGAGATTTTATTATTTGACTATAGGTAGTGTGATGGGTTGGGTCACAGAAATCCCCTTGGGATTGCCACCTGATGTGCTGAGACTACCTC
This sequence comes from Malaclemys terrapin pileata, assembly GCF_027887155.1. Taxonomy (NCBI): domain Eukaryota; kingdom Metazoa; phylum Chordata; order Testudines; family Emydidae; genus Malaclemys; species Malaclemys terrapin. The sequence goes on along the minus strand of NC_071510.1, from coordinate 11,815,503 downwards.
TAAGCCCATTTTCCCTGCCAGCTTGGGACTTCAGTACCCCGTCTTGTTGAGCCAAACACGCTAGCCTGCTGCAAACACAGACCCAGGTCTGAACCATGTCCCCACAAGCTGCAGGCTTAACTGAAAACAGCTGAAGAAGTGGTCCTGTCTCTAGCACCCATATACCCAGTTCCCAATGGGATCCAAACCCCAAATAAATCTGTTTTACTCTGTATAAAGCTTATACTTGGTAAACTCATAAATTGTTCGCCCTCTATGACACTGATAGAGAGGTATGCACAGCTGTTTGCTCCCCCTGGTATTAATTGCTTGCTCTAGGTTAATTAATAAGTAAAAAGTGATTTTATTAAATATAAAAAGTAGGATTTAAGTAGTTCCAAGTAATAACAGACAGAACAAAATAAATTACCAAGCAAAATAAAACAAATACACGCAAGTCTAAGCCTAATACAGTCGGAATCTAAATTTTGGTAAATCTCACCCACAGAGATGTTCCAATAAGCTTCTTTCACAGACTAGACTCCTTCCTAGTCTGGGTCCAGCAATCACTCACACCCCCGTAGTTACTGTCCTTTGTTCCAGTTTCTTTCCGGCATCTCTTTGGGGTGGAGAGGCTATCTTTTGAGCCAGCTGAAGACCAAATAGAGGGGTTTCCAGGGCCTTTTATATTCTCTCTCTTGTGGGTGGAAACCCCGTTTGTTTTCCTGTGCAGAATCACAGCTACAAGATGGAGTTTTGGAGTCACATGGGCAAGTCACATGTCCATGCATGACTCAGTTCTTTACAGGCCGACGCCATATTTACATGTTAATTTGAATGTTCCCAGGAAAGCTCAGATGTGGATTGGCATCTCCCAAAGTTCATTGTCAGTTAAGTGTTTCTTGATTGGGCACTTATTGAGAATAGTTCCTTCTCAAGAAGCTGACCAAATGCTTCACTGAGGCTACTTAGAATCAAAACACATTGAGATACAAGTATACAGCCAATATTCATAACTTCAACTACAAAAATGATGCACACATAATCATAACCAGCAAATCATAACCTTTCCATAGACACCTCACACAACCACCTTTGTACAATATTTGCTGCAAATGTATAACAGTGGTTGCAACAATGATCTATACGGTCACAGTTAATAGCGTCAATAACATCACAGGTAGGCTGTGTGTTTTGTGCTGCATGAGGCACATGACAGTCACTGGCACAGATGACAGCCCAGATGGAAAAGGTAATGGAAAATAGATTGCATTTCTTTAAGTGCATATAATATTTTCAACAACCTCAGTGTCATGTCTCTGCTTTGCATTTCTGAGGTGAATTATTTGCACGAATAAAAAATACAAATCCCTAGCTCTGAGACGGTCCTTTCCATTAGTAGGTCTCAAAGCACTTTACAAAGTAGGTCAAGATCGTTATTTCCATTTTATAGATGGGGAAACTGAGGTACAGAGCAGTGACGTGACCTGCCCATGGTCACCTAGCCCTAGTGTTCTAACCACTAAGACACATTGCCTCCCTAGAGAGAGAATAGTGAGCAAGTGCCAGATTTCCATAGGGCACAAGTATGGGTTGAGTTGAGGCCCAGCTTTAAGGAGGAGGGAGGGATAAGAAGTATGTGTCTACCCTTTTCCCATCAGTAGTGCACAGCGGCATACCCCGTAATGCCTGCCGTTACTCCCTGGCATTCGCAGCGCTTGCTTTCTTTGCATAGACCATCATAATGTTCTGTTGCCACCTTTCCAAATCAGCCAGTTTCCTTGAAGCCAATGGAACTGGCCAGGGAAGGTTCTGAATGACAGAGTACCAGAGGAGTTCTGGCCAGCAATTTCCACGCAGAGGGGAACTCCTCCACTGATGTCACTCAGTGCAGCTCTACTGATGCCCATGGGGCTATGCGGAGTTAAAGCACACGAGGGGCCGGCCCCATATCCTGGTCTGATTAATGGGTGTAGCCATAGGTCTTGGAGCCTGACCCTCAAACTTGCTCAGCTATTGTGTGACTAGCGCAGCAGAACAATATCAAACTTGGGCAGCAGCCACCTTGTTAGTCTCTAAGGTGCCACAAGTACTTCTCGTTCTTTCTGCTTCTCCAGGGACCCTTCTCTGCAGAGTTCTCTTCAGAGCTCTGGTTTGCTCCCACGCTCCGCCAGCTGAAAACCCCCTGCCCCGACTGCTAATAGCCCTGGTTACAGTCAGCCAGGGAACAGAGTGAGCCAGCATTGTCTGACCTGATCCCTTCAGGAACTGGATCTAGCTCCATGTGGCTGAGTGTGCTGCCTGGGTGTGTCTCTAGACTCCCATCCAGCATCCCCAGCCATTGCTCACACATGTTGGCACCAGCAACCTTCAGCTTTTAACCCTTCCCATAATTCTGGAGCTTGCAGTAAGTGCCCAATAGGTACAGCCATCATACCCCCCGTGCCCGGTCTCCATAGGCCTCCGCACTCACCATCCCCAGAAGGAAGGTCTGAAATATGCAGGTATAGCGTCGACCGGGACCCTTCACATACCCCCTTCCCAGGAACGGTGATGATGTCCCAGAACTGAGAACAGTGTATTACGGATCTGTGGTGCAGGACTCAGCCATTCCTTCTGTCTCCTGGGCTCTCTTCCCTCACGGCTCAGTCCCACCAGGGAATCGGCAATAGCTGCATATGGCAGTGCAGCTGGGAAAGCCACTGCTAGCTTGTCTGCGCACTGCCATGCGAATGCACCATTTGCTTCTAGTTTTACGCACCAAAGGCAAAGCCGTTGCGTGGTTGTCAGACAGCGAGGCTGCCCTGCCGTGCAGACCGGGGGGTGCCGTGACGCCAGGGAGATTTCGCAGATGCTCATTTACGAGCCATCTGCTTCGCTTCCCGTCTGCAGGGCCGGGCCGAGCTGCACCGTGAGATTCACGTTTCAGAAGAGGAGAGAGCAGTTTTCCAGCGCCGCTCAAAGGCTCTGTGGATTCTGCTGTGTTCAGCCTGCTCTGTGGACGGGCGGCAAGCGCTGAGTCCCATGGGGCAGAACCCATGCGCTGGGATGCTAGAAAGCCCAAGTAACGTGACAGTGCGTCTCCTCCTGACTGCTCTCAGCACCACTGGCTCATCCACCTTTTGGAGGGGCACGTTTCATAGCACCCAAGGCCATAAGCGCTGTATGGGAAAGGGTGCCTCTGCTCAGCACACACGTTCTTTCCCCCCACAGAGGGGCGAGCAGGACTGCTCCCCCCCTCCCTCCAGCAGTCCCATTAATTGTATTCCACAGCGGAGATGATCCCCATTGGCCGAGGTGTGGCGCATTCGCAGGGCGAGACGGGCCCAGAAGAGAGATCCATTTAAATGGACAAACCCGAGGACACGTTATTATCCCCGTTTTGCAGCTGGAATCTGAGAGACTCAGGCCCAGATCCCGACAGCCGCTTCTGGCTCCTAACTCCACCGTTTAGAGACCAGGGACATTTTCCAAGCAGCCGCTCGGTGGCTGCCTAGCCCCGGAGGTGCCTACGTCCCCGCTGGGCAGCATTTGCACAGTCCTCGCTCAGGCTGGGGCCCCGAGGCTGGATTCTCAAACTCTGCGGGAGGACGCCTATCTCGCCAGCAGAGCCCGATCCTGTGGGCAGGCTCTGGGCACAGCTCACCCCTGGCAGCTGTCAGGCAGGCCTCCAATGGGAGGAGGGGGGGGGGACACAGCCCAGGGAAACAGGGCAAGCAGCCGGGCACGAGTTAGCCAGCTGCGGACCTGGCTCAGGCATCTAACTCTGGGAGAGGGTTTGTGGCTGCAGATCACAAGCAGAGGGAAACACCGGGGTGCCGAAGCCCTGCTTGGCTCCTCGCCATTCCGCTCCTGGCTGGCTCCCGGCTCAGCTTGCTGTCCATTGCCCGTGCTTTGTGTGGGGAGCCTGGGCACCTCGCTCCCTGCTGGGGATCACATGAGGCCAGCCTGAGTCTCCCCGAGGCAATGCACCGTGCCAGCCTAGCCGAGGGCTCTTTTAACCTGTGCGCTGAATTCTTTGCAGCTGGGAGCGGGGATTTCCCCAGCCGCTGGGGCAGCGCAGAGGGCACCTCCTCCTCCTCGTGCATGGCCGGCTGCGGCTTGCCCAGGCAGAAGGGGCTGCTGGGAGCGAGCGGACTCCCGTTGGTGGTTGGCAGCAACTTCCAGCAGGCTCGGGGCTCTTTGTTAGTTGCCTAACTAGAAGACGTCAGGAGCAAGTCGGAAGGGGCTTGTTCCTCAGAGTCAAATTCTTTGGCAGAGGCCTGGCTGCCAGTCTAATTACGGCACCGCCGTTGTTGTTACATGTTCCCTCCATCTCATTTCACTGTCTGGAGACGCTCAGTCCTCCTTGGAGCAGGATCCTCCAGCCCGTGGATTAGGACATAAACAACGACTGCTTCCCTCCCTCTCTGCACGGAGCCGCCTCGTCCGCTGGCTCCGGTTAGCTCCTGCGAGGCAGGGAGACAGGGAACTGTTTAGAGACCCAGGGGAGGAAGTGCCCGGCCACTCTGCAGCTTTCTACTGAGTCTGCAGCCAGGGGACGATGCGGTTGGCTCCCGCCATGGTTCATCCCCAGAACTGAGCTCGGCAGAAGGGAGCCCCTGCGCTGAACCCTGGGGGCGGGGGGACCCATGTGATGTAGACTGCTTGTGAGCACTGTGCCAGCCAGGGCAGAGGGGCCCAGGCTCACCCCCGTCTGGCCTGCCACCAGGAGCCGAGGTAGGATGGGATGGCTGCAAGGTGGCACTGGTGAAACCAGACCCTTTCCCACGCCCAGGGCCTGAGAAGCTGCGCGGGCGACTGTGCTGGAGCTGCTGGGAGATTTGTTCTGATATTCAGCCTCACGTTCGCTATAGCAGGGCCTGGTGGACCTGGGTTCTGTCCCTAGTGCTGCCGGAGACCTTGGCAAGTCTCTTCATCTCTGTGCCTCAGACTAGGAGCTCTTTCCTCACTCGCTGTGTAAACAGCTCCCAGCACAAAGGGCCCAGATCTCAGTGGGGCCTCTAGGTTCCACTGTAATATAAATGATCAAATACCGATGGCCGTGGGCTTGGTTCAGATGGATCACTCATGTAGACGGGCAGCCAGCAACTTTCCTCATTCCTCAACATCAATTGGCCAAATTCATTCCTGGTGTAATTCCTCCTAAATCAGGGGTTCTCAAACGGGGGGTCAGGACCCCTCAAGGGGTCGCGAGGTTATTACATGGGGGGTCACGAGCTGTCAGCCTCCACCCCAAACCCCGCTTTGCCTCCAGCATTTATAATGGTATTAAATATATATATAAAAAAAGTGTTTTTAATGTATAAGGGGGGGGTCGCACTCAGAGGCTTGCTGTGTGCAAGGGGTCACCAGTCCAAAAGTCTGAGAACCCGTCCTAAATCAATGGAGCTACCCCTTGAGAAGGATCTGGCCCAGTATCTACAGTCCTTTAATAATTGTTGCCTTTCTCCCTACATTTCCTCAGTACCTTAACCCAAGTAACACCTGGCACCTCGGGCTTGGAGAAAGTGGAAACAACATCTGACAATTAATCCTGAGAGAAAAATCATTGTCCCTTAGAAAATCTATCCCCATACGGTACGTACAGTGTAGGTGTGGGTGTGTACGCACACACACACACACACATCCCCACTAGCATGTTCTCTTTTCTGGTCATTTTTCGGCTGCATGCGATCATGGCCCATCATCTTCAGAAGTGACTCGTGGTGGGGTGCCGGCCTTCGACGGGCCTGGCTTTTGGAGAGTGAGCCCTCAGAGAAGATTTGCCCTTCTAGGTGTCTCAAATTGGGTTTCCAAAATCACTGGTCACCCTTGAAAATCTTTGCCACGCTGATTAAAAAGTTCCCACTTGGAGGCGGAAAGCCTGATTGCGTAACCCAGAGGTGTATGTGCTTTATAGGGTCCCCCTCTGTACCTGATCCCAAAGGACACAAATCTGTTACACTCCTAACTGCAGTAGCTCATGCTTTAACTCTGGATCCGGGTCCCCAAGTCAGTCAAGACAGCAGCCATCCCAATTGCTTGTCCTCCCTCTCCTTTTTCAGGCTGTTCTGGTTCTGATCCCAGCCTGAGATGTGGAAGGGCCTTTATAGTAGCAGTAAAATGTTATTGCATCACTGCAGAGAGACACTGACTGACAAGTTGGTGCAATGTATTCTAAACATTTAAGAACAAACTAAGATGCCTGGGGTGATCCTTTGAAAGGGCCAGATAAACCTCCTTGTGATAAATTTGTTAGTCTCTAAGGTGCCACAAGTACTCCTGTTCTTTTTGCGGATACAGACTAACACGGCTGCTACTCTGAAACTTGTGATAAAAAAAAAACCTTCCAAGGTGTTTGCCTGGCTCTCATCCCTCCTAGCTGGAGGATGGTTTGCCATGAGAACATCTTGTGCAAAGAAGCTGCAAAGTGTGGTTTGCATTTATTGACCAAATTGCATACCACACATTTCACAGGCAGTTAAAAACAATTATTTGCCTCTTCATAAATTAGCCTTTATCAAGAGTGTCAGGATTAAGTGAATTACCAGGTTCCTTTCACTGAATTACATGGCATTTCTTCTTATCTTGAATTGCTCTGATAATGGCATCAATTTTGTTGTTTCTCTTCACCTAAATTGATACAAGCCCTGGTAAAGCACCCGAGACATTCAATTAAATGCTGCACAATAGATCACATTACCTAAAGGTTATAGGTCCTTCTTCGCCAAAGAGGAGACACGAACTTTGGTCACCTTTGAACGAAGGAAGTCACCCATTCATTCCCTGCTGAAAACAGGTCTCAGCCCACTGTCAATCCTTGCTGTTGAAATGCTTGTGTCAGAGACAAAAAGTCACTGACCTTTGCAAAAGTTTTCAGAAGCTCCTGGACAAGTTACAGTCAATTTGCATTGAGCCACCAACAATTGCCAGTGAGTTTAAGCAAATAAGGACTTTCTCCAAATACGACCGAGGTCAGTCGTTTGCTTCCTGGCTCTCAGGAGAGTTGTTCTTCAGTTGTTTGTCTATTTAACATACGATTTCGGCCTTTTATTTTTAACGTGATTTTACAAAATGACACTTTTGGTTTTAAAACATTTGTGATTAATTTGAAACTAAAAAAGGAGTGTAGGGGGAGAAAGAAACTTATGAATATCATCCCCCTTGCTTCATTGTTTTTAAAAAGTGAATTTTAGCACACTAGTAGGGAGTCCATCTGTTGGGTGTGGGAGATTTAAGACCTGTATTGGAAAGGAGGGAGCGTGATCTAGTGGTTAGAATGAGTCCTTGGAATCAAGTCTCCTGGTTTCTAATCCCATATTTGCTATTAAATTGTGTGCTCTGGGGCAAGCTCTCTAACTTCTCTTTGTTTAGTAGACTGAGCTGTAAAAAAAGAGTTCTCTTTTCTCACAAGACCATTGTGTGGCTTACTGCCCTGATCCTACAAACACTTATGCACGGTCTGTAGCAATCTAACTACATAGTCTATCACCACTGAACTATAACACTTGAGTCAGTGCAGCCTGTGGATAGAGAACTGGGCTGAGTCCCACTGGCCTGCTGGGTGATCTTGGGTAAGTCACGTCGCCACTCTGTGCCTCAGTTTCCCCATCTGTGAAATGGGGATAAGACCACCTCCTTTGTAAAGCGAATTGAGATCTACTGATGAGAAGTGCTACATAGGAGCTAGGGATTAGTACTGGGAGGATTCTGTATTCCAAATCTGAGCTTCATTAATGGGACACACAGGCCTTGTGGCTTCCCTGTTCAATGAGCCTCATCTTGTAATCAGGCATCTGGCGCAATTACAAAACAGACGTTTGCTTTCCATGCAACGTCCAGGTATGTTTCTCTCTCATAGGGCTTGTCTTCACTAGTGAATTACAGCTCCAGTGCTCTCTCAACCTCCCCTCCAGACACAACCACCCCATCCTGCATGTGCAGTAGTGCCAATCCCAGGAGTTGGCTGGCACTGCTGGGGGGACAGGGCAGAGCTGCTTCCACTCCTGCCCAGATGCTTACGGTGGGCACCGTGCATGCCCCTGCTCCCCTGTGCCCCCACGCTCCCTGGCCCTTAGGGCCCGGAATCTCTCCTGCTACTATCTCCGTGGGAAGCATCTGAGCTCAGGCAAAGGATTTAAAGAGCAGAAAGCAAACGTGTGGGCGAGTGGTTCCACGTTCACCCAGATCTAGTATTTGAGTCTGTAGTGGCTAGTTACCATGCGGCAAGCAACCATCACACTGAGTAGTTCTACACTACAAAGCCACCCGGGACCCACCCACAGAGAAGTGCTAAAGGACTGTGGCTGCCTGGCCTCCCAGCTGCAAGTAAAACCAGGCATTCTGGATGCACTTGAGGTGTTTTTTCTTCCCCGCTTTTCACAGTTTGGCTTTTCTCCTGTGCCACTCTGCGGATTTGACCCAGAGTTCCTGTTAGATTTCAACACCCAGTCCTCTGTCTCTGTTTGTACTGGCCTTTCCTTAATCTGGCCTGATCTGTGAAGCACTCAGAGATACCATGCCAGGCCTGGGGCCTACAGAAATGCCAGGGACTGAGCAATTAACAGCCTTAATGACGACTCTCACCCACATTGGTATGTTTTATGGAGGAGTTCACCTCTAAAATCACGTCCTTGCTTTGCATAGTGGGCCCAGAGAGATACAATCTAGAATGATGGCGTAAAAAACGTGCAATTGCTTCCCGCTCCCCCCTTCCTTCCAACACCCTGTGTCTTTAAATGTATTATGCAACCAAGCGTCCGTATTGCATTGGGTCAGGTCAGTTCACATGTTCTCCATCACATGATGCAGCCCACGCTGCTATCGCTCAGCACCGTGAGTCATGCTGCATCAGAATGAAAGGAAATGAAAGCAGATCCCAGTGTATGATTAACTGGGCAAATAAATATTTTGCCATTGCCTATTCCCTGAGACATAAACATTGAGTAACCAGGAATTTCATTTATATTCTAGCAACGGATGCAGCACTCATGTTCCTCTCCACTCACTCCCAGGCACCTATCTGTACATTGCCCCCAGCTGTTCACCCTTTGGCTTGCTTCCAGCAAAGGCTCCTGTAGTTGGTATTTGGTAAGATCGCTTCTCCCACCCCACCCCCAGCCATTCCAAAGTTTTACCAGTTCCCCCTCACCCCATCTTTAGTGGCCTGTGACTCCCCCAGAAGCACGAGCCAGTTGTGTTAGGCCCTGGCTCAACAAGGTACTTAAGCAAGTGACAAACTGTAAGCTTTTGCGGAAGCCCCACAGAAGACCCACTCATGCTTAAGTACCTTGCTGAACTGGGGCCTGGGAGAACAGAAGGCCCAGTGGGTTTTGCAAAAGCCTGCCGGACACCAGTGTTAGAAAGGTAGTGGGGCTCTGTCAGCCAATCCCTGGATTGCAGCATGTTAGAGTTGTACCAGCGCTCCTAGGCCAGCTCACCTCTCTGGAGCACAGCAAGGTTGCTAGTCCCCAGTAGACACAGGGGTACATAAAGAGGGCAAGATTAGCATAACCACTGGCCCTTGGAGCAGTGTGGTAACTTAAGTGAGGGCAATTTCACTGTTTGGAACCTCTGAGGAGAAGGCAAAACACAGCTGCTGGCCTGTTTAGGCAATCTGGCTTGCTGGGGATATCACACTGTAGGCAGGGAACTGTGCAGCCTGGAACTACCCTGGTGAGGAAGGAAAGAGTTGTCAGTCTCCAGGACTGAGGTGACAGTTGAGGAACCTGGACCCCAGAGTGGGCCTGCCTCAGTAGACTGTAGAGGGGGAATACAGCTGAACCATGACCACCCACTAGGGCTGGCTGTGGGCATTGGGGAGTGGGGTTTTGTCTGCTAGGATCTGCACTGAGGCCAGCACAGGTTTTAATGGAAAGAACTGAACCATCAGCCCTGCCAAGTCCTGCTAGGGCTGGATTTGCACCAGGCACTGGGGACACGTTCTGTGCCAGACTCACAGCCTGGAGCACTCCCCCCCCCCCCCCAGCACGACCCAGAACTGCAGCCCTTCCGGTGCCATTTCCCCACAATGAGCTGGAGCCTGCTCTCACCGGAGGGGGGGATTGGGCCCTCCGGCCAAGCCCCTGTAAAGCCCTCACCCCCTCCAGGAAAAGCACAACCACCAGAATCTCACCCCAGCATCCAGCCCGCAACCTTACGGGGGGGGGGGGGGGGGGGCAGCCCAGCTGCAATGGCCTGCCTCAGCACCCACTAACAGGTACCTGGGCTCTGCTCAGCCCAGGGAGCCCATCTAGACCCACCCTCCTACAGGGGCTCTGGCCAGGCCCAGTTCTCCAGACAGCACCTGGGCCTCAGCTAGGCATCCTGCCCCAGGTGGAAGCAGCCTGTCTGCTTTTCCTCCCTAGCAGGGCTGGGCTTTCCTCTTCAGTGCCAAGTTCCAGCCCAGCCCCCAAGTCTCTGGCCACCCTCAGCCTGTACATGCCCCATCCTGAGCCAAGCACCCCAATTTCTGGATTTAGGCCCCTGCAGAACACTCTCATCCTCCTCCCCTATCAGCCCTGCAGGGCTGTGCTTTCCGCCTTTTAAGTCCCACACCCTGCACAGGTGTCATAGGGTGGGGCTAATTGGATAGGCAGACTGGCCATTAAGGGGCAGACCACAGCCCACCCTATTACAGATTTGCATTGGCTGAGGGGTGGGTGGTGTGTTTGCAAATCCCCCACCTTCCATTGCTTCCTGAGGCCTGTAAGTGCCTTTCTCCCACTAGCTCCTTCCTTGCATGCCTTGAGGCTGGATCAGCAGAGGCTCTATGACCCATAGTGGCTGCAGAAGACTCCTTCTCCCTAAACCCTGCTATCCCTCTCACTCCCCAGAGCTATGTGGTGACCCACCTGCACTTCCAGGGTGAATTTTCAGGAGACACATTAGCCTGGCTAACAAGGGGGCTTTCAGGTCTGACAGGAGCCTCAGGAGTTGGGACTAATGATGAGAGTTTTGAGGGTATTTGGGAGCCAAAGGGTGTAGATGGGAGCGTAGGAGGATTTTCCAAAGTACACAGGGCCCCTTAGCAGGTGTAAGATCCCCCTAGGCACCCATCTGTGCCTTTGGGTGCCTAGGTAGTAGGGCTGGGCCTGGCCTGGAAACCAGATTTTCAGTTTGTGAAAAACATCCAGGGTTCAGCACTTGTTTTTGTTCTGATGCAGAAGACAGCCAGGACCCTTTGACATTGTTTGCGAAAAGGCCCAGGGTCCCAGCTGGTGTTGAGGGCTGCTAGTGAGCCAGGTTCAAACCCTGAGTCAGATCAGAGACTTGAACCTGGCTCTGCTAGCTGCTAACAAAGGGCTCTAGAGCCAGTGGCTAACCAGGGCTCTCGCTCTGGCCTGTTAGACCTGGTTCTATAGGCCTGAGAGAAACTCGATAGCAGTGGTGAGGGCACTCTGCTGGGATGTGGTTCGAGTCCCTTGTCTGAGCCAAGCAGAGCAGGGATTTAGATGTGGTTCTTTCCCATCCCAGGTGAGTCCCTAAGCAATGGGCTGGTCTGGAGACTGCTGCCTTCATTCTGATGAAATCAGTGACTCAGAGGACACCATTGTAACAATTGGGGCCTAGCTAGATAGTCCAGCCTGGACTGGAGTTCTCAAAAAGTTCTCAGCAGCGCTACACTATGACTACCTGGGGTACATCTGTCTGAACCGTGACCCAGAGCAAATGGGATGGGACGGGCCCTGTGAAATGGTACGAGGCTCTGTGCTTCCCCCTTCCCATTGTGAGCTCTTCCCTGGAATAGCCTCTCCCTAGTACAAAGTTGTGGTGCACACACATCGCACTGACTCAGGGATGGCGGGGAGAAAGTGAATGCCTTAAAGGGTTCCTTTCCCTCCCTCGTGCGTTGCACACAAGTTATCTCACTTACACCAGGAGAGAGACGTGTCATTTGTTCATCCGTTTTTAGCATCAGGATAAAACCTCTTCCTGTTTTCCCCCTTCACGTCTTTTGCTAATCACTGAAGCTGCAAGCAACGGCGGCTCCTCATGCTGCGCGTGATGGTTTAAGATGGAGATGACACTTTGCTGGCTCTTACAGTGGAAGTCAATCACCAGGGAGCAAAAGGGCCCATACGCATTAGAAATCAATGCCCAGCTGATTGATGTGTTTTCTGGAGGAACATTATTAATAGAGCGCTGGGCTGCACTCGGAGGTTTGACTTGTAATAACTCTCTCACAGTCTGAGATACTTTATCACCTGGGTCATTCTCCTTTCCCAAGGACCTAGGGCAGCACTGGTCATGTGAATCCTGGCGTAGGTTATTTATATATCATGTAACTAAAACTTTCAGTGTTGATTTTATTCTCCTTTCCTGTTTAGAGATAATTCACTTTTAAGAGGTAGACACGGGAAAGCAGATTCGCTGCCCCTAGAATGAGGCCTTTCCTCCTCTGTGTTGGTAGCAAATCCATGCAGCAATAGTGTGAGAGGAATTGGTCAGGAATTTCATTTTTTTTCACCAGAAATGCTGATTCAGTGAAACCGAAACTCTTTGAAGGAGCAGGTCAGGTTTGGTGAATTTCCTGACTCAGAAAACTGTAGGGGAAAAAATCTTGAAATTGTCTAAACCTCCTGTTCTGACCTTTTCAAGGTGAAAAGCTTCAGTTTTTTCCCTAAATGTACATAACTGATATTTAAAAAAGGATAAAGGGGGGGAAGAGATCAACATCAAAAATAAATGTTTTGAAATGATCAAAACATCATGTTTTGATTGACCTGAACCACGTCCCCTCCCCACTCCACCCTCTCCCCCACCTGTTGGTTTGTGAAATTTTTCAAGATTTTGACATTTTATCCCAATTCAGGATAGGAAATTGTTTTGAAATCTCAAAAATGCTTGTGGGAGGGGAAAACCGTTTCCGACCCAGCCCTACGTGTTAGTGCACATTGGGACCGTCACACAATGAGGGGACGAGTGTGAGCCGCACTCGGAGACCTGTGGGCTGGGTCACTGGGAAAGTCAGCAGGAAAAAGCTTTCAGCTTAAGCAGGGTTAAAGCGAGCAGGAGGTGCAGCACAGGCAGGAAAATGACGGCTCATTCCCAATCAACTCTATGGATGAAATACAGCCTTGGGGCCCGATCCTCAGCTGATGTAAATCAGCATTGACTTCAACAGATACATTGATTTACACCAGCTGAGAATCTGGCCCTTACCATCTATGTTCCCAAAAGCCTGATAAAAAGAAATCTTTAAAATGGTGTTCTCAGCCCAAGAAATAACCTACCAATACACATAACCACACTGAAGGGGTCATAGGCTTTCTCAGACCCTTTTTTCCTGGTCCAGTGTCTACATGAGGGTAGGCCAGGTGAGTGTGTCCTGGCAGTGCTGAGAAGACTGAGGGAAAGACTCCAATGAGCTGTAATAATTGTTGTTTTTGTTCACACAAGCGTTCTTCCCCCATGGGTACTGGCCCTGCATCGTGGCCTATGGGCTGCTTGTTGGCCGTGCTGTGTTTACGGGGAGAAGGCGCTATGAGGAGGCCTTCTTGGTCCCTCCAAGCCTTTAGCAGGTTCATGTGTTTCTTTTCTCTTTTCTGGCTGGCAGATTTCATAACTGACTGTCCCTACCCTTCTTACCACCTTGAACGGACCCTGCCACCTGGCCAGAAGCTTTGACTCTGAGGTCATTCGCAACAATAATACCCTGTCCCTGGGCCCAAATTCTCGCATCCTGGTCCCTCGGTTGTAGGTCTCCTCCTGGTTCTGTTGAGACTTCAGCAGATTTTCTTTAGCAAAAGGTCCCAGTGTCTCCAAATTCTCCCTCAGGCAGATCACACACAGTACCACATTTGGGACTGGGCTCCTCCTATGTCTTGTGGAGGAGGTTTAGGTTGCCTCCCATATAGTAGTTTGAATGGTGAGAACTCTGTCGATGCCTATGGCACCTCCCAGATGGCAAAAAGAAGGGGCAGGACTAGCCGATCCCAACGATGGGGGTCCTACTTCACAAACTTCCCAAGCATCTCTTTCAGTGTTTCATTGAAGTGTTCCACCAGCCAGCCTGTCTGAGGGGGATAGACTGACATCTTTAAGGCCTTGATTTTCAAGAGGTCACACGATTCCCCCATTAACTTGAATGTAAAATTGGCCCCAGGCCAGTCAGTACCTCTTTTGGTATCCTTACCTATGCAAAAACCTTCAGCACTTCAGTTGTCATGGTTGCCGCAGTGGTCAAGCGAAGGGGGGTGGCCTCTGGGCACTGCATGGCATAGTTCATTATCACCAGAATATACTTGTACCCAGCCGCGTGCTTTTCCAGTGGCCTCGCCAGGTCCATATCGATCTTCTAAAAGGGCTCTCTGGCCACCAGGAGGGGGACTAGTGGAGTTTTTGGGGTCTAGCTGGGTCCTGTTCCTTGGCACACCAGGCATGACGTGCAGTTGTCTTTGACCTCACTGTGCACCCTCAGCCAATAAACTCTAAGGGTTACCCTTCCGAGGGTCTTCTCTTGCCCTAAGTGTCCCCCACAGGGTACTGCATGTGCCAACTGTAACACTGAATTGCTTCAGGACTGGAAGTTGTACCCTTACTTCTCTAGCTTGGGGATCTTTTGCCACCCAGGATAGTCTCTCCTCTCCGAGTCTGAGCTGGGGTCACTGCTTCATCAGTTCATCAGAGCGGGTCTATCTGCTCACCATTTATATTGGCACATACACACACTCCCCAGCCAAGTTACACCATCAGTCTGAGGGCCTGAATCAGGAGACGCTCGGACGCTACCCATGAGAGGCTGTGTTAGAAGAGCTCCTAGCAGTCGGGGGAGAGGCAGCTTTCCGCCAGCTTGCAGATCTACGGAAGGCAGCCAGACAGAGCAGGTGTTAAAGAAACTGCCCTCCAGACCATGCTTTCAAAAGATACGCCAGCAAATGGGAAAGGACATTCCAGGCCACGTACAGCTGTTACCAACTGGGTGCCGAAGAGAGGGGCTAGCAGGGCTGCAAGAGGGGGGAGTGAGGAGAGATCAAGAGACAGCATCCCACCCACCCTTTGCAGTGGATCTGCTGAGCCCCACTCCAGTAGGAGCAGCGTTCCCACCTGGCCGGGATTTGACCAGCCTGGCCGGTTTATTTATGGATTTGCCAGTTGCCAGAAAAATCATTTAATCTGTCGGGGTTTTTTACGTGGGTCTAAAGATTTGCATTATTCTCCCCATACACTGGGATGGCGAACGGTGAAAGTTTCTGTGTCCAGCTAGAGACGCTGCAGTGTTCCTGCTTCCGCAGGTTAAGCAAGAACAGATCAGAACTGTTGAAAATACAGCAGCTGTTTGCCTCCCGCACGCCAGCGCCGGGCGCATGTGAGAGAGAGAGCGGGCTTGAGTCACACGAGAGCGAGGAGCCAGATGATGTTATCCATCTCATCTGTCTGGGTTCTCTCTCTCCAGGTCCTGCCAGTGGCTGTTGTGGGGGAGCGGGGTTGCAGAGTTGCCTTCTGGTTTGGGTTGCGGCGGCCTTGCCTTGCAGGTGTTCTGGCATTTCGATGGGGGTAACCCGAGGCAGGAGGTGCCCAGGAGCAGGGCACAGCCGGCCCACTCTGAGCTCAGCAGGGTTGCTGTAAAAGGTGAAGGAGGCTGGCAGTGGGTTGGAGCCTTAACAGACAAGGTAAGAGAGGCACCATGCTGCTCCCTGCGAGCCTTAGGGTCCATGTCCCCTTCCTAGGCTGCACAGGAAGTGAGCACGGGAGCAGACCCATTGGAGAGGGATCCTGGGGAGAGCAGAGGAGGCACCAGGGCAGAGATTCATTCTTCCCACTCAATGAATGGATGGATCCACCACACAAATGATTTCTCCATTTCCAGGCTCTTCTAAATTACTGCCAAAGGCCAGAGGTTGGTACCTCTGCCAGGGACGGCCAGGGCAAGGGGTGGGAGGTACATCCACAACCTATTTCCCCTGGTGACTGCCTTTGCACCTGGGAGGCCAGCTCAGAGCCATCAGCCAGTCCCCCTGTCCTGGGACGATCCTCCCTGGGGCCAATGGCAGGGTGGGACAAAGTGGTTGCCGGGCAGGGCTCAATGAGTCAGATCCCTGAGCTGGAGACAGGCATCACTGCCACTCCGATCCGCAATCAACGTCATCTATTATTACCCAGAGGAACAGCTCTTTGTAACCCCAGTTTGCAACTGCTAAGTTACTGCTATGAGACCTCTGCTAGTGATGACAGAAGGAGTCGAAATTAACACTCTTTGCCCACTCCCCAAGGCAAAGATCTTGCTCAGCAAATGTTACCCAGCACTTAATTCAGTGTGATCACTGCAGTAAAGAACTGCCAGAACTGATGCATGCAAGGCCAACCGCATGGCATGTCAAACAGCTCCCAGGGATAAAGTTTCTGAGTGTCAAACGAAGGCAGAACCATTCTGTGTCTGTAGCTTCAAAATTCATCATCTTTCCAGGTGACAACAGCTTTGGAAAATGACTGCCGTGACTTTAATAAATAATGCTTTAGGCACAACTACTACTTTCTTCAAATGGATGAGGGCTGTCTCCCAAGTGACTTTAAAATCTGGCTGGAAATTCTGTCTTGGATCTCAACACATTAACAATCTATTTCCCAATGAATAGAATTAATATTTGGTTTCCCAGAGACAAAGTAGCCCCAGCAGAAAAATCACACATGGTAAGCGCTTTGTGCCCCTGTCTGATGTTAACCCAACAGAGGAGAGATCACTCAATACATTTTTTAAAAATGGTTTGTTCTATAGCTCTTTTGTTACATTAGGATGGTAATGGTGAATGTCAACCTTAATTAATAGTGTAAGAGTTCCACAGTAAAATACAACGGAAAGATCATTGGTCCTAATGAAATAATATCCCAATGTGTAACATACAAGCAATACATCAGTGATTTTATGCCAGCCACAGCTAGGAAAGGAATGGTACAAAAACCTGTACAAATAAAGGGTTTGAATGAAAAATTAAAAAACTAAAATTTGTGCAGATGAGTGGTTTGGACAACACTTAATAGCAATGAGGCCTGGCCTTTATCTAGTGCTGTTCACCTATAGATCTCTAAGTGCTTTACAAAGGAGGTCAGTATCACTACTCCCCCCCTGTGACGTTATTGACATAAACTGGGACCATATAGATCATTGTTGCAACCAAGGTCCTGTAGTGGCACCCAAATCTTGTATAAAGGGGGTCAAATGGGGTGTCTAAGACAAGGTTATGGTTTACGGGTTATGATTATGCTGTCTATATGTGTGTATCAGTTTTGTAGTTGAAGTTATGAATATTGGCTCTATACTGTCTGTATGGCAAACTTATGCTATGCTTCTGGGTGACATCCCAGACAAACTGAGATTAGCTCTGCCTAGCCTGCTTGATGGCCCATTAAGGACCATCAGCTATACAATGGACTCATTGAGAGAAGGCAGATATGCCTTCAGACTCAGCAAAGTATGCAGGGACTGGCCCATGTGACTCCAGGCTCCATTTTGCTGTAATTTTCCACAGTAAGACCAAAGAGGTGTTCTTACACCTGGAAAAGACTATATAAGGCTGATGCCTCATCTCCATTTGGTCTTCAATCCTGCTTCTTACCTCTGGAGGAACTTTGCTACAAACTGAAGCTCTGAACAAAGGACTGAGGACCCATCCCAGCGGGGGATGTATTCCAGAGATTTGAACCTGCAGTTTATTCCATCACTGCTACAAGCCTGAACCAAGAACTTTGCCATTACTGAATGTAATTGATTCCATTTAACCAATTCCAACTCTCTTCTCTATCTTTTTCCTTTTATGAATAAACCTTTAGATTTTAGATTCTAAAGGATTGGCTACAGCGTGATTTGTGGGTAAGATCTGATTTGTATATTGACCTGGGTCTGGGGCTTGGTCCTTTGGGATCAGGAGAACCTTTTTTCTTTTATTTGGGTATTGGTTTTCATAACCATTTGTCCCCATAACGAGTGGTACTGGTGGTGATACTGGGAAACTGGAGTGTCTAAGGAAATTGCTTGTGAGACTTGCGGTTAGCCGGTGGGGTGAGACCGAAGTCCTCTTAGTCTGGCTGGTTTGGTTTGCCTTAGAGGTGGAAAAACCCCAGCCTTGGGCTGTAACTGCCCTGTTTGAGCAATTTGTCCTGAGTTGGCACTCAGAACAAAGTGACAATGGGCTCCAAAGGCTGGGGCGCACACTCACAGAATCTAAGGCCAGAAGGAGCCATTCAGACCATCTAGGCCGATGTCCTGCATTTCTCTCATTGTAAAAGTAACACGTTCTTTAATCCCCATTCCTGCAAAGACGTAGGCATATGCTTCGCTTTATGCATCCGAGCCATCCCATTGAACTCCAAGGACTCCGAGGAGTGGATCTGGAGAAAGAGGGTCAGGTTTCCTAACGGATCTCGCTTGGTGTGACACAAGGGGCTTGTTTGGTGTGACACCAGGGCTAGACAGCTCCCAGATAAACAGCGACCTCTCAGCATGCTCAATAGAGAGCATCTTCCTGCCTGCTGCATCCCCTCTCGCTAATTAAACAGTCATGGTGTGTAACATTAAACATGGGCATCTGTCCTTGAAGGATCAAGGCCTTAGATTAGAAATTCTACTTGGATTGTAATCCTTTGGGACGGAGCTTCCTGCCATTACATGTATGTACAGTGCCTAGCACGATGGGATTCTGATCTACAGCTACTGACAATAATAATAATGAGGCCAAATCCTACTTTGAGTAACCCCAATCCGGCCCCTTGGGCATCCATGGCATTGTACCAGTGCCACACAGAGAAGAATTTGCCCCCGATATATAAACCCAAACCACTAACTATAGTTGAGAATTTTTTGCCCCTAGGACAACACTAATGAATCCCAAATGAAAAATCAAAGGCAAGACATTTGCAGCCCTGTTTGCTCTTTACCGCGAGGCTTACGCTAGCAGCCCTGGAGGTTAGGGCTCTCCTGCTGTTTGTGAAGCAGAAACACAAAACTATTTCTGTGTGAATTAGCTAGTTCTAGCTCAACCAGAATTGATGGGCTTGGAGCAGAAATCATGGGGTGAAATTCTCTGGCCTGTGATACGCAGGAGGTCCGACTGGAGGAGAAGAATGGTCCCTTCTGGCCTGGGAATGTGTGAATCTGTGCAGCAACCTATGTGTGAACTACATGAAGCAGAAAGTGTGAATAATTAATTGCTGTTTTCACACCCGCCCCACCACAATGTGACTGGCTGCCATACGTAACAGGCCCAATCCTGCAACCATTGGTCACATGACCACTCCTGATTGACCCAGGCCCACTGATGTGCACTGGCATGAGGATGGCTGATGTGATGGTTGCAGGACTGGGACTCCAAACAATAGAAAAGGAATGTAACTAGTGTTCACTAGCTGGACTGTAATTTACTAAACAGGAGTATAACTGTATATTCCTACACACACACACACACACCTCCCCAAAGCTGAGTGACCCAATTCTCTGTGACCTGAAGGATAACAAACACAGGGGAAGACAACCATGGACATTCAAATCTGCCGCAGTTGGCCTCCCTGGTAGCTAGGAAACACGATGTTTAGTGCTTTATAGGGCATACCCTGCATCAATACATTTCCTAACTAGTGTTTTTTATATTGTTGGGGAGGGGGAATGAAAAATTCAGAAAAATTTAAATTCAGAAATGTCAAAACATTTAGTTGAGAGTCAGTTTCATATTAAACTGCATCTGCCTATGGTGTTGCAGTGCCTCATGCCTTCGCTCTTCACTCTGGCCTGAGGTTCCTGGCCAGACTACAGCTTCCATGATGCACTGCAGTCAAATGCCAGGCTGTGGTGCATCATGGGAGATGAAGCCTGGTCAAGGCATCTGGCCCACAAGGGAAAGAAGAGCATGAAGCACCTGAACTACAACTCCCATGAAGCACTGCAGCAGCTGAGGCCGATGCCGATTAACATCAAACTGACTCAAAACATTTCCATTCAGTTCCTCGAACTGAAACATTTTTAATCGGTCAACCCCACCTGAAATGAAATATTTTATTTTAGTTTGCCCGAACTGAAAAATTTAAACATTTTGATTGTGCAGAAACTGCATTTTTCATTAAAAAATCATTTTCATGGAAAATGCCAATCAACTCTACCTTAAATTAATCAACCAGTGCTGCTCCCATACCATAGCTAGACCTGAAACCCAACGGACAGGAATCCAGCAAGCCTGAGGAGGCCAGATGGAACCATAGCTGCCCTGGACAACTTTCTCAACAGCTTTTCCCAAAGGAGATGATTTGGGTAGGGTGATAATGGGAGAAATCATTAACTTTAAGCCAAGTTTTCCTGAGCAATGGCTTAATCATTGTTTGTTTCAGGGTGCATGGGAAGTTTCGGTATCTTGTCCTTTGGTACGGAGACACTCAAGAATGAGCCCAAGACTTTCCCCAGCCAGGAAGGGCCATACCCCTCAGCACCCTCAGTGACTCCAGCACCCATCCACTGGCATTCAGGTGTCACTGCGTATCTGGCCGCAGAGCTCTGGCAGAACAGGAGTGTCTCCAGGTCTAGTTCTTTGGGGCCGCACCATGTCCTCTTTCACACTGTGAGATGCCAACACACATCAGCGGATGTAAAACAACAAGTAGTAGTAGATTATGTTAACTAGTTGTTCAAAGAACCCTCCAGCTGCTAGTGGTTTAATCTCTCACAGTTATCGACTCTGCTGGCCTTCAAATCAGAAGCAGGGACATAGCAGGGGCTTTCACTCGGGCTAGTAACTTGTCCATTGATAGTCCTCCAGTGCCTTCCCACAATGCCCCCTCTGTGCCCAGAAGGACAGACAAATTCTCCCACAATTCACTGGGAAAGACGCATAGCACAACTCAGCTTAGTGCAGTGCTGAGAACCATGGGATGTGCCCCCAGAACTTCTAGTGACACACAGGTGAGTAAAGCACCAATGAGGACACAGTACCTCGGACAGGGCTTTGCAGCGCGGCTGCTCGCATCTGGCGTCCATCACCTGAGTTAACTCTGCTGTGACAACATACCCTTAGACTTTTGCTTAGATACCAGGATGATGGGTGCAATTAAAGTGCCTAGGTAGACAAACAGGATAGGTTTGCTGGGCAGTACAATTTTAGGGCCCAAGAAAACCTGTTACCTACGTGGGTAATCCTAATTTACACAAATAGTGCCATTAACTGCTGGAGGACTATGGCCTGAGTAAGGCCTGTTTATGTAGGTACGCGGTTGCTGGATCCAGTCCTCAGTTTTGGCTTTGGATAGGGTGACCAGACAGCAAATGTGAAAAATCAGGACAGGGGGTAGGGGGTAGTAGGAGCCTGTATAAGAAAAAGACCCCAAAATCAGGACTGTCCCTATAAAATCGGGACATCTGGTCACCCTAGCTTTGGAAGGGTGTATGGCGAAAGCAGTGACGGTCAGGAAACCTGCCTTCTTTTCCCAGCTGTGCCACAGATTGTGTCCCCGCTGGGCAACTCGCTCCATCGCTCTGTGCCTCAATTTCCCAGTTGTAAAATGGGGTAAGAATCCTTCCCTGCCTCACTGGAGTGTTGTGAGGATAAATCAGTGAATGTCTGGACGGGGCTCATATGCTGTCGCGACGTGGGCTGCATCCATTCCTAGACACTCTTGGCATTGCTATTTCAATGTAGGTGTAAGACACTTGGATGTTTACTTTCTTATTTCAAATAAAAGCAGAAATTTCCCAAGATCTGGCCCAGAAATGTTCAAAATAACGCACAGCTATATTCACACAAAGTAGCTATGGTTACAAATACAACAGAATTGCCAAATGCCATCACAACTGTTTCTATTAGTTTGTTCTGGCGCTTAGCTTCTTGTTTTCATAGAGAATGAGTAAATAAGGTTTTCATTTCTAGTAATTTTCATATGAAGACTGTGAGGGTGATTGGCTGTATTGTCATCACAGGGGAGTAATATACAATGATACTTTGCTTATGCATTTATTGTAGTGATGGCGGGGAAACATGATTATCTTTGAATATATCATCAATCAGCATATTAAAAAAGGCACGGGATTTGTCTTTTTCTGAACTTTCCCCCCTACCGCCTAGTTTAAGAAATGGAAATTTAAGTATCTTAAATACACAGAGTTACCTGTGGAGCATTCAATAGTTTGGACATTTATTTACATTGATTTTCTTTGCACAGCTAGTCATCTGTGGGCTGAAATTGCCATGCCCAAAGGATAGTAAAATTCAAAGGCATCATTGTGCTCCACAAAGCAGATTGAAACAGGTATTACCAAGAGTAGAAGTCACATATTTAAGCATAGCTCACTCCAGTTAAAAATAGCCCCTTGGAATATAGAAATGGAGCCAGAATGTCAATGGCATTTACCTTGCAGTAGAGCTGGGTGAATTTCTGCTCTTTGATTCATTGGAAACTCAGGGGAAAAAATCGTTTCGGGTCAACTCCAAACCCATTTTCCCCCAAAAATTCTTGGCACATTAAAAAACTCGAAAAAATGTCACCTGGGGGGTTGAATGAAACATTTTGTTCATCCTGAAATGAAACATTTTGTTTAGATTTCAAGAATTTTCCAATTTTTTTTTAAAATGTGAATAAAATTGAAGGAAAGTTCAAAACAAAAAGTTGTTTCGAATTGAAAAGTTGAAACACTTTGTTTAGAAAATGTCAGAACGAAAGATCTCGGCTTCTTTAAAGATCAAAATTTTCTTGATGAACAATTCTGCAAAACCAGCATGAATTCACAGTGACGCCAAAGCCGCATTTTTTGCCAAAAACAGTTTTGGCTGAAAAATGGCACCCCGCTCTACTCTGGACTATGCGTGCTGTTTGCAGACTTGCTATCCCAGCCGTTCAAAAATCATGAGTCAGCCCCCAGTCGCTTTCCAAAATGGGACTTAGGGTCCTAAGTCACTTAGGTGCTGTTGAGATTTTGACACCACGTCGCTTCCACTCCAGGCCTGGTTTGGAGTGATGCCTGTGAATGTGCATGGTGCTGGCTCCCTGGGCGGAGGGAGGTGGATTTCACTCAACGGGGATGAATCCGAATCAACAGCACATTTCTGTGCATTCAGGTCTGCTGCTATGTGCGAGCCACCATTAATCTCAGCGTTCTCCATTTCCCGTGTGTGTCGCCATGTCCCTAGCGAGCACAATGCTGTCTGGGGACTATTCATCTGACACCGGGGAGCTGCACCTTGGATCTGCCCTGCACAAAGTCAGCTGCCAGGCCTGGATGGGCAGGAACAGCCTTCGTCCAGGGATTAACCTTTACCGCAGACACTGAACTTAGGACATGCTGAACTGGATCAAACTAGGTCCAGCTACTCTGGTATTCTGCCCGTGGCAGCAGCCAATTCCGGCTACTTCAGAGATATGTGGAAGCCACCCAGAATGCACCTGGCCATTTGTGCAAAGCTCTGCGGAATTCCTGCTCTGAGCCAGCACTCAGTCATCTCCTATCCCGAAGCGTGGGCTTTGCTGGCTCTTATCATCCCCTTAGCGTGCACAGCTCCACTTCAGGGTCATCAAATTACCCAGCCTGCTTTACGTCCCCGCACCGATCTGTACGCGGGGCAGTGAGCTGCACAGCTCTGCGCACGGGGGACGAGCCAGCCAGGGGCTTTGCACTCCCCCCGCTGCACTGCTGCACAAGGCAGTCCATGACAGCAGCCCCTGGGCTCCTCCTGGTGTAGGCAGTGCAGAGCGTCCCCACCCCCCCAGAAGGGAGGGGAGGGGGCGAGAGGCATGGGGCATAGCGCTGCCCACCCCTGTGCAGAGTGCGGCTAGTGCACCAGGGAGAGCCAGCAATGCTGCCGTGTGCTCACCGCAGACAGCGGGTGCCTGCAGCACTCTCCCAGCCTGGGTGGGGCGGAGCAGCCTGCCCTCGGGGCGCTGGCTCGGAGCTCGGATCCAGCCCTGTGTGAAGCAGATCCTCCCTTTGCTCTAAACCCACTGCACTCTCATTCCTCTGGGGTCCCCGTCTCCGCCCCTGCTGGGGCAGGCCCCGTCCCTTCGCTCTCTGCCTTTCATTGCTGGGGGGCTCAGTCCGTCCCGCTATCCTGCAGTCAGCACACCCGTGCCAATCTACACCAGCGGAGGAGCTGGGCCCAGACCTCTGACCTCGCCCTGAGCGCCAGGAACACACCTCTGCTGAATGCACATTGTCTTGGTCTCACGGGACGTGTGCCGGGCTTGCGGTTGTTTGGCAGGTGCCTGGCCTGTCTTTTATCCTAGACCAGGAGCACAATGGCCATCCCCACCACCCCCACGGAGTCTGGGTCGTGACAAGAATCCAGGGGCCCCGTTTTGTCCCCATAGCCAGAGGGCAGCACGTCCCCCAGTCATGTAGGCAGCTGCTCCCTCCACTCCTGCCTCTGTTGTGTGCCATGAGGCTCAGCACCCAGGGAGCTGGTGGCCCTGAGCCGGGCCCGGGCTCTCTCTCGGGGCTAGTCAGAGCCTAGCTTTGATTTGGGAAGGGGAGACTGCTGGAGAGTGAGGTGCAGACTGGAGATGCAGAAGGAGAAGCAGGGGGACCTGGTGTGACGGGGGAGAGACTGACAGCCAAGGCTACGCAGGGATCCAGGAAAAAAGCCCAGGTCCTGGACTCGGAGGAGGGAGGGCAGAAGCGGAGGAGACGGGGGCAGCTAGAATGGAGTGGAGGAGATTACAAGTGGGAACCAGGCCAAGGGGACAGGGTCCACAGGATAGTGAAGGGCTGGGAAAAGCCCGACTCCGTTCTTCCTTGGAGTCTGGACGGCTAATCTAGGGTGTCAGTAGTTGTGCTTGGGAGCCTGTCCCCAGATGGCTGTCTCTTGGCTCTAGCTGGGTGGTTTAGCAAGGCAAAGACAGAGGGGGTGGGGAGAGGTGACTAAGCAGCCATTGCAAAACCCCGACCTTTACACTGGAAAACAAGTGCTTATCTCTGCTGGACGCAGTGCATTTTTGGAGAATGATGCTTCAGCTCCCCCCCTCCGAGGCAAAGCCACAGCTGCTTCACATTCCCTCACAAGCTTTCCTGTGCAGCTCTGATGATTTAAACCCTCCCTCTCCACCCCATGGCACAGTGCCGGGCTCCAGGGAACCTAGCGCTTGCCTCCAGCTGAGACACTGAGCTCTGGTCATGACACTGCTAATGACTCCAGCTAGCGCAGTGCCGTGGCGAGCGGGAGTTTGCTGCCCCCATAAATTGTATCCAGCGTCGAGGCCCCAACCTAAACCCTGGAACCAAATGCCCCCGAGCTCTGGGAAAGCGGGCTCCAGATTCAGAGCCAGAGTTCAGAGCAACCGCTGGGATGCAGTGGGGTTGAGCCATAGGCCCACATGCAGACACCTTGCAGAAGGTTTGGGTCTGGTCCTGATGCCAATTCTGGGTGAGATCCAGCTCTAATTCTCACGCTCACAACCGGGGAGCAAAACTCTCTCACTGGAGGCCCCTGGGGACTGGTAGGCTGCGAGGCCAAGAGCTATTGGAGTGTGCCACCCAGTCCAACTGTGCCCCCTTAGCTGGACACCCGCTGTTAAAACATGACCGGGCTGTGCCGCTAACTCAGCTACCTTGGGAGAGACAGCGAGCTCCTCGCCAGTGAAGGAATTAACGCACTTCCCGTGGGCCAAAGGGCGCCCCCTACTGGGCTGTGAGCTCCGCCAACGGGAGAGAGCTCAGAACAAGTCGCAGAGCTTCGCACTAGCAGGTCCCAGTTTTGCACCCATTACTCACATTGAGTAATACATTACTTTGGTAATAGCCTACTGCAGTGTTTCCCAAACTTGGGACGCCGCTTGTGCAGGGAAAGCCCCTGGCGGGCTGGGCCAGTTTGTTTACCTGCCACATTCGCAGGTCCGGCTGATCGCGGCTCCCACTGGCTGCAGTTCGCCGCTCCGGGCCAATGGGGGTGGCGGGAAGCGGCGCAGGCCAAGGGATGTGCTGGCCACAGCTTCTCGCAGCTCCCATTGGCCTGGGACAGCAAACAACGGTCAGTGAGAGCCGCGATCGGCTGGACCTGCGAATGTGGCAGGTAAACAAACCGTCCTGGCCCGGCCCGCCAGGGGCTTTCCCTACACAAGCGGCATCCCAAGATTGGGAAACACTGGTCTATTGCCATCAATGTGACTAAACACACAAATGACATACTACCCAGCATGAATAAAGGGGGCAGAATCAGGCCCCCACTCAGCAAATTCTAATGCAAATCCCTTATGCATACAGAGAGCGAGAGAACGGAGGAAAGTCAGTCAACTTCAGCTGCCTGGGAAAGCTACTGGGTTACTAGTCTTGGTACCAGGGTAGTGCCTAGAGGCCCCAGCCAAGCTCAGGGCGCCGCTGGGCCAGGTCAGGTGGGAGAGGCAGTCCTTGCCCCAAGAGCTGGCAATCGGACGAGAAAAGGCAGACCGAGGAAGCGTTGTCATGATCAGAGGGGGTCTGTGATCAAGCTGAACCCCAGGCCTGGTCTACACCTAAAACGCACGTCGACACAGCTACGTCACTGCTGGAGGGGAGGTCACACCCCTGAGAGACAGAGTTACGCTGACCTAAGCCCCAGCGTGGGCCCTGTCAGGTCGCCGTAAGGATTCTTCCGTTGACCTAGCTGCTGCCTCTCGGAGAGGTGGATCACTTGCATGGATGGGAAAACCCTTCCGGTGCTGCAGCGAGCAGCCACGCTACGGCGCTGCAGCGTCCGTCGTGCCGACTTAGCTCAGGCTAGTGCATTCACCACAAGATCTTCCTCTCCAACCAGGAGAGCCTCTCCCCAGCTTCTCCCTTCCACATCCACTGCTGGCTAGTCCAGAAACATATTGTCTGGGTTACTTTGGGTCTTCAGTACAAATGATGGCAGCTCTTTATACTGCCATGGCCCCTGGGGCTGTCCCTGGCCCCCCTCCCACGCCAGGCCCCTGCCTGACTGCTCCGGGGAGAGTGCCGCCCAATGCGATGGCAGGGCTGAAGGGAGGCTGAGGAGGCCTGCAAGGAGCCCTCCCGTAGCAGTGAGGTGTGGGAGGCAGGCTTCTGCAGTCTGGGACGTGAGGAGAAGACTAATTCGCAATGCCGCAACCATGGGCCGGAGCCGTGTGGATGCCTGAGGCTCCCGGGGGCGTTGTGCAGGAGGTGAATAGCTGCGCTGCACAGAACCCACCAAGAAAGCTTCAACTAAACAGATAATCAGATGTGACAAGTGGTCTCTGCCTCTCTGGAGATGGGCCTTCAGAGGCACGTGAACAAGAGGCACTGCTGGTGTGGGCTGCCTTGGAAGAGCTCGGCGGCGATATATTTTTAGCCTTGTGCCTGCTCTGGTAGCAGGGCTATCAGGATAATAAATGGGATGAATAACTTATTCAACCCTGCACCATATGCCAGGACCTTCAAGTAGTTAATCAACTCTTCATTACCTCCAGTGGGGAGCACAGCCTATGTAAGCACCAACAATGGTGACAAATTACAGATAATTGCAGGATCCATCATTGGCTTTTTAAACAGCTACATTACTCGGGCCGTAATAACTGCATAATTGAGAGCACAGTCGGAGGGGTGAACGGCTCATGTGCTGCAGACGGTGTCTGTGCACAGGAGGAGTCTTTCTTGCTAGTCTCTGTCGAGTGCCCATTCCCCTCAGGAGACTTCACCGACCAGGCCTCTGGAATTGTGAATGGAAACGGAATCTGGTTGCGCAGTGTGAGGAGATGGGGCTGCTTCCTTCAATCTGTGGCAGGAAGCCAACCTGCAGTGGGGCTGGGGCAGATTTTGGGCAGTGACACAGAGCAAGAAACACAGAGTAGCCTAAGGGATGAGTCTGTCACCCTTATTCTCACCAAGTTCCTTGTTCAGCATTAGACGAAAGCGATTCTTTACCATTGTCACATGACAGTGTTTGTACAGAATAACTGGCAATGGTCAAACACACATACAACCAAACTGACCCTGGATTTGTGCCAGCCACCCCAGGCAAACCACAGGCACAGGGCCCTCTGTGGGAAAGTCCATGGGGGCAAAGGCTAAGGTGGCATGAAGCAGTCACAAGTTCCCCACAGCCTAGGGGCAGGAGTGAGCTAGCACACCCAGAGGCGTGGAAAGGCACTGGTGCGCAGGGCTCCTTGCTGCATGGATTCATCACAACAGCTGACAACACCTCGACAACGCCTCATCTGCAAAGTGAAGAACCTCTTCCCCGCAGCTACCGGCCCCACGCATTCCAAATACGGAGTCCAGCCACCCAAAATCAGGAAACTGGCTTAAAAAGCGTGAGATTTTAAAGCAATAAGATATGCGGGGGTTCATTTTCATCCCTTTAACCCTTCTGAGTGGTGCGCTTTTAGGACACACTCTGTGGAACCGTGGCCAATGGGAACTGCGGGGGGCGGTACCTGTGGGCAAGAGCCTCCCACTTAGGAGCCAGACTTGCTACTGGCCGCTTCTGGGGTGCAGCGCGGAGACGGGACAGGCTGCCTTACCCTTAGACCCCCGCTGACCAGGACCCCGAGCCCCAACCCCCTGCCCCAGCCCTGAGACCCACTCAAACCCAGAGCCCCCTCCTGCACTCCAAACCCCTCATCCCCAGCCCCCTCTGCTGTTGGACTGGCCACAACACCAGTTGCCCTGGGTTCTGGCTTCTCTCCCAGTGACAGTCTGGGACATCATCTGGCAGGTCTGGTCTCCCTTTTTTACCTGTCTCTCTCAGGCTGGACAGAGGTGGAATTGAAGATAAAGCTGCATCTCTGGCTGGAGTCTCTGTGGTGGGGTAGCGATGGCTGGGTGTTGAGGTCTGGGTTCATGATCGTGTGATGACTTTTGAGAGCCACAGGCAGAGGACAAAGTCGTTGGAGTGGAGCAGAGGCCTGACGGCCTGCCTTCTCCTCCAGGAATCCCTCCATTGGCCACCCTTCTCCTCCCCTACGTCCCTTTTTAGGGGCCCCAAGAGAGGGGTGATGGAGAAGGTAGTCCGTCCTCTCATTTTCTTGCCCACCAGTTAGGCCTAACTTCCAACATGGCAAGTTGGGTCCATTAACTTTCAGTCCCACACAATTTGTGTTCCAGGGAAGGGCCGAGCACCATTACAGAGCTATAGCAGGAGAACTTTGTTTGGACCAAGTCTTTCTATTTTTTACTTTTACTGACTCTTAGAAACAATTGTACATAACAGGCCGAGTTGCACTTTTGTTCCCGTTTCCTATCAACATCTGGGATTACAGGTAACGGGACCATTTTGCAGTGCGCACCCTTCACACAGTTTGGCCTACAGCTGGGATACCGCGCCAGGGTCCTCTCTGGACCTGAGACGCCAGGCAACGCTCCCGCTGCACTGTGCCCCACAATCAAGGCTCGGGAAGCAGCACTGAAGGGGTTAAAGGCAGTTTGGAAGTGGGCTGAGTGCATTGCAGCGTGTCAGATTCTGCGTGCTTTATCGTTATGTGCATGAAAGATGCTTTTAACACTTTGCAATAACCCATGATTCCAAACCGGCCAGGGTCAGCCTCTGCAGCTGAGAGACAGGCCTGGCTGATGGGCGTGAAGGCTGAATGGAGAATCAGCAGCTCCTGGGTTGCAGTGCCGGCCCTGCACCTTGACTCACACCTGGCCTTGGTGATTCACTCTTTCTCTGAATAGAACGGAGATAATAGTACTTAGGAGCTTTGCGAACCTGGGGTTTTATCTCCCCTCCCTGCACGGCTGGAGTGAGCAGTTATTATCATTAGTTACATTATATTGCACTGATGACCTCCACAGGTCTCAGTGGACATCTGGGCCCTATTGTGCTCAGGGCCATACATACAAGGAAGAGACAATCCCTGCCCCAAAGAGCCGACAGCCTAACCAAAGGGTGGGGGAGAGGATGGATTATTATCCCCATTTTAAAGGTGGGGAAACGGAGGCACCGAGAGATTAAATGACCTGACTAAGGTCATATTTATGGCAAAGTCAGGTTTTGAATCCAGATCATCTTAGTCCCCACCTACTGGGCATCCTTCTGTGGTTAGGTAATGTTTGTAAAGTACTTTCAGCAGAAGTGTTTAGCATTATCATTATTCAGTATACTAGTAAATACAGTTATTCTATTTGAAAAGGGATATATACACATAGGTGTATATATATATATATATATATATATATATATATATATACACACACACACACACACACACACACACACGCAGAGGTAAAAATCACTGCCCTCCCTCTACTCGCTGCTCCCCTGCTTACACATCCAAGGATCATATTAGCCCTCTTAGCCACCGCATTGCCCTGGGAGCTCATGTTGAGTTGCTTGTCCCCTGTATCCCCTAAATCCTATTCAGTCACTGATCCAGACCTCCATTCCCGAGGCCTGGCCTTAGGGTGACCAGATGTCCCAATTTTATAGGGACAGTCCCGATTTTGGGGTCTTTTTCTTATATAGGATCCTATTACCCCCACTCCCTGTCCCGATTTTTCAAACTTGCTGTCTGGTCACCCTACCTGGCCTGCACGGCTTGTTCCTAGATGTTGTAGCCCCTGGGGCTAGCTTGCCTATAGTTCAGCAGTAATGCGAGGAACCTACAGGCCTGTCTCCTGTAAGACATTGGCTTCAGCAGTTGGCATAAGGCTTGAGGCCTATGAACTTTGGCACAGATATACTTAGGTAATATCAAAAACATGAGCTAACACCAGCTTCTGGAAAGTTTTGGAAAGAACATCCAACCACCAGAGTGCCATGGCAACAAACTGACATATATGATAATGAGTTGAAATCATTAATATACTAACCTATAGGAGAAGGACACCTCAGCATTAGTCAGAGGAGGAAATACAGATAAGGAAGAGGGGAGAAACTCCTACTGAATATGCATTAGACATGGTGGCATCAGCATAACATAAGTTGTATCCCAGCCTGTGGGCAGTAGGGCAGAGAGAGAGAGACGTAGCTTTTAGGAGGTGCCGGAATGATGGCCGCTGGTGATGATGAGGAAGGTGACGGTGATGAGGAAGAGGATGGTTAACATTTCCGGTTGTTCTGCAAGGGACGGTGTCAGTAGATGGATGTGCAGATGTACATTCTGTCATCTCTCTTTCTACCTTACTGAGTTGGGGTGTTTCTGACTGTGCCAACAGTATTAATAAAAAGCAACAAAGAGTCCTGTGGCACCTTAAAGATTAACAGATGTATTGGAGCATAAGCTTTCGTGGGTGAATACCCACTTCGTCAGACGCATGTAATGGAAATTTCCAGAGGCAGGTATAAATATGCAGGCCAGAATCAGTCTGGAGATAAACTATTTGTAAATATAGAAGAGTTCCTACAGTGCGAGTGTTGCAACCGTGGACACCGGGGTTCCCACCTATGTAGCACTTTGCATACTACTGGGCTTGATCTTGGGACAAGAACCCATCACCCTCAAAGTGATAACTGGGAATTCTTACGTAATCAATATCATTGATATATATAATCTATAGATCAGGCGACACTGTGTAACTAGATGCAGAACACCAGTGCAGAGCATGCCAAACAGGGTGTGCCTTCACTACAGCATTAGCCCGGCCTGGGTGAAGCATTCCCAGCACAAAGTCCTACCCATGCCCAAACCATGTGGCTGCGTCTGCCACCAGGTGCTGGGCTGGATTTCAAGCAGGCTACTAGCCCATGGTTCTTAGCGGTGCAGTGAACTGGGCCACTACATTTTATGGTGGGAGAACCTCTCCCTGCGCAGAGTTCCTGTCCGTCCAATCCCCTCCCTTGCCAGCTTCTGAGTGATGTCCTCATAGAACTGATTATTTCAGACACGGTTTCTCAAAGGAAGGGTCTTGCCGACGTCACACCACGGCCTTCCCACAAGGCTGGTGGCAGTTGCTGGCCAGGGACAGCACGCTGGCGGGAGGTTTCTTGACCAGTGTCTCTGTTCACATGCACTGGAGGTGCAGCAGAAACGGAGCAGGCAAATGTGAGGTTTAAACACGGTGCAGAAGAAAGTACGGCCCCGGTGGAATTGTGGGATAGGATGGGAGGACTAACAGCACCTTAGCTTGATTAGCCTGTCTTTTCCCTGCAATGTAAGCGGGTTTCCAGCCTGGGCTGATGCAAACCCTGAGCTATCAGACTTAAAGCACCCACAAACTGGAGCTGGAGGTTCTCCCGTGTGGAGGGGGAGGGGCGTTAGGGGCCATGCACAGGATTCACCAGAGGCAGGTTAGAACCTGTAACTCTCCAAACCCCTTCCTCGCCGAGTTCGATGTCTTTCAAGAGGCGGAAAAGGAGGACGTTTGTGGGCTGGCAGTGAGTGAAAACATCTCTGTGGGCTAAATTGTAGCATCCTCAGTCAGACTAAGCAATACTTTCCGTCAGGCTAATAGTCCTGTTTCAGGTGAGTAATTAACAATTAGCAAAGCACAATGAATCATTACTCTTATCACTCGGATTGTCTTGCAGTACACTCACTCATCATAGACCATGGCCCCCTCCTGCTTGGCCTTGTATAAACGCAACACAAAGACAACTTTGGCTAGGGGACCGTTCTCCCCTAACACAGGGCATTGGGGGAGTCCAGAGGGGTTATCTGTATTTATGTAGTTAGGTATGTGCGCTGTGGTAGCACCTAGGTGCCTCAGTCAGGGACCAGAACCCTATGGCGCTAGGCGCTGGCCAGCTACAGAACAAAGAGCTACCAATCTCTGTTACAGTGTGTGTGTCTTCAGCCTTTGTTGCAGTTTTGAACTTTTTGCATGCAGCCTGATTGCCCTGGTTCTTACCCGGCTTTTCACCCGGACCTGAAATGGCTTTTTGAGCTCCTGCAGGCTGGGTTTGCTTTGTAACAGTGCCACTGGGAGAGAGACGCTCAGCCAGTCGCCCTTAGTGAAGTGTGCGGATTTAGGCAATTTTCAGAGGCCCAATGTAGATGCCAAAAGGTTGCAAACGCGGGAGCTGTGAGAGGGAGCACCTGGGAAATTCTCCCGACCACCATAAAGCAACAGGATTGTCTGGAGACCGGTCATGAGAAACGCCACCTGGTTTGTGTTGCCTTTCACATTCACGGTGCTTATTTTCACATCCTACTGTTAGAATGCAGTGCCTCCCCTTTACTGTCATGGCATACAGCTGCTTTATGGCCAAGATTTGCATTAGAAAGGGGATCCTGGGCAGTTAAATCTCCAGTATCTGGGGGCATTGCTTTTGGCTTTTCAGATGCAAATGGCATTTTCTTGATTAGCCACTGGTGATTGTTGGGTTAAATTCCTGGAGACTCTTGTCTCCCCTAAACAAGCAGCCCTCTCCAATCGCTGTGCAGTAATAGGAACAAGCGCACGCTGGGGGAGTTTCAGGAATGCTTGTAGCATTGAAGGTTAAGTGGGGGGCTGCACATTTCAGCTAAACATCCCCAGCCACAATCACCTGCTCTTAGCACAGGACCAGCACAGGGTGACCCCTCTACTCCTGCAGCTCCTGTTATCTACAGCACACTAGCTCAGTGGGAGCTGGCCTGAGTATGCAAGCTGGGAACCACCCTCCTAGCACAGCCCCATAGTGCGAGGGCTCAGGGGCCCCAGAGAGATTATCGATCAGTAACCCACACCCACCCGGGAAGGGAGGCAGGAGTCTCCTCTCCAGCAGGAGTGGAGCCTGAATGCTGTGAATAATAATTCATGAATGTGACCGTCCCTTTAGGTGACACAAGCCCTTTAAAGGTGTGCTGCCTTTTTCAAAAAAGCAACAGAGGGTCCTGTGGCACCTTTAAGACTAACAGAAGTATTGGGAGCATAAGCTTTCGTGGGTAAGAACCTCACTTCTTCAGATGCAAGTAATGGAAATTTCCAGAGGCAGGTATAAATCAGTGTGGAGATAACGAGGTTAGTTCAATCAGGGAGGGTGAGGTGCTCTGCTAGCAGTTGAGGTGTGAACACCAAGGGAGGAGAAACTGCTTCTGTAGTTGGATAGCCAGTCACAGTCTTTGTTTAATCCTGATCTGATGGTGTCAAATTTGCAAATGAACTGGAGCTCAGCAGTTTCTCTTTGGAGTCTGGTCCTGAAGTTGTTTTGCTGTAAGATGGCTACCTGAACAGCTGCCTTTTTCAGTTTCTTACCCTTGTTTTAAAACAATCTCAAACAATGGGGATCGCTCTTGGCTTACACTGAACCCCCCCTTCATTATTATGAAATAGGGCCCTCCTGAGGTAGGCAATCTGCCCTTGGAGCAGAACGGTCCTAGCGGTCCCCCCCGTATTGCAAGTGGGGTTCTAGACCAGGCTCCCTTCCCCAGTGCTGGCAGGGGGCTGGGTTGAGAACTATGTTATAATGAAACAGGCCTATGGGGCCAGCTGAAGGGAGGAGCATGGCCTACAGCCTGGGTTAACTAGCCACCTTTTCTGAAGACAATATCCCAGAGCCCAGCTACCAACAACTGTAATGGTCATGTGTGCATAGCCTGGTTCTGACCCTAATATGGCCAGGGCTGGTGCAGTGTGACTTAACTAACATTTATCGGAGGGATAGCCGTGTTAGTCTGAATCTGTAAAAAGCAACAGAGGGTCCTGTGGCACCTTTGAGACTAACAGAAGTACTGGGAGCATAAGCTTTCGTGGGTAAGAACCTCACTTCTTGCATCTGAAGAAGTGAGGTTCTTACCCACGAAAGCTTATGCTCCCAGTACTTCTGTTAGTCTCAAAGGTGCCACAGGACCCTCTGTTGCTTTTAACTAACATTTGTAAAGCACTGGAGATGCTCGGGTGAAAATGCCACATAAGTCACATTATTTGTACCCCCAAACAGCAGGCTCGAGTAGCAAGTTCTCAGCTTTGCACTCACAATTACATACCCGTGCAAAATAGACTTGTAGAAAAGGAGCCTTTTCTTTTGAGTCATCAATTCCCGGGGTTTAAGACCAGAAGGGACCATTAGATCATCTAGCCCAGGGGTTGGCAGCCTTTCAGAAGTGGTGTGCCGAGCCTTCATTTATTCACTCTCATTTAAGATTTCGCGTGCCAGTAATACATTTTAACGTTTTTAGAAGGTCTCTTTCTATAAGTCTATAATATATAACGAAACTATTGTTGTATTAAAGTAAATAAGGTTTTTAAAATGTTTACGAAGCTTCATTTAAAATTAATTTAAAATGCAGAGCCCCCCGGACCGGTGGCCAGGACCCAGGCAGTGTGAGTGCCACTGAAAATCAGCTCGTGAGCTGCCTTTGGCATGCGTGCCACCTTTGACACGCGTGGCGTAGGTTGCCTACCCCTGATCTAGTCGGACCTGCTGTATAGGAAAGGACACAGAATTTCACCCAGTTACCCTTGTATTGAGCCCGGTAACTTGTGTTCGGTAAAGCATCTGTTCCAGAACAGCATCCAGTCTTGATCTGAAGACATCAAGAGATGGAGAATCCCCCAATTCCCCCGGTGGAGAAATGTCCTGCATGTTTTCAGTTTGTGTCGCAGCATGTCGGGCCAAGACTTCCAAAAGTTACTAGTGACTTGGGGTGTTTTTGTTTCTGCAGGCCTCATTTAACACAACTTAGATGATCCTTTAGAACATGTTGAGCACCTGCCCTTGAAAAATCAGGACCCTTTGAGGAATCACTCATCACTTTTGAATCTCTTGGCTTATAGTTACCAGAGTGTTCAAATGAATGAAACAAATAGATATCTACAAGCACGCCCAAGCCAGGCAATTCAAATACCTAAAATAGGTAGATCAGCTAATCTCAAAAAAGTCATATACCTCAATGTATTACATTAAGAAGTGTTTCCCTCTGGCTAGCATTTCTAAGTGTGATACATAATTAGATTCCCCAACAAACATAAATTGTCCATAGTCATTAATAGAGGGATGGTTGGATAGGTATGTCACGTAGAATTATATTATTGTCTACAATAATGTTAAGAATTACTTCCAAGACATTTCAGCCCATTACCTCAGTTGATGAGGGCTCAAGGTATGAGCTCAGCCATCCTGGAAGTAATTGCTAGCAGCAGTGAAGAGATAAGAGTATAACTTCACCTGACAGGGGTAATCTCGTGGGCTACTATGTTAATCTTTACTCAGACAAAATCCAAGGAGCCTGGGTTTCTGGGTGGGAGTCCAGCTAAACAAGATCTCTCTCTCCTCTTTTCTCTTCTGGGGTTAGCAGTCCTCCCAAAGGAGCTTTGCCATGGTCTTGTCACTTCTGTCAAAGTGATTTGTATAAGAATTCTTGTTCAATGAGGGATTTCTTCTCCCCATCCCTCTCAGCCCACCCCAACGCCGGCAGTGACTAGCTACAACAAATCCACTGGATTATTTAAATAGGGGCCTGCCATCTAGCAATGGGCCAGCTCATCCCCTGGGGTAAATCATCATAGCTCCGATAAAATCAATGGCATGATGCCAGTTTATACCAACTGTGGAACTGCTCTAATGCTGGCAGAAATTAAGGAAATTAACGGGAAACTGGAAAAAGAGAGAAAGGTCTGTACTTTCCACACACATTCTTCATAGAAAAGTATGTGGATGGTCCCATGAAATACAATTAAAATGTTAGCTGGATAAGATCAGTTCCTCTGGGAGGGGGAAAGGGAGTCAATTTACGTATCAGAATATTAGCAAAACCAAAACTCACTTACGATTAAGGGTAGCATAAAGATGAAATATGAACTGTGCACATTAAGTTAATGAAGTTATCCAGGAGCTGCTCCCCATAATGAAATTACTGACCCAGCTCTCGTTAATCAAAGGTCATCACTGCACACCTCAAGGAAGCACCTGGATCTCAATTAAAATGCCACTGATGATGGAGCACAAAACTACCCCTGCAATATACTGAGAGTGCAAACTCGGCCCGGTTTATACCAACAAAGGAAGCCATCAGTCAGGCTACGGTTCTGAAATGGAGCATTGATGAGGGCTTTTTTAATTAGTCATCTTCCAGATAAAAACTGTAATTATTACAAATGCACAGCTGGTAATTACACGTGCCTGGAGGAGGGGGGCCATTTAGCCCATAAGCTATCTCTTCAGCAGGATCTCTGTTTGAAAGTACAAAGTGCTTAGCTTAGCTTTAAAAGTCTGCTGGGAAACCTGCAATTCCTACTTCTGAAAGGTGACCTTTAAAGGCCAAAAAATATTGTGTTTGTGCTTTTATTTTATTGGCATCAAGAAAGTCTGAAAGGTTGTTTATTCCACTCAGGAAAAGATTCCCCGCCCCCCCCCCCCCCCCCTTTTGACATTAGAA
Organism: Malaclemys terrapin pileata; assembly: GCF_027887155.1. Classification (NCBI taxonomy): domain Eukaryota; kingdom Metazoa; phylum Chordata; order Testudines; family Emydidae; genus Malaclemys; species Malaclemys terrapin. The sequence goes on along the minus strand of NC_071510.1, from coordinate 11,778,426 downwards.
AAAGTAGGTCTTGTCTACCTGGATTTTGCTGGAGGTCTCTGTGGCTGACTGAAGAACTAGTGATGTCATCTTACAGGTGACAAGAGACCAACACCTGCTTCACTTTGGGAGGCCTGCTGCAAGGACCCCTGCTTCTGTGCACTTTGGGAGGCATGCAGGAAATATCCTCTCTTGCAAATCTTAGAACCTCAGCAGCTGGGCCAGGTGCAGTATGCCTTCCCCAGCTTCTAAGGACTTGTCTCCACTGCCGAGTTAACTGGAAAAAGCAACAGAGAGTCCTGTGGCACCTTTAAGACTAACAGAAGTATTGGGAGCATAAGCTTTCATGGGTAAGAACCTCACTTCTTCAGATGCAAGTGTATCTTCTTGCATCTGAAGAAGTGAGGTTCTTACCCATGAAAGCTTATGCTCCCAATACTTCTGTTAGTCTTAAAGGTGCCACAGGACTCTCTGTTGCTTTTTACAGATTCAGACTAACACGGCTACCCCTCTGAGAGTTAACTGGAGTTAGAGTTTGGATGTTGCCCCGAACTTGAGTCTGTCCACACACAAAACCCTTCACTTGAATGTGGTGGTGCTTTTAACTCGAGTTAGCCTCCATGACCAGAAGCTATTGGTTAAAGCTCAAGGGAGCACAACTCATCAGCTGCTAACACTATCACTCTGAAGGAGGACGCAGGCTAGTTCCACTCGAGGGCTGCTAGTCCTCCAATGCCTCCCTGCAGTTCCCCCAGGAAGGACAGACCAGTTCTCCACAATCCACTGGGAACGAATTCATGGGGCAGCGCAGCTTAGTGCAGCCCATGGGATGTGCCCCCAGAAGTCTTAGCACCACATGTGAGTGAGTGCACACCAGTGTAGATCAGCAACCCCAGTGTTGTTTGCAGCGTGGCCAGGCCCAAGCTCGGCTGATTCAAGAGGAGTCACTCAAGTGCAGAGAGCTGGAGTTAACTCCGCTGCGAGGACAGACCCTAAGTTATCACCTTACAAACTGCACAGGAGCTCTGCCTTGGCGCCTCACAAATTCTGCAGGGACTCAGGCGAGAGCTCTGAGGGTATGTCTGCATTGCAGTTAGGAGGTGCGATTGCATCACTTGGACACAGACCTGAGCTAGCTTGAATCTAGCTAGCACCGGTACCAATAGCAGTGAATCCACAGCAGCACAGGCTTCAGCGCAGGATGTACAATCCACCTTCTGCAAGTTCAATACATGCTACAATCACACATTCGATTGCAGTCTTGTTGTCACACCCTACGTTCATTAGATAGCTCAGTCAGCCAGGCATGCATATGCAGTGAATAGTTCCTTAGCTACACATTTTGGTCTTGATTCTCCAACTGGGTCTCACGGCTGGGAGCCCTGTGCCTATGCAAGCTTACATTGATTTCTGTGACTTTCAGCATGGGCGCAGGGATCTGCCTGCATTGAGCCGATTGCCACATAAATGAGTTTAGCAAAAATAACGTACTTGGCCTGCTCCAGCTGCCATTTTCAAAGGCTAATAGCTCAGTCCTATCCAAACCAAGCTTCTCTGGAATAACAAAAGACACTGCTCCTCAGTGAAGGTGTATTTCCGTACCAAATGTCACCTACCAATAGGGTAACCAGACAGCAAGTGTGAAAAATCGGGACGGGGGTGGGGGGTAATAGGAGCCTATATAAGAAAAAGACCCACAAATCGGGACTGTCCCTATAAAATCAGGACATCTGGTCACCCTACCTACCAAGTTCTTAGTGTTGCAACTGTAGGGCTGTTAAAAAAAAAATTTTTTTTTTTTTGCCCGGAATGGATTTATTTTCCTACTGTGAGAAATGTGGATTTCCCTTCCAACTTGTTCTCTGAAATGGCTGGACTGTTTTCACTTAAACTTTCCAAACACGTTCAGCTGTGTGCAGTGACCAGACTTTAGAAGAATAAGCCTCCAAGGTGAGATGGAAGTTCCGGAAATTTATGATAGACTGAAAATTGGGGGAGGGGGGGGGGAGGACGGGAGGTGAGGACGGGAGGTGGAATGGAAATGCTTAGTGAACCTTAACTAGCGCTAAGGAAGGCCCTGTTACTCTATGGGAGAATAGCCGTATATTACAGGGCAGAAACCGCAGTCCTTTGCGACCAGCCATCTGCCGACTCAAGCCAATGCCCCTGCATGGCTGCATGTCTAGTTCGCTTTTTGAAGGTTATCTTCCCAGTCATAAGAGCTAGAGGTTTTTTGTTTTTGTTTTTATGTGACAGCTCACAATTGGAATGCAGCAAAAGGACAATTATGTGGCAATTCCCGCAGCCACCTAATCGTGTTAGACACGGTCATGTAGCGCAGTCGCAGACACGCCCGCCAACGGCAATAGCGAAATCTGAACTTAGTAATGTTCTTCTGCTGTAGGGTCTGATTCCCCAAGGTGCCGAGTGCTTCCAGCACCTGCCGGTTTCAGCGGAGCTGCCAGTGCTCTTTGCATCTCTGGCAGCCGGGCTTCCCTTGGTGTCCGGTACTGGGAAAGCAGACTTGAAGAGTGATGTCCAGGGAAGGGGCATGACAGCAGTCAGAGAACCTCCTCCATGCTATCACTCTGATGTGAGCTTCAGCCCTGCTCCGGAGAGCCAGAGGGAAGTTCAGTCTCCAGAGCCCAGCAGCTCCGGGGTAAGAAGGATGGGACAATGACTAGGGCACTAGCCCTCAATTCCCTGCCCTATCACAGACTCTTTGTGTGACCTTGGCCAAGTCATTTAGCCTCTCTGAGTCTCCCTCTCCCATCTGTACCATGGGGATAACAGCTCAGCTCTGCCCTGCCTCACAGAGGGGTGTGGGGCGCTCAGACACTGTGGTCATGGGGGCCATCAGACAGATGGTGAAGAAAGCCACCAGCGTGAGCAACCTGTAGGCTTAAAGGATTGCTGTAATCTGCACATCAAGCGCTTACCAATGACTCCTACCATCACTGAAAAGGGGGTGCTGCCAGGGTTCTGAATGAAGACGCTTTAAAGCCGGCATTTCCTGTAGGAGCTGTTCCGGGGGAGCTGCTGGAACTCTATGGAGAGAGAGTTGAAGAAGGGAGCAGCGATTCACAGAGGCGGGAAGACAACTCTGCTCCAAATGGAGACAGCACCCTGACCAGGTTTGATCTTTTCATGCAGCCCGTTAACCAGGCCCCTGATTCAGAAAGCAATGGGGTGCTGGAGACATTAATGGATGTGGCCCCATGGCGGCATGCAGCAGCAAGGCGGTCCAATAAAGCAGCAAGACCCAGCTTGGAGGGGCTTAAAAATGCCAAGACTTATTTAAATGAATGAATAAATATTAAAACCAGCAAGAAGGAATACTTACTGCCCATATCATAACTCCCACAGGGCCAGGCTCCTCCAGGGAATCCTTGCCCCAGCAACTCGAACTCTCAGCTGGAAGCCCCAGGAAGTTTTATAGAGGGCTTCCTACCCAGAACCCTTTGTGGAGAAGGGAATTCCCACCCCTAGCTGGCTGGGTGATTGGCAGCCCATCCAGCCAATCAGCTCTGTCCTGGCTCTGAGAAGAATTTCATCCCATCACAGGCCCTAAAGAATAAAAGTTGTCCAATCTTAGTAAAGCTGCGACATGCAGGCAATGCTGCCATTCTTCATGGATCTTTGGTCACTGCCCTAACATTGCACAGAGAGGTGGGAGCGTAAAGGATGGATATTAGGGGGGAATATCCAGGGGACAGCACAAAAGAGGTAGAGGGAAAGGAAGCCGTGGACATAGCTAGGAGGGGGCAGAGCAGGTTGGTGAGTTTTAGCCTAGAGCCTACTGGTGCTTTTAGCCTAGGAAGGAACAGACCCATATCAGCACACAGTATCTTCACCAGCAGCGCTACACTGATGCAGCCGCATCTATCTAAAATAGACCTATTGGAGCCTACACAGAGCTCTTCTTCAGGTCTGGGAAACGCACTCAGAGCGCCACTGCTCAATACAAGGTGGAACAGATCGTTTAGCATAATTAGTTAACACACATTCCAAGGGACCATTCAAGGTGAACTGACCCCTTAACATCTCTCCTTCCTGGGGGGGTGGGGGAAGGAGAGCAAAGTAAAAGAAAAATCTGGGGCTGGGATTGTTAGTGGGTTACAGCTTGTTGTAATAAGCCATAATTCCAGTGTCTCTGTAGTCCATGATTTTTAGTGTCTAGCAGAGTTATGAATTTAAGCTCCCAGGCTCATCTTTTGAAGGTATTGTGCAGGTTTCCTTTGAGGAGGAGGACTGAGAGGTCAGACATAGAGTGATCACTTTGTGGAAAGTGTTCACTCATAGGTGTCAGAGTGTTTTTGTCTTTTATCATTTTCCTGTGTGAGTTCACAGCTGTTTTTCTCCAGCAGTGATTCAACACGCAAGACAAAAGCTGCATTTTCTCTCTTTGAAGTTCTTTTCTCTTCCCTTTTGTGCATGTTTGTCTTGTTTTGTCTTCCAGGATCAGACTTTAACAAGAGCTGCGGGCATCTCAATTAATTTTCTCTCTTTTCCAAGGATAATTATTACCATCTTTAATAGCATCTAAAAGACTGTCAAAGGAATTTCTTCCTTCTAAAGACTCTCTACAGCCAAAGGAAAAGGGAACGAGGGATACTGTTAAAACAAAAGCTTTACTTAACACTTTACATTTCAAATGCTTTACCTGTTTTTACTTCCTTTTCTGGATCTTTAATAAAAGCTTTAAAAGGTGTTTAATGGGGTGTTTACCATGGTACTAAACAGCTTGCAGTCTCTGTATATGGAACCCCAAACCTTGGTTGTGCAGAGACAGGGTCGTGTTAACACCTTTGACTCTCTGTGCCCATTTATTCCATCAAAATAACACAAAAGGACCTCAAAGAGCTTTTCATACCACTTATGCCTCCCAGCGCCCCTGTGAGGTCAGTGTTCTCATAGCCGTGCGTGGCTGGTTGGACCAAGGCACAGATAGGTCGGGCGACTTGCCCATGCTCACAAAGTGAAAAATCCACACTCTTGAGTGACATAGTTACACTGACCTACCCCCCCACTTGTAGGCAGCGCTATGTTGGCGGGAGAGCTTCTCCCATCCACATCGCTACCGCCTCTCAGGGCAGTGGATTAACTACGCCGATGGGGGAAGCCCTCCCTTTGGTGTAAAATGTTACAGCAGTGCAGCTACATGTGAACACAAGGCCGAGGGTTTTTCCAAGTGCTTCCCCAGCTGTTGGAGGGGAGCTCATGCACCAAAGAAGGCGTTCAGTTAGTCCAACGATTAGGGGGGTATAAGAACCTGGAGGAAATCGAATGTCAAACCTTCTTGCGTGCTTGCTTGAGACTTGAATTCCACTCCTCGTCTCTCCTGTACAGTCTCTCCCATTCTTGGCTCCTCTGGCCTACCGCTCTCTGACACCTGTCCAACCCTTGCTGCTCTTCTCTGCTCTGCTGCTGCCCAGACCCACAACTTGGAGCCTGATCTGTGCCAAAACATTCTTTCCCCCGTTAAGCGTCGTAGTAGGAAGAGAGCCTGAGTCACAAGCTCTTGTATTGGAGGCCTGGTGCGAGGCCTGAGGCCTGAACTAAAGTTGGGGTCAAAACGTTGCTGATATAAAGCAAAGTTAAGTTGCGAGATCTGTGAGCAGGGCCTGCCCCAAGCTCGGCTGCCCCAAGAGGAGTCACTCAAGTTACTGGGTCCTCGCTGGTACTGCTTTCCCCTGCGGTCCTTGAGGGGTTCACCCTGCATCCTCACTGCAAAGCGGGCAGGTTCCCAGCCTGCGTGAAAGCCTCCCTGAGGTGGTTGGAAGCACCAGCCCTGGGTGTGTGGATGGGAGGAGGGCTGGGCACACCGATGGAGCTGAGTTGTCTCGCCAGTGCGGACTGCCCCAAGCAGGCCTGAGCCAGGTCTTGCTCTGCACACAAGGGGGCCCTCACTGGCTCCCGTTGTCTGAGGGGTGCTTGGTCCTGCATCACCCAATTTGCAGGGCCTGGGGGAGGAGGGGCTCCTATGCAATTGCCTCCTTTCACTCTGCTCTTGGCGGGGGAACCTGCTCCCACTCGGGGTTGGGGAGGGAGCTCCTGCTTAGTCCCCGCTTTCTGCCCCTCCATCAGCTCAGCCCTCTGCAAAAGTGGTGGGGAAATGCCCGTCCCCCACCAGGAGTGGTGCCTACAAGATCCAGCTACAGCGCCAGACACCAGACGCCTGGGCGCATGAGGCAGGCTGGAGCACTGCTCCCAAGGCACCGAAGCAGTGTGCTCGCCCCAGCCCTACTGCCCCAAGGCTTAGCCATATGCCCTGGTTTGGGGTGAACTGGGGGGAGGGAGGGCGGGCAAGAAAACGAGCAACGAAGAGCACAGAGCAAGTGCCCATCAGGGTAATCTACTGGTGGGCCACCAGACAGTTTGTTTACATTTGCACGACCGCCCGCAGCTCCCAGTGGCTGTAGTTTGCTGTTCCCGGTCAATGGGAGCTGCGGGAAGCGGCACAGGCCACAGGGACGTGCAGTCCCTTCATGACCGTCCCTCTGCCAGGCCCCCGGTAAGGGTCTGGCTGATAGCTAGCTTGCTCAGGAGGGCATACCCCTGCAGGCCAGAGAGGGAAGGGAGGCAGAGCCGGGGAATTGGCCGTTGGGGGCAGAGAGCCAGGCCAGTGGCGCTGTGCATGGGGATGGTAGGGAGGGATCATCAGTTGGGGGGTGTTACTGTGACTGCTGGGGGGGCCCAAAGGCTACAGACAGCTTGTGAGGGTTAAACACCCGACTATCCAACACTGCCTGGGTCATGGCCAGCCCCCTGGGCACACAAGCTAGCTTTGCCACTGGGCCAACTGGTCTCTGGCCACAGGGCCAGAGCTTCCCCTGGGGAAACTCTTTTCACTGCATGAGGGACCATTCTGCACCTCAAGCATTGTTCTCCATTTCCAAAGGAAGAGAGGACACTTATTGTTGAATCGCACTGGGCCTTAGGTGTGCATTGGGCTATAGGCTGGGCTGTATCGTGTGGAGTGTGCAATCCAAGGCACAACAGATTTTAGCTTTGCAATGGGCACTTGTCCTCTACAATGTGTCACGTTTTGATATGAAAACTCATTTCCATGCCGCATCAGAGGGGGAGGGAGGAAACCTGCAGGGGCAAAATCGCCAGAAAGGGAGGTGCAAACCGAGGTTGTGAACCAATCAGACACTGCTCCAGTTTCCCAGGGCAGCAGAGCCCTAGTTTACATTCGTATAGTCCCAAGTAGCGGGCAGAGATGGGATGGAAAGCTTGGGCACTGGCTGCTACAGCTTTTCCAGCCCAGCACGTTCTCCTACCCCTATGCTCCCATTGCTCCTTTGCGGTAGAGGCACTCTGATGAGTCCCTGCTCATTAACATTCATTTCTTTGCCGTAAGGGAAATATTTGTGGGTTTTTTTCTGATCTATGCCTGTATCCTGGCGATCCAATCGGTCTCTCCGGATAAAAAGACACAGGTCCCAGGTCACTTCTGCGCCCATAATTAATTGCCTCCTGGTGACGACCTCTTTCCAAAAGCTTTTAAGGTTCTGAGCATTCCCTTTTGGTGTGTAATAGAGCACTCAGACCAGAGCCACATGTGCCCTCTGGGGCTCAGAACTGTGCAAGGTTGCACTCTTCCCTGTTTTTCTCGCATCACACTCAGCCCCTGGAGTCTGAGGCAGGGGAGGGGGAGACCTCTCCTGCATTGATCAGGACAAGCGTCTCTAATTATAGCCAATTAAGGAGCAGCAATAGCCCTGCGGTCCCTCAGGTTGTGCATATATTTGCCCTGAGGGTTCTGCACTGAGGGACGTGAGCCAAGTATGCTTGGCTCCCATCCCATCCCTTCCCTCCTCTGTGCAGGAGCCCTCGGTCCGTACCCTCTCGCTGTCCCTGCTTCCCTTCTTGGAGCATGGAGACGGAACAGACCTATAGGCCGGCCAGCCCATGCTCCTGCCAGGGCAGAGTTGTTCCCAATTGTTCATTTACTAGCATTGTGTCTAACCTAAAACTTCAGCCTGTCTCTCTGGCTTCACCTCATGGATCTCCAGCCACCAGCTTAACCCCAACGTGGACCATCAATGGTGCACTCTTCATCTTTCCATCCAACCCTCTCCCCTCCCACCTTCCTCAATCACTGCGAACAACCCCACCGTTCGGCCTGTCAGTCAGAGCCATAGCCGGGGTGTCATCCAAGACTTGGCGCTCTCCCCTAGATCCTCACAGCCAGATTGTGTCTAGATCCCATGGCTTCTAATAGTGCAAGAATAGTAACACGTGCCAAACAATGGGGACTTTCAGCACTTATTCTGTGATTGTCCCACTGGCTAAGTGATCCCATTGGTCCCCCACCAACTTAACGGGGGACAAGCACATTTTGGTTCTGCTAAAACCAAGCACATGGATGGTTCTGCTAAAATGATTATTAGCTAAACATCTAGCTGTATTGACATTTACGTGGACATCTTTAGGTTTCAGGGTTAACAGAAGATTGAGGTGATTGGGGCAGTGCACACCTCTCAGAGCTATTTCCGCAGGCTGTCTGCAGACTCAGGAAACAAGAACTGCACCCAACTCAGGTTACAAGGTTAGCACCAGGAGCGCTGAAAACAGGCTTTTACAAGAACGCTTTGATTCTAGGCCCAGGTCTGTGGCTGGGGTGGATGCCACAGAAAATGCTGTGGCTGAAGAACTGCGGACAGCATGGACCCCGATTAGGGTGATCACCTTTTCAAAAGGTAAAAGCGGGACACATGCAGGAGCCCCGCCCCGCTGTGGCCCAACCCCTGCTCCTCCTCTTTCCCCAAGGCCCTGCCCCCTGACCAGGCCAGAAGCCGGAGCCAGGCTGTGATAACAGCCGCCCAGGGAGCCCAGGCTGCTGTGGGGAGCCCCAGACTCTCCACCTGCCCTGGGTCGCTGGGGTGCCTGAGAGCACTTTTTGTAGGTACCTTTTAATTTTCAAGTTATGAAAACGCTCCTCATGGAACCATATTGGCCTCTTGCTAGTCTTCCTAGCTTTCCTTCTCATCGGGATAATTTGCAGTTGTGCCTTTAATACTGTCTCCTTGAGAAACTGCCAGCTCTCCTGAACAAGAAGAGACCCGAAGAAAAGCTCTGTGTGGCTCGAAAGCTTGTCTCTCTCTCCACCAGAAGTTTGTCCAATGAAAGATATTGCCTCACCCACCCTGTCTCTCTAATAGCTTGGTACTGACACAGTTACAACACTGCATACAGCTTTCCGGAACTCCTTTCCCTCTTAGGTTTTCTTCCTATGGGACCTTATCTGCTAGTTCTCTGACTATGGTGAAGTGTGCTTGTTTGAAGTCCATTGTCCTCATTCTGCTGCTCTCGCGCCTCCCTTTCCTTAGACCAGGGGTTCTCAAACTTCATTGCACCGCGACCGCCTTCTGACAACAAAAATTACTACACGGCCCCAGGAGGGGGGTCGGGGGGACCAAAGCCTGAGCCTGCCCGAGCCCCACTGCCCTGGGTGATGGGGCCAATGCCCGAGCCCCACCGCTCTGGGCAGGGGAGCCAAAGCTGAAGCTCAAGCAGGCCTACAACCTGAGCCCCGTCGCCCGGGGTTGAAGCCCTCGGGCTTTGGCTTTGGCCCTGAGCAGTGGGGCTCGGGCTTTAGCCCTGGCCCCCAGCAAGTCTAAGCCAGCCCTGGCAACCCCATTCGAAGGGGATCATGACCCACTTTGGGGTCCCAACCCACAGTTTGAGAACCGCTGCCTTAGACCCCTGGAGCTGGTCTAAAAAAGGTGGGACAGAATTGTCCTCTATGTATTTGGGGATTCTTTGGTGCAGTCTCATGAGATCGGCGGCTCCCTAATAAGGGGAATCTCTTGTACAGGTTTTGCTTGCTGCATTTTCATGCTCATGTAGATTGAGACAAATGGATGCCCATGGATGATGTTCCCCATTCTTCTTCACCATCATCATCATCAAGGCAAATCCCAAAGGGACGTAGCCTCTTTGCAGATCAAACACCACCAAGTTTGATCTCTAGCTAGGTCCTTAAAGTGGTCCGGCTGGATGTTCAGTTTATGTCCCTCACTGGCCATCTGATCACACCCTTAAAGCTTTTGGTGGCCATGTGATCACTGGCCAGGTAGCAGCATTCCTAGGTAAGCACACTTCAGAATTTGTTTGTCTTCCAACCTAATAATATGTCCTTACCAAGCAAGCTGCTACCACTGAACCAGTGCTGATGGAGGTGGTTCTGGTTCTGAATACCCTCATTTCTGAGCTTGTCCTGATGTATAATATGGAACAGCTGATGAAGACGATGAGACTTGAAAACGTCCATCCGCCGGTCTTCAGCCTTCCTCGGGGCCCAATAGGGTTGGACAGTCTATAGACCTGTAGCTTCATAGTAAGCTTGCTGCCACAAAGTACCCACAGAGGCTGCTGCTGCAATAGGAGTGTCCACATCTTTCAAGCGACCTCAGGCACTTGTCTGTGATGCTGTCCAAATATTGGTCAGGTGCCTCCTGCTTGATGTCCTGTGCAGAGAGGTTAATACTGAGCCGGTTGTAACCTGGCGTGGGAGGCTGACTGATGATAATGGCTAGGTACTTGGTTTTATCCTGATTAATAAGCAAGCCAATGCACACTGCTTCTTGCCTGACCAGGTCAGCCATCAGCTGCAGCAATTCGCCCGCCTTAGCCGACCAGGCGATTGAACGTGGTTTTGGTGTTGGTATGTTAGCAATGAGTCTCTGAGTGTAAGCGCTTCTGAAAACCAGGCCCAGGCAGGGCACCCAAAATGAGTGAACATTTTTGTTAACCGTCTGACTAAAGGGCATATGGTGCATAGGTGGAGTCAATGGTGGAGAGAGAGAAACAAGGATGAGGAGGTATAGGGAGAAGCTGAAGAGATGGGAAATGGAGGTAAAAGAATTAATCCCACCACTCCTTAATGTGAGGCACAACACATACGGGCAAGAGCTTTGGGACCAACACCTAGTTCTTATACCTGTACAGTTTTCTGGCTGCTCTAAAGGAAGTGTGCAATGCATCACATAGAGTAAAAAAACCTTCTATATGCAAGATGGATAAAGGCACCTCCAGGAACTGATTGTTTCAGATGTTCTAGGAACAACAAGAATCTATCATCTAGTGTAAACCCTTCTGCTAAATGGTTGTATTTCTTGCGCTCCTGTTCAGGATGTATTGTTGCGGTAGGAGACTGCGGGATATTATGGCACCTTCAAAAGATTGAAAGCCTGGAAGCTCTGAGGCATAAGATGTGAAATTAGGGAAGTGTACCATGTCCGTCATTATATTGAACATAAACACGTTCACCACACAGTCAAAATAGCCAGACTTGGGCTTGGATTTCCATTTTCTTTGTTACATTTGATTAGTTCATAGACAAGTATCATCCATTCGGTTGGAGAACAATCAAATCCCTACATTGACTACAGCTATAGGAATTAGTAATGAATCTGAGCAAAGTTATCCTGGCCTAATAGAAGGCCCAATCCTGCTGGGTTGAAATCAGTGGCAAAACTTCCATTGACTTCAATAGCAGGAAGATCAGATCTAATGTTATTCATGAGCAAATCATGTCCAATCTTCGCATCTGTGCTTTTAGGAAAGCGCCTTCTTAAGAGGAGGCAGTGTGGATAGAGCCCTGGACCAGGACTCAGGGCTCCTGCATTCTATTCTGGCTCTGCCATTGGCCTGCTGGGGACCTTGGGCAAGTCACTTCACCTCCCCGTCCCTCAGTTTTCCCATCTGTAAAATGGGGATAATGCTGGTGACCTCCTTTGTAAAGCACTTTTTGATCTGCTGATGAAAAGTGCTATATGAGAGCTCTGAAGTATTAATATTAAAATTCTGCCAGGAGTAGGGAAAGCCTCGCATATATGTATATATTCTTAAAGACAGGTCAAAGTCTGCTCTCAGGAACCCTGGGGGAAATCTGGAACTTAATAACTCTGTTGAAATCAATAGAGTTCTGCTACAGAATTACACTGGTGCAAAGGAGAGGGAAATTTGGCCCACCCTGCGTGTTTTTTGCTTCATAACCAACTTTTCCCAGTGGAATGGTGTTGTGCAAGTCATTGATCCCATTATTAATGTTGGTAAAGCTGACTTCCAATTCATCACAATCTGGTTTTTACAGCAGTCAGTACGCTGCATGCAAAACCAACGATATCCTCATTGCATAGTGCTATATTGTATATCTAATGTAATAAACATAAGGTAAGACCCCCGGGAACATTTTTCAATACAGTTTTGTTCAAATGACACATAACTGATGTATATTTTGGACATGGCCAATACGGAATGATTATTATAAGAGACAGTATCTCCATAATAATGTAAATCAGCTGACAGAAAGCCACTGATTTGGGCTTATAGTTTGCTAATTTGCAAATGGTAATGCAAGTTCTCTGAATTAAATTATACAGAGACATTCAATATTGAGTCCTGATTGGGATGGCATTAGGTTTAGTTTATATATTCTGCCACTCAAATAATGACCAATTTTCATTTCAATCTAACTGCCAGCCAGTTTTTGTTTTCCTGGTTCTGTTTGTTGATGAAGAGGCCAAATAGAATAATGGGTGAGCTGCATCACCCTTGGAATGGAAGAACTGGGCATTTTTAGTCTAGAGACGAGACGACTGATGGGGGACCTGGTAACAGTCTTCAAATATGTCAAAGGCTTTATAAAGGGGATGGCGATCAATTGTTCTCCATGGGCCCCGAGGGCAGCACAAGAAGGAAATCAGCTTCATTTCCAGCAAGGGAGATTTAGGTTGGGCGTTAGGAAAAGCTTTTTAGCATCAGGCTAGTGGAAGCATTGGGACCGTCACTCAGGTAGGCTGTGGAACGGTGTAGCAGAGCGAAGACTCACCTGTGTGGCGCCTCCTGCTCGTTGTCTTGAGAATTAGCTCAACTCCAGCTCTGGAGCGCCCTCTGCTGGCCAACGTCTCGCCTGCCTCAGGCCCCGAGTCCCTCCCAGACTCCGGTGCCCCTTTACCTCAAGGTTCTGCCCCAGCAGTACCCCCACACTCTGGGTCTATCCCTCCCCTCTATCCCCACCTTGCCTCAATGGCTACTGCCAGGCATCATCTAGCCCCCACTCACTGGGGCAGATGCAGTCTGTAATGGCCACACATTATTGGCAAGGGGGTAGGACCTGCTGCCTTTGCCTATCCCCGGGTTACACCTCTGTAGCGCCAGTACCTTCTTAGGCCTTCACCCAGGCCTGAAGCCTGGGGGGTTACCAGGCTGGAGCTCCCCAGCTCCTCTTGCCCTGCTTCAGGTACCCTGCTCCCAGGCAGCTAGGCCCTTCCCACTCCAGGGCTAGAGTGAGACTCCTCCAGCGCCTGGCCCCCAGCCCTCTTATCAGGGCCAGCTGGGCCCTGACTGGGTGTGGCCCCAGCTGTGACCAGCTCAGTCAGCCTAGCTTGGCTGCTTTTAACCCCTGTTCTCCAGGAATGGGCAGCCGCCCCAGTACAAACCCCCATCACTGGAGGGTTTTTAAGAACAGATCAGACAAACACTGTCAGGGATGATCTCCTGCCTGAGCTCGGGGGGGCTGGACTTGATGACCTCTCGAGGTGCCTTCCAGCCCTACATTTCCATGATTGTTGCACTACCCTAGTGTGGCTCTTAGAGCCCGCTGATCCCCAGCCATTACTTGTGCATTTTGACAAAGTATAGACCCTTATATGCACTTACAGTGCCTCTTTAACCCATCTGTATTCTTGCTTAAGCTGTGCATGAGATCAATCTTTTACTAACAACGGTGTGCCCTGACTGTTACACGGTCGGTTCAGAGTTATCTCCTGGTCTTTGGGCTTCGTTGGATGGGACCCACACTTTATACGCTGTGCTAGTCTGTCACATTAGGGTTGGATTAGTGAGTGAACAATGCCCGACTGATTGGTTAAGAGGGAAATGTTGCAATGTCAAGGCAATGTTTTCGAGTGCGCATGCTCCACTGCGTGGCCACAGCCTTTGTACGGGGAGAAGTAGTTAATGCTATCTCCTGCCCTTCCTCCCTGCACTGGGGTGTCTAACCCCATCTCCCCCCAGCACAGGGACCCTGGGGCCTCTCATGTTTTCACTCTTGCTCTTCCTCGCCCGAGATGCCAGAGTGAGCAGAATGAGTTGCCGGGCTAATTGGTGCCCTAGCAAACAAGGGGTAACAACTCCTCTTCCTCCTCCCCCACCCTGCTCCCCTCTCACATCTTTCCAGTGGCATTACCGCTGCTGCTGGCACTGCTTTCCTGGAACTCGGACTACTCTCGCCATAGTAATTGACGGGGAATAGGACTTCTGCCCCTGTGGCTGAAAGCTGCGCTGAGGAGTCCAGGACTCTGAGCTGGGCTGAGGAAGAACAGACAGACCAAAGATCTGGCGAGGCACCTAGGAGCTGGGCTTTGCCATGTTTCGCTCTCTTTGTGGATCCAGCCCGAAGACACTCAGAGCCCTGCCCAAGGTCACACCAGAGCAGAGAATTGAGCCCCGGTGTCTCCCGTGCCAGACTAGTGCCCTACCCACTGAACTACCACTGTGATTTAGCGTTTGTAGGGTGGTAACCCCCTGAGGTCCCTAGCCTCTTCAGGCCCATCACATCGCACCAGTGTAAAGACATGTCTGACCACTGCCAGCCTTTGGTCAGACAGCTTCCTGCACTGACACAAGCTGGAAATGGCCCTCCACTGGTTATTTCTGGCATTGACTATTGCAGCTCCCCTCCCCTGGCCCCCCCCTTCTCTCTTTCCCCGTCCACCCCAAACACGCCTACCATTCTGACCAACTCTCCCCACTCCTTAAATCCCTCCTCTGGGCTTCCGCTGCCGCTACAGAACCCACCCCACACACACATCGTCACGGCCGTGCACCACTTCACTCAGCCATAAGCTTTGCACCCATCTCCCCTGCAGCTCCTCCTGCTCCAAACCCACCAGCCCATCTCTGTTGCTGACGCCCAGTTTTGTATTTCCTTTTGCAAGGCTTGATCCGGCTAGAGAGGCCAAGTCTGTACTGCCCTATACAGCCGGGACAGTCTCCCAGTAACCTAGATCAGTCCCTTTCCATCCTGTCCCATGGTGCCTGCTATCTGCAGACATGTTCTGTTTGTGTTGCATGGTCACGGCTTCATGTTCTGAACCCTCCAGGGGAGGGACTCTGTTACTTGTTTAACATAGCATAATGACAGCACACGTGTGATGCTCCATAAATAATGAACGGTGAGGCTGAGTCAGAGAGAAATGTGCCATCAATACCTTTTCCTGCAGCTTTTCTTTGGATGCTTCTGATCACCAGTGTGCTTAGTTTCAGAGGTCGGAGGAGATCACCGCCCAAGGTGAGCTAGCTGCAGTCTTGCAATGCTAAGGCCTTGTGGTCGATGCTGACTGTGAGAATTAGAGTGCACTGATCAGCCTGTGTGTTGATAATGGCTGTATTAAATGGAAAGGTTTTGCATTGACAGGAGGAGAGGGAGACCAGGAATCATAGGTACAGAAGTGGAAGAACACAGGCGTCTTGGCTAAAGGCTCCTGAGAACTAGAAGTGCTATCCAAGCTGCTAGCGAGAGCTGCTTGGAGAAATCTGGACGTAATCACGTTCCATCAGACTATGTCGTTCTGTCAAAATAAAAACTCTTTGTGAAATCAGGCTGATTTCAACAGAATTTTGTTTTGGAAGGAAACTAGGGAATAAAAGTTCTTACAATGTCAAAACATCCTGGTTTGACGTTTTCAGAACAAAACGTTTCAATTTTTCATTTTAAAATGATTTTTTGGTTTAATTTTTTATTTTGTATATTATCTATCATCATATTATAATATAATTTTTTTTAAAAATCGAAATAACCCGGAGAACTTCTTGTGAGGGATTTTCCTTGGCAGAGAATTTCTAAACTTTCAGGTTTTGTTCCAATTCAGAACAATTCGCCTCTTAGAGTGGGTAGGGCAACCCCCACCTTTTCATGTTCTCCGTATGTATATATATATCCTTACTATATGTTCCATTCTATGCATCCGATGAAGTGGGCTGTAGCCCACGAAAGCTTATGCTCAAATAAATTTGTAAAAAGTAACAGAGGGTCCTGTGGCACCTTTAAGACTAAACAGAAGTATTGGGAGCATAAGCTTTCGTGGGTAAGAACCTCACTTCTTCAGATGCAAGTCTTGCATCTGAAGAAGTGAGGTTCTTACCCAAGAAAGCTTATGCTCCCAATACTTCTGTTAGTCTTAAAGGTGCCACAGGACCCTCTGTTACTTTTTACAGATTCAGACTAACACGGCTACCCCTCTGATACTCAAATAAATGTGTTAGGGTACATCTTCACTACCCGCCGTATCGGCGGGTAGCAATCGATTTATCCAGGATTGATATATTGCGTCTCGTTAAGACGCGATATATCGATCCCTGAACGCGCTCGCCGTCGACTCCGGAACTCCACCAGAGTGAGCGGCGGTAGCGCAGTCGACGGGGGAGCCGCAGCCATCGATCCCGCGCCGTCTGGACCCCAGGTAATTCGATCCAAGATACTTCAACTTCAGCTACGCTATTCGCGTAGCTGAAGTTGCGTATCTTGGATCGATCCCCCCCCAGTGTAGACCAGCCCTTAGTCTCTAAGGTGCCACAAGTACTCCTGTTCTTTCTGCACAGCTGTAATGCTAGCACTTCATTTGGGTCTATTGGAGCAGGTTGCACTTGGCTCAGATTTTTGCTTCTACTCCCCGTCTCCAGGCACTCGGTGGGTTTTGAGAAGCTGCTGTTTGGAAGGACCGTTTGACTCAGGTTTCTAGGAATGGTACCTTATATAGAGCCAGATCACTGCAGGTTAGTAGCCTTGACAATCTGATGTCTGTCTGATGGCCTTGGCACTTTGCCTTGCTGGTCTCAGTTCAGGTCCTGGTAGAGAGACACACAAACAACATTCCGGGATGTATTAGCAGGAGTGTTGTAAGCAAGACATGAGAAGGAATTCTTTCCCTCTACTCCATGCTGATTAGGTCTCAAGTGGAGTATTGTGGTGCTGGACACCACATTTCAGGAAAGATGTGGACAAATTGGAGAAAGTCCAGAGAAGAGCAACAAAAATTATTAAAGGTCTAGAAAACATGACCTATGAGTGAAGATTGAAACAATTGGGTTTGTTCAGTCTGGAGAAGAGAAGACCGAGAGGGGACATGATAACAGTTTTCAAGTACATAAAAGGTTGTTACAAGGAGAAGGGAGAAAAATTGTTTTTCTTAACCTCTGAGGCTAGGACAAGAAGCAATGGGCTTAAATTTCAGCAAGGGCGGTTTAGGTTGGACATTAGGAAAAACTTCCTGTCAGGGCGGTTAAGCACTGGAATAAATTGCCTGGGGGGTGGGGGTGGGGGGTGGAATCTCCATCACTGGGGATTTTTAAGAGCAGGTTGGACAAACACCTGTCAGGGATGGCCTAGATAATACTTAGTCCTGCCTTGAGTGCAGGGGACTGGACTAGGTGACCTCTCGAGCTCCCTTCCAGTCCTATGATTCTATAGCTGCAAACACAATGGCACACAGCCACGCACAGCCATACACACCTGTAAAGACACACACACACATGCGGAGATGCACGCTGACCCACACAGTTGCAAACACAAAGGCACACAGACACAAAAGACATATACACACACACACACACACACACACACGGCAGATCAGGCTGAGGTGCAGGTCCTATTTACAAACCCGTTGAAATCAACAGCTTACACAGCAGCCAGCGTCGGGGCAGGCCTGGAGCCCTGGTGTCATGAACTCGCTAGCCGGACCCCGCTCAGCCAGGGGACACTGCAGTCCCTGGGTGTGACAGCGTGGATCCCGGCAGCATGTTCTGCTTCCAGCCGCAGCGTCCTGGCCAGGCAGGAGTCGCAGGACTGATGGAAAGGCTGGTCAGCAGGAGCAGCTGCCAACCCAGCAGGGCCCCAAGGGTGCGAGCGTGGCCAATAGACAGTGAGCAAACGCTGGTCCCGTTGCTCTGCATTGCTCAGGAGGTTCCATCTCACCAGCATAACCAGTCATGGGCCCACGTCTCAGCCAGCTCATTCTCAGCCCATCGCCAGAGGCAGCCGGGCATGGAGCGAGCTGCTTGTGTCTGGGGAGATGCAGCGTGTCCTCCGCACACTGCGCCATTGCCAGACGTATCGCCTCGCTCTGCTCCCCGCGGTACCCGGCGGTAGCTGAGTACAACCCTGCAGCGCCCCTGCAGGCAGCCATCCCACCCCACCCTCCGCGCGCGCCCGGCCAGAACAGCTCGCTCCAGCCCTGGTACGAGCTGCGCTGTGTGAGCAACGCCTCGCAGTCACGGCTGGCGAAGGCAGCTGACAGCTAATAAAATCACCGTGCGCCCCTGGCTCCCTTCCACTGCCAGCAAGAGATCATCGGCACCGGGGGAGTGGGCAGGCCATGTGCAGGCCTAAACCTGCAGCCCTGGGCCAAGGGGCTCCACGTTCGCACCCCCCGTGGTTTTTACAGCAAGTGCCGAACCAGGGGCTCCCTGACCTCTGATGGTGGATTCGCTTCACACAAGCACCCCGAAAGGTGGCTCCTTACCAGTCTCATTATTACATTACAGTAGCACCCAGAGGCCCTAAGCAGCAGAGGGTCGTTCTGTGCTCGGCGCTGGAGCCACATGTGCATAACGTCAATCCCAGGCCTTGCAGCACAGCCGGGTCCAGGAGCTTGGGCCAAACCCTGTGGCTCTGCCCCTTTAAAAGCTGATTAACTGCCCAGGCCCCAGAGTGCCGTGGGAAAATCCCCTAGCACCTCACAGTCCTCTTGCCGCTGCTTCCCACAAAACTCTCTTACGGCTTCAGAGTGATGGCCCTCACTACTTCCCACCTGGCTCCTCCAGGCCTAGTCTGGGGGGTGCACAGCCCAACAAAAGCAAGGCCATTGGGAGCTTCTCGTGACAGCCTGGCCCCGGCAAACACAACGGTGTCAACTGTTTCCATACCAGTGTGAGCTGAGAATGGCGCGTCTGCCTTTCCTCACCGTCCCCTGGCTCTCCTCCACTGATTGGCTGACTGGGGGGCAAGGGGGAGTTCAGAGGAGGACTGGGGGGAAAATCTTTCCTTTTCAAGCTTATTCCCCCCCTTTGAAATGTATTTAACTTTTCAGTTCTTGATTTGCACCTTACTGGTTTGCTAGTTTTTCATCATCTGTAAGTGAAATTTCTTGGGCAAGTGCGGGAGTGGGGACACCAGGTGTTAAGTACCACTGAAGATTAAATGCCCCGCCCCTGCAGCTGGGTACAAGGCTGAGCTCGCTTCACTGGTCTCATGTTATATGATCTGCTCTAGCAGCTAATCCTGAGACGTTGTCATCAGTTTGCCCAGGTTCACCTGCACTGGACTGTCTCCCATCCATCACTGTATTCCCTAATGAAACAGCCGTTCTACATGTTAGCCCCAAAGCCAGAATGTTTACAAGGCTGAAAAGCTCTCTGCTCCCCCTGTAGGAGGAAGCTACTCCCAGCTGGAGTCCACCATCCTCCTGCCCCAGTGCATTTCTGTCCAGTGAGGTAGGGTGCGCAGGTTGAGGTTTGTGTGTTCTCTGCTGATGGAAATGATACTATATGGTGCAAGTCAATGCATTTATGAAAGGGGTGGACATTGTCAAAGATACGGCCTGAGCAAAATGGGTCACTCGGAGCTTTCAAGGGAGGGATCTGGACTCTAGGTAGGGAACCCAATTGCAGCAGGGAAGCCTAGTCCAGTCGAGGGTTCTGCTTGGCTCTGGTTTCCCCCATGGAGATTATGAGCCCTGTGTCGAGCTGGGCTGGTGGCAGCGCTGACTCTGTGGGAATAAGCGAATTGGGCACAGCTGGGCTGGCAGAGCCGATTTCATGAAACCAGGCCGACTATCACAGGCGGTGCTGCAGACGGGACTGGAGCAGGCGCGGTGGAGAGACACTGCCTGACACCACTTCGCCACCCCTGGGTCTTTGTCAGTGAGACTCCGGGTGGGTGGAGATTGCCATGTGACTGAGGGCTCCCTGGACCCAACATGTCGGGTCGTTTACCCATAGGGCTGAGGGCTCAGCTGGGCCCTGCAGAAGCCTTTGGGTTTCACTGAGTTTATTATGATGCAAATAGCTTGCTAGTGTGTTTTTCCCAAATCAAAGGTGTTTTGTGGCTTCATGTTCCCAAAGTCCCATCCCCCCCACTCCCCAAAACAGATTAAAAACACCCACAATGCTCCTGGTTCTCACAGCGTGACCTGAGAGGAGGGAGAAGGATTTGGGTAGGGGCTCCAGCCATTCACCGTACGCTTTAGAAGGATCCCTGGATATCATTTAGCCTGGCTCAGCTAGTGACTGGCAGAAGGTGACAGTTTTTGCTGGCTGAGTGAACACGCCCATTTCGTGGCTAAAGCTCCCAAGCCCCTCAGCTCCCATCTTGCTCGACGGGAACTGCCGGCACTCAGCCGCTGACAGGCCCAAGCCCCGGCCCAGTAAATGTTTAGTCCCTCCTCCTGCAAAGAGGCCCACCCTTTGCTTCATGTCTGCAAGCAGTCACATTGCACTCCGCGGGCTACGCCCCGGTGTACAGACAAGCCGTTGCGGTTGTGTGTGCAGGACTGAGGTTAGGTAAAACAAATATCAAGGTGGTTTGAAATAAAGTTTACCTGTTGTCCCTACATATCTGTGAGAGCAGGTCAGCCATCTTCAAGTGGAATGTTTCTCCAACAGAAAATTCAGATTCATCCAAAGGGAAATATTTCACAGAAATGCGTCAAATTCAACAACATTTCATTTAGGAAAATACCAAAACAGACTGAAGCATTCCAGTAATGGGCAAAATGTTCCAGGGCCACTTTTTTTAGATTTGCCATTTTGAAATGACTCTTTGTTTCATTTGTTTTATTCGATATAATATTAAAAAGTCAAAATTGGAATGAAATATTTCCATGGCCCCAAAGTGACCATCGGTTTAGAAAGTCGTTTTGAGGGAAATTTTGAGTCACGAAAAAAAATTAAAAAAAAATCACAGAATTTCACACAATGGAAAATCTGTCACACGTTTGTGTGAACATGGAGATTTCAGATACGTAAATGATCTATCGGATTCCTGCAGACTTGCTGTCATCAGTTATCTATATTCCTCGTGTTGCACTGCTTAGTGACCTGAGAGATGCATCCTTACTATCCACCAGGCCAGTCCCGCTGACCTCAACAATCCCACTCCAGCTCCCACTCCCACTGCGTCTGTGGCTGCCACGTTATAGCAATTTCCAGCACCATGTTTGTCCTGCATTTCATTCCTTGAGAGATCAGCTAATGCACAGTAGGAACATTATGTTCTGGTGACATCTGCGGCCCACTAATAATAAGGCAAAGGTAGACAATGAAACATAGCAGATCAAATTGCAACAGCTGTTTTACCAGAGAACAGCCACAAATGTTTACTGCTCTCAAGTTGTGCTGAATGAACTGATGGCGCTTGTCCCCGGGCTCCGACACCTGCTCCAACCTCCCAGTGGGATTGCACCCTTCAGACTGCCCTTCATCAGGAAGAAAACGCCACTGCCATCTAGTCTGAAACACATTTATCATTTCGAAAGTAAACACAGACACAAACCTCTCGGGCCCGGAAAGCAGAACTCCAGGCACAACGCCGAACGCCTTCCAACACGTGCTTTAAAGAAGGGACCTAAAAAGAGCGCTTAATTTAGAATTATGGAGCAGTTATATGTTAATGAAATATTAATTGACTATGGCAATTACTAAAGTTTAACAACTGTGAGAGATAACCCCATTGTGACTTAAAATTACAAAAGCATCGATGGTCTAATTAATAATGTATATGCTAGTAATGACCTAATTCAACAAAGGTACAACTATAAATATGTAAGCAGATTAATAGCAATCTAAGTGCACAGACGATGCTTTTGTAATTTTATTTGAAACGTTAAATGATGGCTGGAGAAATGGTATATTGCCTTTCTTGGTGCCCTTTGACAATTATACCCATAACATTAAGGCCGTACAAGCTGTTTCCTATCTGTTAGATACTTAGTACCTGGATAGGAACTCCACACCAAGAGATGGAATTAAAGAGCTACCCAGTTACAACTGCCAGCAGAAACGTGAAGAAGTTGTAATGCAAACACTTCCTTATAGACCCGGACAGAAATCCTGGCTCTGGTGTAGTCAATGGGATTTTGGCCATTGACCGCCTCGGGGCCAGGATTCCATCCCAGCCCTTAAACTAATTCATAACAATCATTACAAAGCTACAGGATGCGTGTCTTTGAGACGCCCACATTTAAACTGTTATGTACGTCCCATCTTTGTACACTGATTTGCCAGTGTAGTTTAACACCATGGAAAGTGGAAAAGCTCTCATATAAAAAGCCTAAGGCCTGATCCCACCATGTGGTTGGATGGATCCCATCACCTGCCTTGAGCCCTCTGATTTCAGTGGGGCCTGCCCGTCGGGAGCCTACTGCAGGATGCAGGCCTCAGCTAGTGATGAACTCAGCCCGGGTGATGAGTGAGTTAGGGTGCTGAGTACGGAAGGCTTCAGAAACCGGTAGGGTAGTGGGCCAGCAGGTGGACGGAAGACCCTCACGGAGGCTGGTGGAGTTCCGTGGAGCACACCTGTGGAGATCGGATGGTGACCGCAGGGCACGGCATTGTATGATATGGGAAATAGGCTGTGATTGGACTATATCCTAACGCATATGCATAGGGGGAAGGCTGCACAGGTGTTGGCCTGCCCTGACTCTGCCTGTTAACCATGCAACCCGAATGCTCCTTTAACATAATACTTATCTATGGACTAGAGCAGTGGTTCTCAACCAGGGGGCCGGGTCCCCCTGGAGGGCCGCGAGCAGGTTTCAGGGGGTCCGCCAAGCAGGGCCGGCATTAGACTTGCTGGGGCCCAGGGCAGAAAGCTAAAGCCCACCTCATGAGGCTGAAGCCGGGGCCCCGAGCCCTGCCACCCTGGGCTGAAGCTGAAGATTGAGCAACTTAGCTTCCTGGGGCCCTTATGGCACGAGGCCCGGGCTGTGCCCTGGTGCAAAGAGAACCAGGCCTCTGTGCACAGGGAGCGGTGCACCCCACCAGCTCAGAACAGGGGCCGTGCACACTCACTGTGCACTGGTGCAAAGAGAGAGAACCAGGCCTCTGTGCACAAGGGGCGGTGCACCCTACCAGCTCAGAACAGGGGCCGTGCACACCCACTGTGCCCTGGTGCAAAGAGAACCAGGCCTCTGTGCACAGGAGGTGGTGCATCCTACCAGCTCAGAACAGGGCACATACAGGCCGGCAGCCTGTACCTACTGGGGCCACATGCCTCACCTTGCCAGTGTGCTCCGGGCATGTGGCATCTGTCTGGCAGAGCGACACTCGCGTGACTCCCTGGAGCGACGCGCATGGTTTGAACCCAGCCACAAGCTGCGTAGCACCTTATTGCCTCATCACCCCAGCCGTGTACTTTCTTTGCGGCTCAGAGCGAGTCCGGCTTTACCAACCCAACCCTACAAACCCCTGGCTCCTTCTTGCCCTGCACATCCCTGCTCCGTTAGGTTTCTTTCATCTCGCAAAGGTCACCGGCCCATCCGCGCATCCCGGAATTATTGATGAGACAGGTTCAGGCAGCTGTGATCTGCCAGCCAAATGGCCCACGTGCTGCTTCAGCCACTGAAGAACAAGCCCCCCCAGCCTCCCCTCTGCATTTCAGGGGCGCGAAGGCCTAGGAATGGGACAGAGGGAGTGGCAGGGTCGACAACCACCGTTAGTAAATGACTGACGCAGGGCCACGTTAGCTCAGCGCTGCCCATTTCTCTCTACTGATTCCCACGCTGGGTGTGCGCAGGGGATAGACAGAGTTGCCTGTATCCGTGTAGGTCTTGTCCTACCCTTTGGGACACACCAGAGCTTTGCCGTCTCTCCTGGAAAGGCAGCTCCCGCGGTGATGTGACCCCTGGGTGTATTTGTATTTGATCTATTCCAATAGCACAGCCAGGATGGGGGGCTGCGGGAGATTCTGCTATCATATGAGCCTGAACATTGATTTTAGAAAGACACCCTGTGATGGCCAGAGCAGTGCGGGAAAGGCCACCAAGCGGCAGCCAGGGGAAAGCCAGGTGTTTTGCTGGATTTGCAAAACGAAAAAACAAACAAACAAAAAAAGCAACACTGACAGCTACTGTTGGCCTCTTCATCAAGGCCTCCATCCGGCAGAGCCCCCAAGCAGGTATATTGTCCCATTGACGTCAATGGGGCTACGCGTGTGCTTAAAATGAACCACACACGTAAATGGTTCAGTGGTCGAAGCCTCCAGGTGCTTAAAAGCCGGGAGTCCGTCCGAGTTCTCAGCCAAGGCCACGCCTCTCCCCCAGACACAGAAGAGGAAGTTGCAGGTGCAGACTCAGCGGATACCAGCCAGGTTTAACCCAGCGGCGTGTGTTACTGTTCATACACAGGTTGCACCATTTTCACACGAGCCCTTTCGTTCGACCTGTTCACGTCATTCTCCAGCAGTTCAGTCCCTGTGCAGATGACACACGAACTGCTGCTCTCCACGGCTGGGTGGCAGACAGAGGGTGTTGGGGGGGTCTCCCCTCCAGGGCACAGGGAGCATTCTGCCGTGAAGCTGACCCCAAAGGCACCATGCCGGGTTTTGGGTTTCACTGCAAAGTGGGAGCTTGGGACAGATGGGCTGAGAGGCTGGCTGAGGTCAGGATGACCCCCCACACACACCCGCATCTTGTAGCTAACGGGGCTTCCCTGGCGTGGTACCTAATATCTGTGACCATGACACACAGCCAGGAATGAATGTCTTAGGCCTCGGCTATGCTGGTACCAGCCCCCAGTGGCCAGCCCAGGGAGAAGCTGCACTGGGGCAGGGGCAAGCAAAATTTCCATGTGCCCCAGCAAAGCTCCTCCCTGAGGCAGCACGGTCTAGTGGCTTGGGCACTGGGGCAGGAGTCAGGGGACCCGTGGCCTGTTCCCAGCTGTGCACTGACCCGCAGGGTCACTGCCCCTCTCTGCGCCTCACTGTCCCCTCCCACGCTTTGTCTGCCTCAGCTGCTTTCACTAGAAGCTCCTTGGGGCAGGGCCTGTCTCGCTGTGTGTCTGTGCAGGGACTTGGCCAATGGGGACGGTCACAGGGTTCACTCACCGCTAGGGGCGCCTCTCCTGGCTGCTGTGGGGATTAGCTTCTTCCAGGGGCTGCGCCCTCCTCTGGTGGTCTCTCCACCGGTCATCCTCTCTCACCCTGCGGCCCCTCTGGCTCTAGGAGCTGCAGCTTCCTCTTCGTGACTAGGCCCTTCGGCCAGGTCACTATGGTCCTCCCTTTCCAGGCTATCAAAGTCTTTGGGGGCAAATTGTCCCAGGCAGTCCATTCTCCATTGCCTCGTCTGTGCCAGTCCCCGGCGGCTGGTCAGGGAACTCTGGCCCACCCTCTATTCTGGGTTCCAGCTCAGGGGCCTCTCTTCAGCAGCCAAGATCCACACTCTCCTATGCCTTGTTGCTTCTCCTCAGAGCCTTTCTGGCCCTCCCCTCTCTCTGGGTTTGCCAATCACACACCTCCCTTTTCCCAGGGAGTGACTGCAGACTACTTCCCTGCAGCCCCCAACTACTCTCAGCTCCTGGGCTTTATACAGACCCCCTCCTCTTCCTGCCCAGCTGAGCCTTCTCGCTAATTAATCCCTACTCCTTGGCTCCTCCTCCAGGCACAGCCTGGGCAATTAACTGGCCCACCTAGTTACCTTAACCCCGTCAGGCCTTGTGTGGGGTGGACACCCCACTCCAGGCCCTGATCTCAGCTAGGTCCTCCAGATACTACACATAACAATAATCCCCAGAGTAGACCAGGTAGGGTGACCAGGTGCCGGTTTTGGACCAGAACACCCAGTCAAAAAGGGATCCTGGCAGCTCCGGTGAGCACCGCTGACCAGGCCGTTGACTGTCCGGTTGGCGGCGGCACCGTGGGGTGGGGCGGGCAGGCTCCCCGCTGCTAGCTGCCACATGGCTTCCAGGTCGGGAAGCAGCTGGCATGTCCAGCTCCTAGCCTGAGGGGCGGCCAGGGGGGTCTGCGTGCTGCCCCGCCCGCAGGCACAGCTCCTATTGGCTGGGTCAGGGCAGGGGAGGAACTAGCCAACTTTATTGTGTACGTGGTACCCTATGATGGGTTCCTACCCAGACTAACAGGCCTCCTACCCCTTGTTGATACACAATAACACTGGTTCTGATGATATTATAAACCTGAAACCTAAGTACAGCGTCTGATCAGAACTCCATGATGAAATGTTACCCCCTAATTCAGATACCCCATGGAGCTACCTTATCTGACGTCATGCTGGGAGTCCTCAGAGGTGCTGCAATTCCACAGAGCTACTTCAGCTCCTAGAAGCTGTCTTGTTTCTAAAGTGGGCTGTTTATTTTCTAATGACCTTTTTTTAAATTATGCATTTTTCTACCACCAGGGGAACGTTCATCATCCGACAGCAAATAAGTGTTGGCAGTCAAAACGACGAGGCGTCTCTAAGGTGCCACAAGGATGCCTCGTTGTTTTTACTGATACAGACTAACATGGCTCCCCCTCTGAAACCTGCTGGCAGTCAGCCTCTTTCTAGGCTCTCAGGTGCAGTAGAACAGCTGTAATCGGTAGCAGTGGGTGTCCCTAGATCTGAATTTAAAGCCCATGGAAGCACGGGACAAACACCAGGACTCAGATCCCCAGCTGGTGTAAGTCACTGTAACTCAGGTGAGGTCAATGGCACTACACCAGTTTACACCAGTTGAGCCTCTGGCCCTGCGCTGTGACACTTTGTCAGTTTTGTAGCTGGGACAATCCGGGCCTGGTGTGGTTCCTGTCCTCCCTGCACAGTTGCCTACCAATGGGTGTTCAAATGTATGGGGCTGGGACGGCATACTCTCCATTGGCTAAGTGTTTTCTCTAGCACTGCATGGCTCAGAGAATTGGCACTGGGCTATAGCCCCTTTCACTGCATGGCTACTGGGTCAAGTCAAGAATGGCTGAAAGTTGTTACCATCTAACAGCTGCTGGTTGGACTATGTGAAGCTAAGTGGTGGTCTAAACCCTGTAACTGCCAATGTCACATAAAGCCCTACCCTAAATGAACACCATTGGCTGGATTCTACCAGCTCCACGTTGAGTAGTGTAGCCTAAAGGACTAACCTGCTTGCTTGTGTGTATATATATATATATATCTTTTCTTATAGTTTAAGTATTTGGTTTATTGTAACAGGTTTATAGATTTATATTAAAGTAAGTTTGGTTGTAATGCAAGAGACCTACAGGCCATATCCTGTATGTTAAGCTAAAGCAAAGTTAGCATATCTATATTAAGACCTTTTACTCAGAAAGCAAAGTTGACCTATAGCGTGTTATCTACATAGATGAGTACCCACGCCTATGTCTATGACCTTTTATCTAGACCAATAGACAATGGAAAATGGCATAGGGTTTTTTTCACAAACTTAACAAGTACACCACAAGAGACTGATGTGCGTACATACCTGTCATCAATACGCACATACCTACTAGCCTATGGGGTAAGTGTACCCTAACATTTCTGTGGGTGAGGAATGAAATTTGGGCATAAGAGGAAGGATTTCTGGCATTTGCCCTATAAAAGAGGTAACCCACCTCAACAGAGGCTCTCTCTCTCTGTTCTCCATTTCTCACTATACTCTAGTCTCATTTACTTCCTCCACTCTATCTAGCTACGATGCCTACTACTATTTGTAGGCTATACTTGTTCTTCTTAAACTTTAAATTTCAAGGGAACTAGGCTAAGCTTGGTTTCCCTAAGTTTTATTCTTAGTTTGTTTATTAGGTTTTGGTTTAAGTTTAAGTTAGTCAAGTAAACTCTAGTCAGCTTTGATAGCGCTTAGCATTTTCTAAGCACTGCATCCCTCACTCAAGAATTGAGAAACCTGAACCGCAAGGCCGGTCCTGTGACTCTTAGCACCAGGTTATCAAGGAAGGGTGTGAGGATGTTAACCAAAGCTTTGTTGCATATAATACTATATTATCATCTGTATCTTTTGAATAGCAGTAATGCAATTGTCACTTTGTAACTCTGGATATTTTACCATTTCCTTACTATTATTAATTTTAATAAAAAGTCTTTAAGGCTATATCTGTCTTAGTGTGAGCTTCCTGTCATATCCTTTGGAAATTCTGTGGAGCCTGATTCGGGACAAGAACTTTTATCTTCTGATCAAACGGATTGGCGAGCCTAAAACCCATACTAATTAATATTGATGATAATAATTATTAATATTATTATTAAGATCAAATTAAATTAAATTAATACATTCAATTCCCATATTATCCAAATTAATATTATCATCAGTACACCCTCAATCAGGCTACAGTAGTCCCATTGAAATCAAGGCCAATGACAGAATGAGCGGTGAAGACTGGCCTGTCCTTTCAGCCTCAGACTGCATCTATGCCAGCAGCTCCCACCAATGCTAGTGCAGACCAGCAGCTGACATGGGTACTACTGAGTGTCTGGACCTACATTGGTGTTTTCTGCTTCATTCAGGTCTAGACAACAGGTCAGTACAAATTCCAGCAGGTGTATACTATGCCTTTGGCCATGGCTCGTGCCCATGAGCGGCCCCACGATTAGCCCACCAATGGTAGGCTGCTATGATGGAGCGTTCACCCCAAAGGAGGCCTGAGCAGGTTCAAAAGCACCAATTAACCTTATAGGCTGCACCCGGAGGAGAGCCACGGTGGGATAAAGTCTAACTGCAGATGAAGCCCAGCTGGGCAGGGGCAGGCTGGGCTTGTCTAAAGCCAGGCAGTTGAGAGCAGGAGGGGGCTGCAGGGAGGACACTGGCGTGGTCCCTGGAGAGAAAGGGAGTTGGCTAAGGACAAGGAGGTATTCTAGGGGCGGAGTAAACCTGGCATCCCAGAGTAAACCTGGACTACAGAGTCTGGCATATGGCCAAGAGTGGGGAGTGGAGGAAGCTCGGGCTGGTAAACCCAGCGGTGGGCCAGGCGATAGAGAAGTGAGGTAGGACGGAGCCCAGGGAAACCGCCATGGGGTCTGAGACAGAGCACACCGTGGTTGCTAGGCATAAGGAACCCAGAGTAGGGATGGGCTTGGGAAAGTGGCACTGGACCTGGACTCGGAGCAGAAGACTGCCTGACCCAGCATATGGACAGCTTGTCTAGTGGGCCTGTGACCCCCTGAACGGGGATGACAAAATAATGGCCTGACTGGAGGGCTGAGTCCCAAAGAGGGAGAGAGAAGGGCCACGTTCCGAGCAACTGCTGGAAAGGGACGGCAGGCCGGGCAAGAGCTGCTCCCCAGACCCAGCCGCAAGGAGGCGGCCCAGTGGTGAGTGAACCCGAGTACAGCTACCCAAGAATTGCCAGAGCAGGCGAGACTCCCGTGGTGATCTCTGCAGAGCAGGGTTGAAGCGCATTAGTGACACGGGAAGAAGAACCTGGCATCTTTGCTGCCTGGGCTATTTCTTCTCAATGTGTAAATACAGAGCAGCAGGCTGTGTCGAGACTGCAAACACCACCACCAACAGAAAGGCTTGTTTTACACGGTGATAGTCATATCCATGCAGAATCAGAGACAAGGCGCTATAGTTTTTCCCTTGATATAGATAGCTGAGGTTAGCCCCAGGCAGAGGATAGTGGGTTGACTTCAACTAACTCCATCAAGGGAAAAATGACCTGTGTTTTGTCTCCACTGGAGTCCTCCATCACAATAGCTGCCTCAGTGTAGAAAAGCACTTTGGCACCCAGGACACAGCCGCAGCGGTGGGTTTGGCACTTTCATTAATATGGAGATATACCTATCTCATAGAACTGGAAGGGACCTTGAAAGATCATCGAGTCCAGCCCCCTGCCTTCACTAGCAGGACCAAGTACTGATTTTTGCCCCAGATCCCTAAGTCTCAAGGATTGAACTTACAACCCTGGGTTTAGCAGGCCAATGCTCAAACCACTACATTCAGTTACATTTTAAACAACGAAAACTTGCTTCTGTATTTTTCCCAAGATTAAAAGAAACAGCCACGCAGATAGGAGCGTCCTGACGTATGTTGTGTCCAAATGAGTCCCTTTCCCACAAGCACGAGAACAGAACGCTGGTCCTTCTGTGTCCCAGAAGTTGCAGAGCATGAGAAGAATTCTAAGGCGCCTGCGTCTGAAACAGATCCACTCAGCCCAGGTGTAATCTCTTCTCCTATCTCAATATTCGCCCTTCCCAGTGCACCCTTCCAACAGGAAGGGCGAAGCAAAGGCATTTTGCACTGAGTCCGCCAACCGACAGCTCCCTTTATCATGACACTGCCCCGCCCCACCAGGGTAGATGAGGAATGATCACACCCAGCACTTAAGAACTGATCAAAGCCATTTTACTGTGGAGATCTAAAGATACAAATAAGTAGCATGTGATGAAGTCAGAAGGACCCTCCCATCTGAGAGAAATCTGTGTTGTGTGGTGGTATGTGTTCCTTATACAGTAAGCCACTTCCAGCACTTGTTTGTGCTCTTTCTTGATATTTTGTGTGTGTGTCTCTTGTCTTGTGATCCTTTGCTGCGGCTCATTTGGAATACGTCAGGCTGTTTCAGCCGTGGACTTGCTGAGAGAGATTTTATTTTCAGGCATGAAGTTTGTTGGGTGGCTGTAGGAGAACAGAAGCAGAAATGTAATGTGAAGCTATGCTAACGAGAGAGCATGTGAACGGTCAGTGAGGTTCAATCACATGTCACTTGATGTTCTATGACCTAAACGACATGCCTGCAGTACCTACCATATAAGGTCGCATGTTCACAGAGCTCTCCTTAGCGCTCTAAATCAGGGAGTCTTGGGCAAGGACTGTGAACTGACTGCGTCTGAGAATATTAGCAGGATGGCATGTTGTACATGGCAGCCGTAGAAGGGATAAAAGTACAGTGAGGTACCTCACATGCCCTGGCTACAGCTCCACCGCTGTAAGCTCGCTAACGGAGCCGCTCTACGCCGATGGCAGAGAGCTCTCTGTCGGCTTACTTACTCCAGCTCCAACACAGCACCGTCCACGCCGGCGGTGTAACTTACATCACACAGCGGGGTGGTTTATTCACACCCCAGACTGACCTAAGTGGAGGTGTAGACATAGCCACAGTCGACACCACTGACTTACAGGCAGGATTAACTCGACCAAAAGCTACTCTGTCAAATGGCTCGGGCCAAATGAACCTGATAAATGGCCATAACCCAGGCTTCTAACAAAGAGTATTCAAAGGGCCAGGGACTCTTAGCCAGGGAAGGGGTGGGCTTTCAGAAAGGACTGGCGGGAGACTGAGCATTGGAGACATAGAGGGAGATGTGGCCGCACAACGAGCAGCTCAGGAGGAACCAAGAGAGAAAGGCCAAAGATGTAGGCAGAACCGGGAGGGTGAGCTCAAACCGCCTGGGTGGGCCCGAGGCAGGAGGAACAGGGCCTGCAGAGGAGCAGAGAGGACCAGGTGTCAGTGACGGCGCGGAGGAGCCCGTCTAGAGATGGGAACGAGGCTGCTTGGAGCAGAACCTGAGGGGTGAAGGGAGGAACATCTGGAGGAGTGGGAGAGACAGGGGGGAAGAGGGGCTGGGAGAGATGTTGGCGGAGGGGAAGGGCATGGGGCCGAGGTTGGGAGGGAAAGAGGCAGACAAAGAGGAGTGAGAGGGAGCAAGGGGGAAGGGTGGGAGCAGGAGCCGGGATATCTGCAGGGGGCCTAGAAGTGGCAGAGAGGCCAGGCTGCAGGAAGCCCCTTTGTTATAACAGCAGTAACACATGCCAGACTGTGCAGTAGCTGCGGCAAGAAAGGCTCTTGTCTGGGGCAGTCCCACAATGCACCTGGCGCCTGGGATTATGGTATGACATCTGTCCTGTGAGAGGAAGGACAGGCTGGTGGCTAGGGCTTGACCTGCTCCACCATAGACTTCCTGAGTGACCATGGGCAAGGCACTGACCCCTCTGTGCCTCCGTCCCTGTCTGGACCATGGTCCTAGGCTTGAGGGGGCTGCCAGTCGAGGCACCAACGAATGGAAACTGACAGAAGTTGGTTCTCCCCAGCCGTGGGGTGGGACACAGGAGCTGTGTCCCGTGTTTGTGGGACGGCTTTTAGTCACGTCTCCAGAACTCGAACTAGAAAGGGTGGTTGCTGCCTGCTGGTGTTCCAAAGACTGCAAAAGGCAGGCTGTGCATTTCAGGGGGACCTGCTCTGATGGCCGCAGCTGCTCACCCTCTGACTCCATGCCTGGCAGCGCTATCCAGGGGGCAGAATAATCTCCTGGAAATGCAGCGCTCAGCATCACTTATGGCTTATTTATGCTGAGCTCCTTTCAGACTGGCCTGGGTTGGAATAACTAATTCCTGGGAAAACCCTACGACGAGATGTTAGCACTGGTTTTCTCCTGCAGCCCATGCGTCACCTCCCTGCTGAAGAACAACCATCTGCCCAGGATTCAGACAGCAGGAGAGTGCTACGACCCCCCTGGAGGACTGAGGTTTTGTAGGAAGCACCGGCTCCAATTTATAATCAGATTGGTTTGTGCTGGGCCTTTGAAGTGGCCCCCCTGGCCCAGCACCCAGCCTGTGTCAAGATATGGGGGGATGGAGGGTGGTTGTTTTTTTGCAACGTAGTTTGCTGCAGGTCTCCTTAATACAATGAACCACACAGCAAAACCTGCGACTTCTGCACTGGGTGGCCTATGAAACATATGTCAGGATTTCAGAGGGGAGAGTATCCATCATGTTGATGGACAGGGCAGAGCCTTGCTCTGGCAATGCATGTTCATGTGCCGCTTTGCATCTGCATGTAGCGTGATGGATTTTCTCCCAGGCCTTTTTAGCCTGTGGTCCTCACTTGGCCATGGAAAATGAAAGGTTGCCGTCTGATTAAGAAGATGTCTTGTCACCTGTCTGAAGCACTCGTCCAAAACAGCTCTTGAAAAATGTCACTGTCACTTGGAACATTAGGCTGGGTTCGTCAGTAGCCAATCACTCAGCGCAGCACGACCCCATGGGATTTTTTCATTGCCTATTACGTTCTTCTTCTAGTTAGGCTCCAAAGGCAGCACAATATTTACCTTCTTGACAAGGAGACCACATAGATTTCCTTGACTTAGTAAATAATATCCAATGGTGCCATCCCTGCCATTTGGTAAGGCCTGAAATCACAAGCCGAATGGAGTGCCAGAACTGATCACTGACAAGTATCTGTAACCCTGGCTATTTAAAGGGACCCTACTTGCTCAGAAATGGCCAATAAATCCATTCAGCAAACTCGCTGGTTCCCATCATGCGCTTTCTTTGCATTCTGGTCTATGAACTTTGCAATCCACGGCTGGGACAGCTAGCCGGCTGTTAGCATGTTGGGTAATAGGAGCGGCAGGCTGCAATGGGTGGGTCTGAGCGCTGCTCGGGCATGACCCTGGTGTCTCTGTCACGTTGAAAACATTAGAACTACGTGTGTAAAATCAAAATAAATGAACACTTCACACTGCTACAGGGTCTGTCTTCTCTGAAGAGTTAACCCAGGCTCTTATGTGGGGGCTACCCAGCTCCCTGCAGGTCCACACACAAAACCCTCTCACCCAGATTCAGGGGTGCTTTCATTCTGGGCTAGCTGGTCCTTTTAAGGGGATGTGGGGGGGCTACAGGCTGGAGCCTGAGTGAAGCTTTCCTTCAAGCTGGTAAACCAAGACTAATCAACTCAGGTACTGACAGTTCTCCACAATAGCCACGAGCCACATTTTTTGCCTCCTGATGCAGGATCTCAAAGCACTGTACTAACTTTCATCAAGTTAGCATCACAGCACCCCCAGGAGGCAGGTAATTGTTCTGACCCCCATTTTACAGCTAAGGAAACTGAGGCACTACGCTGGTGACTGTCTTGTCCAAAGCTCATGCAAGAAGCCCATGGCAGACACAGGAACAAACCCCGGTCTCCTGACTTGTAGACATATGCAGATCGCTGGAGTCTGGGTCTCCAAATTTTCAGTCCAATAAAAAATTGAATTGACTTAACTTTTCCCCTCTCTTTGAGTTCATTTTCTGTGACTAACCTAGCAAACAGGCTTATTGGCAAACCAATTTCTGACCAACAGCAAATTGTAAGCAAATATTAGACAATCTTTACCAGAAGTAAGAGTAAGAGACCCCAAGGCCTGATGATACCAATTATAGACTCCTCCAGTCAGGGAACAGAAACACTATCATGCCATCTGTGTCCAAACCGACGCAGCTTACGGTCCAGATAGTGAAGAACTGCAGCACGGGGGTTGGGAGGCATTTTTCAAATTTATAAAAATTGCAGTAAAAATGCCTTGAAAATGTTCATGAACTCTGGAAACTTTTTTTTTATCATATTGGTCGATTTGGGGGGTTGTTTTGGTTTGGATTTATTATTATTATTATTTGGTTTTTCTTTCCTTTTTTTCTTTCTTTCCTCACTTCTTTGTTCACACTTTTTCCTTTTTGCCTTACTTTTTTTCTGTTCAAAACTGGTGCTTTTTCCCTGCCAGTTTTATGAATTGAAATGTTTCAGAAATAGGAAGAAACATCTGAAGAAGTGGGGTTTTTACCCACCAAAGCTTATGCCCGAATAAATCTGTTAGTCTTTAAGGTGCCACCGGACTCCTTGTTGTTTTTGTGGATACAGACTAACACAGCTACCCCTCCAATAGGAAGAAATGTTGACACTCATGAAAAACGGGTCCATTTCACATCCTGGGCCCGGAATATTTCAGAACTTTTCCGTTTTCCTGGAAAGTTCTCATTTCCTTTTTTGATCATCTCAGCTCCTCTGCAGAGCAAAAATGACAACTGGTGGAGACTCTTAAATAGAGGGAAATTCACCTGTCACAGCAATGCCCCTTCAGGGTACATCGACACTGTGATCAAAGACCCTCGGCAGGGCCGCAGCTGGCCCAGCTAAGCTGACTCGGCTCCTGGGGCTCGGCGTGTGGGGCTGTACAATTGCAGTGTGGCCATTCAGGCTCAGGCTGGAGCCTGGGGTCTGAGACCCCGTGAGGAGCAGAGCCCCTTAAGAACCAACGTTTGGGCCCGGCAGAGGGGATGATCAGACCCAGCTGGGCAGAGGTCAGGTAATTCCCAGGAAGGCGGAAGGTACTCAGCTGAAGGAGAGCGACAGGAAGCTGGTTCCCCCTGGAGAAGGGGGCTGGCAGGCAGATGACCGGTAGGAGGGCTGGGGAATTGGGTTGTATGGTGTTTGGATAATGAATGAAACCCTGCACAAGTCCTAGACAACCCGGGGGGGCTGGAGGGGAATCCTGGCCCCACTGAAGTCAGGGGCAGTTTTGCCATTGAAGTCAATGGGGCCAGGATTTCACCCTCTGGGAGGGTTTAGGCCCCAGCCCTGCAGACACTTACAGGTATGCTTAACTCCCCCCCGGGGAGCAGCCCCACTGAAGCCAAACTGGCAGGCAAGTTAAGCGTGTGTATTTGCAGGCTCAGAGGGCCTTTCACTTGATTTAAACGGCACTCAGGCCGCGGCTAGCTCGCTGCACAAGGGCAAATTTCAACCCTTGGAATAAATTGAGAAAATTATGAATGGCCTGAAGGCAAATCACAAACAGAAAAGAGGTGAACTTTGTCCAGTTATTGACTATGAATTATTAGTTCAATCCTGCGTAAACACTCAGATAGTTCTTTGTCGTATTGTCTGTCTTTCCCCTCATAAGGGGAGCATCTCCTGAAATGCAACAAGGAAAGTGAGGAGAATGGGAGTCCTGGAGGAAAGGTCATTTTCCTGCCTTTGTGGCTTAAGCACATACACAGATAATTTCTTGTCAGCCACAGGACATTTTTTTCAAGTACAATTCAGCAATAAATTACACAGCTCACATGCTTATCTTTACATGAATTGGATTTTTACACATGGCCACGCCACCTCTCCTGGACCATGCAGTGCGGAGCTCTAGCTGGTCACTGAGCCAGAGGTGTGCTTGTAGCAAATGAACCAGGTTTTCCATCTGTTGTGGAAAAATGACCACGCGTTTGTTTGAATTAGAATCGCCTGAGGCCTTTTTATTTTCATGCATGCATGGGGGGTACCAGTAAACTAGCAATCCCCCCGATTACAGAATTTTGCACAGCTTATATAGCATAAAACCACAATTACATGATACATACTGTCTTATCAGCATTATTGCCATATTTGGAATACACTCTCCATAAAAGGAATATAGCTTAACAAGCTTTCCTGTTTTTTACAGTTTGCCTTATTGCGGTTTCTAAGCTTTCCTGTTTTTTACAGTCTATCCTACTGCGATTTCCAGACTTCCCCAAAACCATCAATGCAGCACTATGAATTATAGGCCTTGTAATTATAGATAGTTTTGCTTTTGTACTTTTCCTTTATTCTGCCTTTAAAAACCTTTCACCTACAATAGACTTAACTAATGTTTAGGTCTGAACCAAAGTTCAGGCCCGAGCCAACTAAAGTTTAGGCCCTAGCAAACTTTTTCCTCCACACATCCAAAGCCCATCAGCTGCTGAGGGGTCAAAAGGCTGAAGCTAGTTAAAATCTTGGTGTACAACAAAGAAAAGAGGCATCTCTGTGACATTCTTCTCTTCCACTCTAGTGGAAGCAACAATTGGGAAAGGCAAGGACTTTAAACATTCTAACGCATTGGTGTTTGCAGTGTTGTTGTAGATCTGTTGGTCCCAGAACATTAGAGAGATAAGGCAGGTGAGATAATATTGGACCAACTTCTGTTGGTGAAAGAGACAAGCAATGGACTGTGTGGGGAATGAGCCCAAGTCTTAAGTTTCCCATTCCTGTACGTGGGGGTGGGAGGGTGTCACTCTCTGTGACCAGGAGCCCAAATGAGGGTCTACAACAATTATCCCTGCACGAAACTGGTTTGGCCCTGGCACCTGTCCCCAGAAGCACGGAGAACATAAGAACAGCCACACTGGGTCAGACCAAAGGTCCATCTATCCCAGTATCCTGTCTTCCGACAGTGGTAGGGTGACCAGACAGCAAATGTGAACAATCGGGACAGGGGGTGGGGGGTAATAGGAACCTATATAAGAAAAACACCCAAAAATCGGGACTGTCCCTATAAAATCAGGACATCTGGTCACCCTAGCAGGGGCCAATGCCAGGTGCCCCAGAGGGAATGAACAGAACAGACAATCATCAACTGATCCATCCTCTGTCGCCCATTCCCAGCTTCTGGCAAACATAAACATAAATATGTGCACAATCTACTGCGAGCAATGTCTCATTTTGATGATTCACATGGGCAGAGCTTAGAGTACCACCATCTTTTCTTCCCACTAATCTGACCTGACTACAAATTTATCCCGTATTTTCATAGACTCTGCTCTTCCCCAGGAATTAACGATAGAAAGTGTTTGAGAGGGGTCAGGGAAGTTCCAGAATTCCTAGTTCTAAAACTGACAACCCGTTGGTTTTCCACCCATGTGCTCTGCCATATCGCACAGCTCCAAAGTACACAACGCTGACACGACTTGAGTGACAAGAAGATTTAAGTGAACTCCCCCAAGGTCCAAAGTAAAAGCAAGCCAAGATATAAGTCTACAGAGGAGTGTTTTTCAGTTGCCATAGTTTGTTATTCTCTCTCTGGAGAGAGACACAGCCAGTGATTATGTACACGAGTGCTCAGGACAACAATAATGTACAAATCCAGCTGGGAAAAGCCCAGGTATGGAACAGAAACAGTCCTCTTCCATCACTATAAGGGGCAATACCCTGCATCACCCCCACTCCCCCCCCCCGCACTCTCTGAGACAAGGGGAAGTGCCTTCACCACAGGACTCTGAAGAAAATGCACCCGACCAGTTGTTGTTCTCAAATTGGTTATTCATTCCCCTAGGTACATCTCTGCTGCCACCCTGGGTGTTGCTTGGGAAGGGAAAAAGCCTGTGTGCTTAAGAGCAGAGTTGTGAATCTGGACTTTAAAACACAGGCCAGATAACTGGCCTACAATCCTTCCTAGAGCAGATCTGTTTTTAAATCAAGATTGGATGTTTGTCTCTTTGTCAGTGATGGAGAACCCACCACAACCCTCGGTAGATTGTTCCACTGGTTAATGACCCTCACCATTACAACTGTATGACTTATTTCCAGTCTGAATTTGTCTAGCTTCAGCTTCCAGCCATCGGATGGTGTTAGACCTTTCTCTACTAGAATGAGGAGCCGATTATTAAATATTTGTTCCCCATGTAGGTACTCATAGACCGTAAGCAAGCCACCTCTTAACCTTTTCTGTGTTAAGCTCAATAGATGGAGTTTTTTGAGTCTATCACTAGAAGGCAGGTTTTCTAATCCTTCAGTCATTCTCATGGCTCTTCTCTGAACCCTCTCCAATTTATCAACATCCCTCTTGAATTGTGGGCACCAGAACTGGATACAGGATTCCAGAAGCAGCCGTATCAGTGCCAAATACAGAGGTAATACAGTGCCAAATACAGAGGCTCCTACTTGAGACTCCCCCAGACACAGATTGCTCACAGGGTTAGCCTTGGGAGGGTCTGCCCTGAATTAGACATGCCAAGGCCCTGGGCAATGGTTCAGGGCAGGGTGGGTGGCTGGCAGGCTCCGTGCATCAGGCCTGATGGCGCCTGGGACCTTGTGCTGCCACGTACCCATTAGCTGGAATAACTGACCCCACCTCCATTCATGTCCCTGGGCACCAGAACCTTGGTCCACTCCAGCCTCTGTGCCTCGCTCGGGCAGCACAAAGGGGTCACAAGAGAATTCCCCGAGGGGAAGGGACTTCCCAACTGGCATAAAGCCAGCAGAGTTACCTCCTGCACCAGCCCCGCCCCACCTGGGGGCAGGAAGGGGGCAGCTGGCCTGGGCAGGGAGGAGGGCCGAGGCTGTTGTGCCTCACTGCTGGGACGGGAGGGGCTGAGCTAGACCTGCAGGGGCACAATGGGGCAGGCTAGTCGGTCCCAAGCCCTGCAGGAATCAGCCCCAGGGCAGTTCTTGTGCCATGCAATTCCCCCTGCCAGCCCTTGCGAACGAGGACAGGAGTGTCCCTCCCTTCCCCCATGTGCCACTGGTGCTCGCTCTGCACTGGGCCTGCCCCCTAATCCCCTTTGAATGAGGAGCCGGGAGGATTAATTTGACATGTCAGCAGGGGAGAGGGGGGTGTTTAATTCTCCCCAATCCAGGCCCATGTTTAGTTTATCTTTAATGACGCACAGAACGTGTGGCCAGGGTGAAATCACGCAGGAGAGGGCAGCGTGCAGCATGACTCCAAATGAACGACTGCCCCAGGGGACCAGAACTACTCACAGCGCTTTGCCCTGGAAGGGCCAGGACACAGAACAGCCAGAGCTGGCCCTGCTGAGGGGCGGCACGGCTGGCACCGCAGGGTTGGCAGTGTTGGCACAGGGAGCCTGGGAGAGACGCAGGCTCCGCTGGGCTCAAGTTCTGACGGCCCCTGGAGCTGCCCTAAGTGGCAGCCCTGCTGCAGCATCCCCCATGGGGCTTGGCAGGGGAGCAGAATCATGGGGGCACAGGTCTACTCCAGGCATTTCCCCCCCACCTCACAATCCCCCCGGCACTCAGGGCTGCTTCGGGGTGGTGCAGGGCGGACAGAACCAGCTCTGTGCCTGGCCATGGGCTGGGGGAATTCCCTGGCTGGGGCAGGGGTGCCAGGCAGTGACAAATCGGGTCCCTGCTGTGACAGGCCCACATGGGGAGTTCAGCGGGAGGTCCCGGATGAAGATGTTCCCCACACACTGCCCTTTGCTGGCAGGCTCCGACGGGTCAAAGCACAGGCAGGGTGGGAAGGAGGATCAGTGACTGACCACAGATCAGTGATGTATTCCTGGCAAAAGCAGGCATTAAAAGCAGGGCATCCATTGGAAGCGCTGCTCTATGAACCCAGGCAAACATATGCTGCAACCTCATGCAGCCTTTTTCAGAGAACATCTGTTAACCCTTGTCTTGCTGCAGTCTCTGCTCTGGTGGACTGAGACAGGATTATTGCAGGTGTTCACAACAACAATGTCCCAGCAGGGGTGACAGCAATGGAGCAGGGGGAGAGGCCAGCCGAGGAGGTCTGTGGGTGCCTGATGTACATGCTCTTATAGCACCGAGAGTCAAAGTCCATAACCTCCCATCACTCTACCCACCTGTAATTCTCTGTCTAACCTGGGGGCGCTGGCACCTGAACTGTGGTATGCAGCCCTGGCAGCGCTGATCTGCAGACAGACTGGCAGGGGAATAGCAAATGTTTCTGCTGACTTTAATCGTTGGCTCTAAGGTGTTACATTATTCAATTAGCGAACGGTGCTGCAAGTGTAACGAAAGGCTCAGGAGGGACCATTAACTTTGGAAAATCATGGGAGACAGGAGAGATTCCAGAAGACTAGAAAAGGGCAAATATAGAGCCCTTCTATAAAAGGGAAATAAAAACAACCCAGGAAACTACAGACCAGTTAGCTTAACTTCTGTGCCAGGGAAGATACTGGAGCAAGTAATTAAGGAAATCATCTGCAAACACTTGGAAGGTGATAAGGTGATAGGGAATAGCCAGCATGGATTTGTAAAGAACAAATCATGTCAAATCAATCTGATAGCTTTCTTTGATAGGATAACGAGTCTTGTGGATAAGGGAGAAGCGGTGGATGTGGTATACCTAGGCTTTAGTAAGGCATTTGATATGGTCTTACATGATATTCTTATCAATAAACTAGGCAAATATAACTTAGATGGGGCTACTATAAGGTGGGTGCATAACTGGCTGGATAACTGTACTCAGAGAATAGTTATTAATGGTTCCCAATCCTGCTGGAAAGGTATAACAAGTGGGGTTCTGCAGGGGTCTGTTTTGGGACCGGCTCTGTTCAATATCTTCATCAACGACTTAGATATTGGCATAGAAAGTACGCTTATTAAGTCTGCAGATGATACCAAACTGGGAGGGATTGCAACTGCTTTGGAGGATAGGGTCATAATTCAAAATGATCTGGACAAATTGGAGAAATGGTCTGAGGTAAACAGGATGAAGTTTAATAAAGACAAATGCAAAGTACTTCACTCAGGAAGGAACAATCAGTTTCACACATACAGAATGGGAAATGACTGTCTAGAAAGGAATACCGCAGAAAGGGGTTATAGTGGACCACAAGCTAAATATGAGTCAACAGTGTGATGCTGTTGCAAAAAAAGCAAACATGATTCTGGGATGCATTGACAGGTGTGTTGTGAGCAAGACACGAGAAGTCATTCTTCCGTTCTACTCTGCACTGATTAGGCCTCAACTGGAGTATTGTGTCCAGTTCTGGGCACCGCATTTCAAGAAAGATGTGGAGAAATTGGAGAGAAGAGCAACAAGAATGATTAAAGGTCTAGAGAACATGACCTATGAAGGAAGGCTGAAAGGGAAGATCTATCAGGGATGGTCTAGACAGTATTTGGTCCTGCCATGAGGGCAGGGGACTGGACTCGATGACCTCTCAAGGTCCCTTCCAGTACTAGAATCTATGAATTATGACCACCTCGTCTCACCTCTTCCATAACACAGCCAGAGAATTTCCCCCTGGGTTTCAGCCCATAATGGGTGAAGCTCTGGCAGATCTTTCAGAAAGCTATCCAATCTCGATGTCCACATTATGGAGAATCCTCCTCAGCCCAGGGCAATGGCGTTACAAGCTTGCACCTTATGTCTAGTCTTGGTTCAGCTCCCAGCCACCAGATTTAATTCTGCCTTTGCCAGCCTTTCCTCTCAGATATCTCCTCCATGTGTAGGTGCCGTGGGTGGGGCCCCAATCACCTCCTAACCTTCTCTTAGCTAAGCTAAATCGATTGAGCTCCTTCAGTTCAGCAGATGCACAAAGTTCCTGGTGTGTGCCAGGCTCCGGAGGACCAGGGTGCGCTAGGGACCCCCCGAGGGCCATGCGGGGAGTCAGTGATAGTACCGGGATTAGAGTTCTTGGCTGCCAGCCCCGCATTCAGGGAGTTAAAAATGACGCTAGACTGAACTAGGCACATTACTTACAGATTCAGCTCCCCGCCGTGTGCCATGCCTGGGCCTGGGCTGGGGCTCCCTGCACTAGCAGGCTCAGGGTCATGTCGTGTGCTGCTGCCTCTCCTGCTGGCAAGCAATTCCGCCTTCTTTCCATCTTTAATCCAGGTGGGAAACAAACCCAGGGACTAACAGATCCCACCTCCTAGGGGATGACAAGTCCTGTAGCACGAGTGACCCTGCACTCAAGCCTGAGACAGCAGGAGTGACGCCCTCAGCTCAAACGATTCCTACCCACCCGCGGGTGAGAAGCCGGAGGACAGGAAACCTCTCAGAGAAGGAATTGAACCTTTGCTGCCAAGAGGGTGTTTGGCTTGACGGGACCATTTCAATGCTAAGCCTGTTCCCTGTGTGGTTGTTTGTTCAGATCCCAGGCAGCCAGACTCCAAGGCACAGTCACCATCCATTTCCCTGTCGCTGCAGGGGAGGGTGTAGTGCTAATGACACCCTCCCACCGCCCTCCGCTGAGCAAGCTGGCGTAATGTGGGGGAGGAGAGGGGAGATCAGGCTCCACCCATTCCCCTCCCCATGGGGGAATAGTTGTGCCAGAACCCAAGGTCCAGGTAGCCTACCCAGGGCTGTGAAGAAAGTTCGCATTGTCCCTGGCTCTCCTGCACAGAGCCACCGCTAGCCCATGGCACCACACCATTCAATGGTGCAAGGGTCTGTCGATTTCTAACTGGGGGGCTTTTTCCCATTCCACGTGCTGTGGGCGAGCCGTGCTCTTTCACACTGGGCTGTGCAGCATGGTTTGCAGGCTCTGGATGGCTTGCAAGGTTTCTGAGAGGCTGGAAGGGGCTTGTGGGCTGTTCCCTGAGTGGAAATAGAGCTTTTCCTACCAAAAAAGAAAAAAAAATCCACAAAACCCAATTTTGTCAGGTTTTTTTAAACAAAGAAGAAAAAAGTCAATTTTGTTGGTGATGAAAACAGATTTTTTTTTTCCCACCAAAAATGCGATTGAGTCAGAAGCGGGGATTTCCAGTGGTAAGCCCCACCCCTCGCCTGTCTTGTCTCGATGAGTCTCCTCTTTCGGAAGGGGCATAACAATTTCTGCAAAAGAGCGCTCTTCACACTCATTAATGTCCCCCTCCTGCATAGCAATTCAGACCATCACAGGCTCACACGACACCCGCTCCAATATTACATGACCACGTGGAACACAGATATTACAAGTGAGATAATTCATGCAGCAACTCCCAACGCTCACTAGAACCTAAACAAGAAATGCTTGTTCATCTCTATTTTATCAACATGAACCCACGAATGAGCCAGACAGATTCCAGCTCTGCATCTGTCCGTGTCCAGTTGAGACAGGAGGACCTTGGCATGTGCTAGCATCACAAATCCTGCCTGTTTGTACAGTAAACAACCGCTCTTCTTCGAAAGCAAAGTACTGTAGTTTTATCAGTGTGTGATTTCCCTAAAAATCAACACACTCCAATTGTAAAGTAACGCACATTGGAGGGGAAAATCTGTCCTCATACACCCTCCACCGTTCTAAAGAAACTGTAGCCACTCGAGGAAGAACCCTGGCCATCAGTGTAGATAGCTCAATGACAACCTCTGCTTAATGGGCAGTGTGGTCAGAAAAGCAAACAAAGCATTACAGATTCTAAAGCCAGAAGGGACCATTGTGATCTGACCTCTGAGGGGAGGGATAGCTCTGTGGTTTGAGCATTGGCCTGCTAAACCCAGGGTTGTGAGTTCAATCCTTGAGGGGGCCATTTAGGGATCTGGGGCAAAAATCTGTCTGGGGATTGGTCCTGCTTTGAGCAGGGGGTTGGACTAGATGACCTCCTGAGGTCCCTTCCAACCCTGATATTCTATGATTCTATATAGCACAGGCCAGAAAACTTCCTCAAATAATTCCTAGCGCAGACCTCTTAGAGAAACTTCTAGTCTTGATTTAAAAACTGTCAGTGATGGAGAATCCACCACAACCGTGGGTAAGTTGTTCCAATGGTTTACTATGTCCAACATTAAACATGTAGTCAAGTATCAGAGGGGTAGCCGTGTTAGTCTGAATCTGTAAAAAGCAACAGAGGGTCCTGTGGCACCTTTGAGACTAACAGAAGTACTGGGAGCATAAGCTTTCGTGGGTAAGAACCTCACTTCTTCAGATGCAAGGTCAGGCTTGCATCTGAAGAAGTGAGGTTCTTACTCACGAAAGCTTATGCTCCCAGTACTTCTGTTAGTCTCAAAGGTGCCACAGGACCCTCTGTTGCATTAAACATGTGCACATTATTAGGATGCATAAGGAATTGGATGGAGATTAATCCCAAGACTGTTTTAGTGCGACTATATCGATCAATGGTGTGGCCTCACCTGGATCCAGGTGCAGTAGTGGTCATCCCGTATCTAAAAGCGTATTGCAGAAATGGAGTGGGTTCAGAGATGATAAAATAGAAACTGGTCT
The DNA here is from genome assembly GCF_027887155.1 of Malaclemys terrapin pileata. NCBI lineage: Eukaryota > Metazoa > Chordata > Testudines > Emydidae > Malaclemys > Malaclemys terrapin. The sequence goes on along the minus strand of NC_071510.1, from coordinate 11,734,035 downwards.
AGAGGAGGGAGATCAGGACCGTCTCTTCTCCCTGTTTCATAACACAAGAACAAGGGGACAAGAAATGAAACGGAGAAGTGAGAAATTCAAACCCAAAATAAGGAAATAGTTTTGCAGACAACATGTAATGAGACTGTGGAACTGACTGCCACAGGAACTCATTGAGGGCAAGAATTTAGCAAGATTCAAAAAGGGATTGGACGTTTATATGGAGAACAAGAATATCCAGAGTTATCATCGTTAATGACACCAAAAATTCGACCAGGGTTATAAAACCTCATGCTTCCGGTCTTATGCCGATCTCTAACTATCAGAGACCAGAATGAGACATAATGTGGGGGACACATCCCACATCAGTTACTATGGGGTTTTTAAACCTTCCTGTAAAGCAGCTGTCGCTAGCTACTATCTAGACAGGATACTAAGCTAGATGGACCTTGTATCTGATCCAGTCTGGCAATTCCTATGTTCCTATATATACCAAGCAATAGGTATTAGAAATCTGTTTCGACCTAGTTTGAATGCAGACAATGTGATTTCCATAATGGTGCTAGTGATTTGTACAGGCAGGATATTTAAAACAAACAAAAGGAATGTACTTCACACAAAGCACAGTCAACCTGTGGAACTCATTGCTATGGGATATTGTGAAGGCCAAATGTATAACTGGGTTCAAAAAAGAAATAGATAAGTTCATAGAGGAGAGGTCCACTAAAGGCTATTAGCCAAGATGGTCAGGGAGGGATGCAACCCATGCTGGTACTGGATGACAGGGGATGGGTCACTCAATAATTGCCCTGTTCTGTTCATTCATTCTCTCTGAAGCAGCTGGCATTGGCCACTGTTGGTAGACAGGATACTGGGCTAGATGGACCTTTGGTCTGACCCAGCATGGCCATTCTTATGTATGAAGCAGTGTGCTCTGCATGGAAACCAATGGAAATCAATTCATTGGCAACCTCTGTGACAAACCAATTTTTCAGTAACAAACCAGTTTATAAGAAATGCAAAGCAGTCTGCATGGCATTGGAAACTCTGTAGTAAATAATATAAACTGGTGTGTAAAATACAGCCCAGAAGTAGAGAATGCCCTATCTGGCATTTCCTTGTACTAAACTAGCTTGTAGCAGGCAAATGTATTAGGTCTCAGTCCAGACTTTGTAAAGAAAATGCACGTTATCGACATTTTTGCACGTGAAACTCAAGAGACGTCACAAATTATTCCAATGAGCCAATAAAAAAAATGGCTTATTGATTTCTCTCCATTGGCTCAGAGCCCCTATATAAACTTCCTCTGCACCCAATATAGAGAGAAAGGACATAGAGGCCTCATCCTCTTCTAATGTCCTTACTTGCTTAGTGATGCAAATACAAAAATCATTTGGCTTTAAAAGATCGCCAAAGATTAGTTCTCGGCTATGACAGAGGTCCCTAGTAGATAACACCATATGGAACTTAATTGAATGGACATAATGGCTGTGAGCTAGCTCATTTGGCTCATAATGAAGAGTCTAGCCCATAGCCAGGGTAATGTTATTGACAACCTAGTCATGTGGAATTCTGGGCAGCCACTCATCTGCAAGTCTCCCCAGCATGGTAGCAGAAACGTTAACAATCCCCTCTCGAGTGCGTCCATTTACAACTCCTTGCTAAACAGAGGCGAGGAGCGAGGAGAACTTGGAAGGAACGAAAAAACAAGGTCATAAGCAAAATTAAGCCAGTAGCGACTCTAGAATGGAGAGATGGACTCAAGCAAATAGTCATCCATCAAGTCCACCCCATTCCAAATGATTGCTACTAGACCAACCAGCTGTATTCCTCCCCCCAGCAAATGCTCTCTTCTGTTGGAAAAGCCATGCGCTGTAACCTGCCACAGCCACTGGGACTGTATGAGTTTTGGTCAGGAATGACAACTGTGCAAACCTCCTAAGCAACGTTGAAAAATCAATAAAAACACAGCCAGGTTCTACGGTGACCTTAGTTTGTGTCGAAGCAACAGAGAGTCAAATTCAATCGAATCCTTTAGGAAAAACAAGAGCAGAAGTGGCCTGCCTAGTCATCCGGCACTGAAGTGTGGTCACCTTGCTCCAGTGCAGTCCTGCCGCCCCAAGCAACCAAATGCCGAGTGGGGCATGCTGTGCAGATGGCTCGACGCTGGCCCACAGACAGCTTTGCTAATGGCATATTACACAGAAAAATAGCAACCCGCTTCCTCGACTCTTCATTCATTTGCCATGTGTCACCATTATTCAAGTGTTGTTAAGCACAGAGCCGGTGCATAGGATTATGAATTACAGCCCTGACGTGAAGAGAGCACAAGGTTTAGCTGGGCGACAGAGCCTCTGACATATGTGGATGAAACCAGTGCTTTGCGGGGAGCTTTGCTAATACTCCAGCAACACGCTGGAGAGGCACTGGCCCACATAGGCGCCGACTCCGTGGGTGCTCCGGGGCTGGAGCACCCATGGAAAAAAAAATAGTGGGTGTTTAGCACCCACCAGCAGGGCCTGCCCATCAGCTCCTCCCTCTCCCGCCCGCTGCTGATCAGCTGTTCAGTGGTGGGCAGGAGCTGCTGTGGGGGGACGGGGAGGAAGAGGTGGAACAAGGTGGAGAGCACTTGGGGAGGGAAGAGACAGGGTGGGGTGGGGTAGGGTGGGGCCTTGGAGGAAGGGCTGGAGTGGGAGTAGGGCCCAGGGCGGAGTGGAGTCAAGGGAAATCAAAAAGTCGGCGCCTGTGCCGCCCCATCTCCAAATCTAAGATGTCCACAGCCACGGATGACAAAGGAGAAATCAGGCTATGGTGCTGGTACCTTATCGCTGCAGCCCCACGTCGGCTGCAGCCAGGGGACTTCTTAGAGCCATTAGAAAACGAGGCTCTGAGCCAGAAAGAACAGCTCACAAAGGAAGGAGGTGGCACCAGCTTGGGGGGGAGAGTTCAGCTTCTCTGGGTGCCTTAAGTGGGACTGTCCAGAGGTTCAGACACTGAACACTGAGTTTCCTAGCTCTCTAATGGCGGGGTTTGTGCTCTTTTGTTAGCAGCATCTGCCTAAGGATCTTTACCAATGAGTCACTGATCTGTAGCATTAGCATTAATTTCATCTTAAAGTGTCCGCTCTAGAAAATATTGTGTATTGTAAACAGAGGTGACACATAACTGTGGATAGTGGAGGGGCACAACTGAAAGATTCTGGGGGACACATGCCCGCCCCAGGCCTTCCCTCTGCCTCCACCCCCTGACCCACCTCGGGTGCCTGCAAAGCAGGCAACAGGAAGCTCTGGGACTCCAGCAGCAGGGAAAGAGAAGCAGCCGCATGGAGCGGGGTGGGGGGGGCTCAGCCTGCAGCCAGCTACCCGGCTGCTTCCCTCCGCCCAGTGCTGCCTGGACACACAGTGAGTGCCACCGCCAGGGGGAGCTGCTGTCTCCTCGCTGCTGGGCGTCCCAGAGAGAGATGGCCTGAGATGTCCCCCCCATGCATCGCCTCTGATTTTAAAGATTTTTTATCATACCCCTTTCACAAGTACTGAGGGCTTGTGGGTATCTAGACATCACAAGTGAAAATCTCCAGGGGTGGGGATGAGGTCTAGAAAGCTAGGCAAAGCTGCAGAGATGGTACCTATTACTTAAAGGGCTCCCTCACAACTCACTGTTAGATCACAGGCCACGTAACACAACAAGGATTCCTCTAGTCAAGAGGCTACAACAGACTGAAAAAATTATTTCTGACAAATCTAACAATGACACCGGCAGGAATTTGTAAGGTCTTGCACATGCATGAAGAGCAAATCAAACCTCCTCATAGGGCAGAGGGCTGGAAGTGACTTCCAGGGTCTTCAAGTCAGTCCCTGCTATTGCAGGCAAAGCTGTCCTATCATTCCATTCAGAAACGTAGCAGGTTCCCTGTTAAAGCTATTTAGTCTGCCCCCACTGGTCCCATGGGAAGGCTGGTCCAGAACCTCACCCCTCTGGTGGTTAGAAACAGTCTTCTCATTTCCAGCCTGGATTTACTCAGGGACAGTTTATGTCCATTTGATCTTGTATCAACATCCTCCGTTAGCGTCAAGAGCTCTTCATCACTCCCTGGTGTTTACCCCCTGCCACTAATGTACTTATAGAGAGCCATTGGATCCCCTCTCGGGCTTCACTGATTGTCAACAATGCTTGCTGTCTCTCTCTCTCTCTCATTGGTTATAACGTAAGAAGATGCAATCCAATGACATTGACTCTAATTTTGATGTTACCCACTATTGATACAATATAATGAAACTGTCTCACACAGGGTTTATATAGCATGAAGAAAGTTGGTTTATTCTCTTCCTCAGAACGGATTTCATGCTAAATGTGAAATTGGTTGTTTGCTGTGGAAAGCATAAAATATCCGTGGGGAACACATGGAATTCAGAACTTTTTGCATTTTTCACTATTCAGAACCCTGAGGGAAGCAATGAAACCAACCAGAATCACATCAATTTCACTTCGCGGCTGCTTCGCAAAGCTGAGAGGAACAGCAACAGAAGCAGCTGGAGCCGGTCCAACGAGGACACAAAGAGGACATGGGATCAGGGGATGGCATAGCAGAAACCCCATTCCCACAGCAGCCAAAAAGCTGGGGGAGGAAGTTAAGAATCGGGGATGCACCACCTACTCCCTCGCACGAGGGAGGGTTAAGTTAAAAGCACAACTCCACATCAGTTAAACAGCTCCAAGAGTCTCCCTCGGAAACAGAAAAAAAGAAGGAAGGCCTGTGTAAGTGGCAGGGAGGGTTGACACTTTGCCCTGAGGGAAAAGAGACTCTGGCTCTGGTCAACAAAGGAGTGTGTTCCCCAAGCGTGAGCCATTCACTGATAAATGAACGGACAGGGACGCTGTTAGCGCGGGTGCCTCGGATGAACTCAGCTGCCAGGATGGAGCAGGCAGTGAGAAGTGGTTTCTAGACAGGATGTAAATCGTGTAGGGCTGAATGCACCTTGAACTGCTCCCAGCAATGACGCAAAAGCCACCGCAGATCCCATGCACAGCAGCCATATGCTCTTTGTCTGTGAGGGCCCTTGTTAGATGAGCAGGCAGCCATGTGCTCACCGCGTCTGCTTCATTGCATCGCATGTTGGAAGCAAACTTTCTGTCATTCTCTCGTGTTTCATCCTTTCAAGCCGCCCGCCCGCCCCTTCTTTCCTTCTCCCTCTTATGCTGGTCGCTAACTTTTAAATGACTCTTCGTGCCTTTCCCTAGGACCTGTCACATCTCGATTCTTCAGGTGAACAGGTCCTGCTTGAGGCAGGAGGAAGCAGCAGGATGAAAATATGACGGTGTGCATGTTGCTTTCTGCCAGCACCTGTGACCGTGGGAAAATGGCTGTCTTGGGGCCAGATCCTGCGCTCATTTAAACTCTCATTGCCTGAAGTGGGAGAATGAATAGGCCTTGGTGTATAGGGGTCGTGTGAAATGTTTTTAATTCACACCCTTGATTTTCACTGTCAGACCGGATCGGAACAAACCTCACAGCAGCCCCATGTGTCAAACAGTGAGCACCAGCGAGCTTTTCAGCCAGCCTGATGGCTTTGTACCATAAAAAACCCATAACCCAGGTCCATCTTCTTAGCTCCTCGCAGGTGGGACTAGAGCAGTGCTACGCTTCCATCGGGAAATAGACATGGCCTGCGGTCAGGTTTTATCACGAAGCTTTTCTCCACTGCAGTGTGAAGCCAGGAAAATATGCCTGGAACCTGCGCACTCCACCCTTCCCGTGTGTAGAAACACAGAATCATAGAATCTCAGGGTTGGAAGGGACCTCAGGAGGTCATCTAGTCCAACCCCTGCTCAAAGCAGGACCAATCAGCAACCTCAGCAGAATCTTGCAGAGACCCCGATTCCCCGGGCATGCTAGGAGACTCTGCTGTGAGGCATGGGTCTGCACAGACGGAGGGCTTCAGGAGAACATGGGCAGTGTCATAACAGAACTCTGGCTTCTTTTAGCTGGCTAAGCACCTGAGGCTGGGGAGCCTTCCTCAGATACGCCGGGATTTCCAAAGGCGCCTAAAGGGAATGAAAGTCAATCAGTTGGACTTGGGTACTTAACTCCCTAGACTCCTGTAGCCGTCCCACCTTGTGTGATCTGGGATGTCTGTACAGCGCCTGGCATGCGTTACTATGCCCTATACACGTCTCCATTTGTGCTGCCCAAGCTGGCAATGCCGCGGGGCTGCAAAGCTGCTGCTTGGTGAGCGACTCATCCCTACCAGCTTGGTTTTAAACAGGGAACCCAACAACATTCTCTTCCTGACGGCTGCTCTGCAGTGGGGCCAGGGCTCCAGGTGCGGAGCGCCGGGCACAGCGTGGGTACTTGCCCTTTCAGAGACCAGGCACAGAAAACAAGGAATCTGGCAGCCGGACTCACACAACAGTCGCCTTTGTGTCTTTTGTGTGTGTCAAGCTGGCCGGCCTCCACTCTCCCCAGCGCAGGAGCGTGGCACAAAGGGGAGAGAGACACACAGCACAGCCAGCTGCCAGACAAGAGCGTTTTGTGCAGGCTGGTGCTGGTAACGTTGCTCCCAGAGAGCGGGGCTGCCCATGGCCCAGCGGGAAGGAAGGCAGACACAGCCGGCCGCCGTCTTCTCTTGTCTTCTCCCCACCTTGTCTCCCTTTCAGACACAGCCCCCATTAGCAACAAAATCTGTCTGTCACGGCAGCTGTCTAATCTGTCGTATGGCACGTGGCTCTTAAAGCAGCGAGTACAGAAACTCCGACCTTCCCTCTCCGCTTCTCCCACTACCAGATGCCCTCTCTCTCAAGCTCTTCCACCCAAGATGCCCCCAAGCATGCTGCAGGTTTGAGTAGACAAATTGCTTGACTTCAACCTCTGCCATTGGCTGCTGTCACTGAGCACCCTATGGGCACCTCTCTCGGTGCGTCATGAAGGCACAGCAGTCTGTTCACCTTTGCTCTTCATGGCCCTAGTGCGCAAGCAAACAGAACAGCCTTGTGCGTTCGAAGGCGCCGCTCCCAGGCTCCCAGCTTTCCTGAAATCTGTGCCTCAAAGACAGGACCGGCTCCAGGGTTTTTGCCGCCCCAAGCGGCGGGGAAAAAAAAAAAAGCCGCAATTGCAATTGTGATCGGCGGCACTCTGGCGGCAGCTCCACCGCGACGCTTTCTTCTTTGGCGGTAATTCGGTGGCAGGTGCTTCCCTCTGAGAGGGACCCGCCTCCGAATTGCTGCCGAACAGCCCGACGTGCCGCCGAACAGCCCTGCCCCTTTGCCGCCCTAAGCACCTGCTTGCTGGGCTGGTGCCTGGAGCCGGCCCTGCTCAAAGACCCCACCTGCACTCCACAGATAACCATTGGGCGGCTCTTCCCCCAGTTAGCACAGTTACAATTTGCAGCAAAGGGCGGGTCTAGTTGTTTTGAAAGAAGGCTGCCTAGCTTTGGCGAGGTTTCATTGCTAGGCAGACAGGCCTACAAAGATTAGCAAAACGTCCCGATGGCCAGCCGTGGTCCCTGCAAAGTGTCAGTGAATTGGCACTGAGAAAAATTATCCAAGCAACACGGGGAAATGGAAAAAGAGAGAGGACAGATGGGTAGATAATGGGACCCGGCTTCGTTAATAATAAAGAGTATTTCACAGCTAATTACTAAAAGTAATAAAGAATACGCTCTGTCTGTTTAAAATGGGGTGTTATCATGAGCCAAAAATCTGCTATTCAGAGTCTGGAAAGACAAGTTTATCCCATCTGTTACCCAAAGCTGAAGAACCGTAATGAATGCATTTCTATAGGATGCAGTTTGCCAGCTTCATTCAGGCAACAGCAGCACAAAGCAAGCTGTGATTGGGCCTCATAGAGACATGGACTTAATTGTGCCTTGCTAATGAATTTAGATTTCATCTAATAGAACTGAACAATGGACGCAACCCCAAGCTGCACAAGAACGCATCTGCGGCATGCCTGGCTTAGTGGCAAAGAGCAACAGTACACATTTGCGTGGATGGGATGGGAGCAGCAGGCAAAACCACCGCTGGAGTGTTTGAAATACTGGTAACATCTCTGGGAGGACAGACTGAGTGAATGTGCTCCCTGTCGTCTCAGAAACAGCCAGAAAGCCTATGGCGTAGAGCTCTGGGCAAACCGACTAGGGAAAAGCTGGTCTGGGTCCTCTCTGTGTGTGCTAGTCTTAGAGACAATTGCCCTTTCAGCTACTTCTAGCTCAGGGAAGTCTGAAGCTTGGCTGTGCCTCCAGCCAGGGGCAGCCTAAAAAATCCAGGAGGAGGAAAATGCAGACAAATCGCAAGGTGTAACAAAGGTGAGCTCTTCAGGCTCACAGCACTCAATGAAACTGGCCGTACTCCGAGCAGAAACAAGACCCTATCAATATCCATCTCCCCCTTTCAAACACACACACATATGGGCGTGTGTATTAATATACATATACACACACTCACAGTCAAGGGCAGTACGTACTGAACGGTCTGATTCTCCTCCCAGACGCCATCCCTCTCACTTGAGTTATTTTTTTCCTGGGCAGGTTTCCATGGCTTGAAGATGAACCATTTCCCCCACAATTTGTATTAAAAAATCCACAGGCCCAAAGGATCAGAGTCTACGCTAATTTCCACGTGTCAGTGGGACTGCATGATTTCGAGGACCCAGGGAATTGCAAGAGCAGATACATTTGGTCAGAGACGCGGTACTCTTAAAACAGACAACTCTTCACCAGGGGGGATGTTTTTCTCTCTCACTTGTGGCACTAGGAACGGGTTAATGCACTAGGAAGCAGCAGAGCGTTCTTCACACATGAACAACCAGTGTTTCTGGCTAATTCTTCTCTGGGATATGGCAGCACTAGTGAGTGTTCTGTTGTCGGGCACTCAGTTGGCAGCCTACCCAGATCCAGGGTTTTCACACTCATCCCGCTGCAGGAGAACATGCAAGGTTCTCCCCGGACAAGACCTGGAGTTGGAGGGAAATTATAGGTAGCCTGCTCTGCTCTACCTACCTAATCTCAGCCAGCCCTCAGGAAGTGCAGGGTCCTACGTTTCTCTGAGCATAGCCGGTCTACCAAGGAGTAAGGAGGGTGGGTACAAGCTCTGATCCAGCAGGGAAGGACATATCTGGAGGTATTTCCCCCCTTAGCCAGACCCCTTGAGAAGGGCAAAGAGGGCTCTGAACATTCAACAGGGCATGGGCCAGGAGGCAGACCTTGGGAGCTATCCACATGTGCAAGGAAGGCACTGAATTTCCAGCCTGGTTCAGGGTAGCTGTTGGGGAGGTTGCTCGTGGCTGATGGGGAATGTCCAACCCACTTTAAGGGTATTGTGCAAAGAGCCACCCTCTCCGTGCATCCTGTGAGTTTAAAGGGTCACAGGCCAGGATTGAGGGTTGGCCAGCTTTCTGAGCTCCAGTGACAGCCCCCCCGGAGGGCCAGGCTCAATGACAGACAGGAGTGCAGCATGGAGAGGATGGGTTCAAAGGGTTTGGAGTGAAGGCACCTTAGCACTAAGCCGAGCTGAGGACGTGGGTAGCTGGGGAGGGAGCTTCAGGGTCTGAAGGAGCAGCCTGATGGGCATCGATGTGAAGCTTTAATTCCCTCACTGGAGATCCTGAAAAGGCATCTTCATCATCCCCCTTGATGATGTTGGCTCTGAGTGGGGGGGGCTAGTCATCTCCTGCTGAGTGGGGAGAGGACAGCAAGGGCCACATGAGAACTAGGCCTGCAAGGACTCTGGGCATGACCGTGTTGGCTGCTATTTTTATGATTGTTCTGAGATGCATCATGTTTGGAAGGGAGTCCAGGAGTTCTCCCTGAGTCACCATCCAGAGAACCAACGCTGATGCATGTGCTGGCAGGAGCTCAGACCAGCCACTCATCCACACAGAGAATTACACAGACCCCCTTCCTTCCTGCCCCAGCGACTCCCATGCTTTGACAAAGGCCAGGGAGCTGGAGGCCTGGACGAAGGGTAGGGTGCCAAGAGGGAAGGGGAGAACCTGAGTGTTGATGTGAAGATAGGCGTCCGTCTCATCAATGCATGTCATCCCTTGGGTCTGTGGCTGCCAGGCTGGCCTGGGGAGACTCCATCTGGAATTTCAGGTAGTTTGCAGATTGATTCAGCCATTTCAGATCCAGGGTCGGTCTCCGTCCTCCTTATCCCTTGTGGGCCCTATGGGTCACGTTTGCAGACGACACAAAGCTAGGGGAGGTTGGCAACACTTTGGAGGCTAGAGCTAAAATTCAGAGGGGTCTTGATAAATTGGAGATCTGGGCTATAGGCAACAAAATGAAATTCAGCAAAGACAAATGGAAGATGCTACTCTTAGGGAAGAAAACCCAAATGCACAAATACAAAATGGGGGATAACTGGCCTGACAGCAGCACTGCTGAGAAGGATCTGGGAGTTGTGGTGGATCACAGCCTCAACATGAGTCAGCAATGGGATGCTGTTGCAAACAAAGCAAATGTAACGTTAGGTCGCATTAACAGAGGCATAGCATGCAAGTCACGGGAGGTGATAGTGCCTTTGCGCTGGGTAGGCTGGAGTACTGTGTCCAATTTTGGTCACTGATGTAGCGAAACTGGAAAGGATCCAGAGGCGAGCGACAAAGATGATCAGAGGGATGGAATGCAGCCAGATGAGCAACGGCTGAAGGAACTGGGTATGTTTGTTTGGAAAAGAGGAGATTAAGGGGGGACGTGATAGCAGTCTTCAGATACTTGAAAGGCTGCCATACGAAATATGGAGAAAAGTTGTTCTCTGTTGCCGCAGAGGGCAGGACAAGAGACAATGGGTTCAAACTACAGCATAGCAGATTTAGATTAAATCTCAGGAAAAACTTCCGAACTGTAATTTCAGTAGGACAATGGAACAGACGCCTCGGGAGGTCGTGGAAGCTCCTTCATGGCAGGGTTTCAAAAGGAGGCTGGATAGCATCTGTCCTGGATGGTTTAGACCCAACAAATTCTGCACCTTGCCCGGGGGTTAGACTAGATGACCGTGGTGATCCCTTCTAACCCTGTGGTTCTATGACCCTGCAGTGTCAGGAGTAAAACCCCTTAGCCTGCCTGGGCTGGAGCAGCAGAATAAATGGCCCCTAGCATGTAGCTATGATGATGAGCTCACAGAATATTGTCCCTTTTTTGAGGGTCCCAAGGGAAAGAGGTGATGCTACAGTAGGGCCTTCAGGCTCTGGCCCAGAAGAGGCCTGGCTGGAGCTCTTGGAGGAGTAGGAGGGGTAGGGGCTGTTGACTGGTGCAGATCCAAGCAGGGGAAGGCACCAGCTAGTTACTCCCTGCCCTTCCTCCCCTTATTCTCCAGGGAGCAGATATCCTTGTTTCTTGTCTGGGATCCAGGGAGGCTCCACCGAGGCCTGAAGGAAAGATGGGGCCTCAGCAAGAGGTCAGAGAACAACTGGGAAGGAGAAGAGAGTGGGCCTGGGAATCCTGGAATTGGACTGGCAGATGAGGGGCAGAACTTACACACTCATCCCCAGGGCTGGCAGCGAGTGTGAGTCAGGGTCTGGGATTGTGACTCCAGGCAGCGGGACCAAGCTCTGGCTCCATTCAATCAGACGCCTACCTAGACTCCTGATCCCTTGTCTATGAAAGCCTCTGAGTGTATGAAGATCTGAGGGAATTTCTGCTCAGCACTGCTCTCTGCTGCTGTAGATGGAGCATCCTGCATGCTAATGAACCGGACTTACATGTGCATCTGTAACCTTCTCCTGCCTTCTGCCCTCCCGTGGGAACGTGCCCCCACCCCCCCAAAGTGAGATGTATAATGATGAGGCTGTCCTTCTAAGCAACACTTACATACATAACTGCTTTCGGTTTCTGAAGGCTCTGCGTGTTCCTGCAGAGCTCGTAGGAAACCTGCCTGGAGAGTCCCATGGAACGATTTATGGGGCAGATCCTCCTCTCAGTCCCACTGGTGTAAATCCAGTCACCCCACTCACATCAGTGGAGTTCCTCCTGGTTTCTGCCGGAGGGCCTGAGAGCTGAACTGGGCTGGAGGTTTTGAAATGGCTTGGAAGAAGAAGACAGGCGCGGTATCCACATGGAATGTGCCAATGAGCATGTCAGTGGCTGATCCTCGTCGCTAGGACCCGGCACACCGAACACATGCAAAATACATGAATGTTTGTGAGGGCTCTGGTGCAAAAAGGATACTGACTCATCTCAGGTTACCCCTAGAACACATATAGGCTGCCACTGAAGTCCTCCCCTCCCCCAAACTCCTCTCTCCTGCCTAACCCCGCCTCCTTGCCTTTAACCCTCAGCTAGCCCCTGGACTGACCACCTTCCTGCCCTCCGTCTTTCTGCATGGCTGGACAGCGCGGCAGGGGGCTGGAATAATGGCACACCTCCTCCGGCCTCACCTCCCTCCTGCTCTCAATCACGTTTTCACACATTATTCCTGGTAATTGGGTGGCTTTTCACGGAGCAGGTGTGCCTTAGCCTAGCAATTGCGGGGCACTAGCACTTTTCAGAGAGGTGATAATTACCCGGCATGAAGGGTTTCCGCGTTGCTCAGCGTCCCTCCGAAGGCTGCTGAGTGAACAGTAGCAACAAGAGACCAAAATGCTGCCCCTTGCTTAGGGATGCTTGTCGGGAGGAAGGTGGAACAAAGGTCTGATCTGGCTGCACACGTGAGCTACTCCTTACTTTGGCAAGGAGAGGAGCACTGTAGCAGTCATAGTGCTTTAGTGTATCAAGCAGACATCAGCTTGACATTCGAGTCACAGCCCTGCGCAGCGAGAGGCAGCTATAATAGCCATGGGTAAAAGGTCCCTGCACATTCACTCTGCCACATTTCAGCTAACGGCCCCAAGGAGCCCACTTGGCCCTCCACGGAGAGCCGTCCTGACAGCTTTCACTTGCTTTGTGTTGCGAAGGGACCAGGCCTCAACATATGCTCCAAACAGCTGCCTCAGCCGGAGCCTAGCTCTCGGGCAATCAGACCACAGCACAGCACTGGGGCAGGGGCTTGGGAACCAAGGCTAGACATGATTTTGAAATGAGAAATCAAACCCCAAAACCCAAGCAGAGGGAAAAGGGAGACGTGCCAGAGGTGCCGTGAAGTCCACCAGGGACTTTGCTATTGCTCCTGGTTTTACATGGAAGGCGCCCAGACCCCAGGGTGATAAAGCTCTAAGCCAGACAAAAAGCTAGATGAAGTTAAGAGACAGAGACACATCTAAGGCTAACAAAGCTTTAGGCTTCTTTTCAGAAACGCCCTCCCTGGGGCTGGAGTGGCAGAGAAGAGAACAAGCGATACTCTGCAATAAGGGAGCTTGTGTAGCAAAAAGAAGTTGGCTTGTGTAAATTAATCCCAGGGAGGATGAGGAAGACAAGGATGGCAAAGATGGAGAGAGTTTTGTTTTGGTTACCAAAGCCCAGCTGTCATTAAGCACTAGGCTGTTGCCTTTTGGAGTAAGAAAAAAAGGAAGGATGTGGGGTTTTTTTTTGCTGGTAGATGATGTTACTCTGACCCTTACCACAATAAAGGAAGGAACTTGTCCTTGGGTGTATTAGCAAAGATCTTGTGTTTTGGGGGGGCAGCTGGGTTTGTTTCTAGTTTTCTTCTGGAGCACTGAGCATCGACATTAATCAGGTAGATCGGTGGGGACATCACCCCATGATTGCTGGCAGGGCAAACATTGGTAGAGTCTGTCTTTCTTTTTCTTTCTTTCTTATTTACTTACTTACATGGCCCAGTACATAGAATCATAGAATATCAGGGTTGGAAGGGACCTCAGAAGGTCATCTAGTCCATCCCCCTGCTCAAAGCAGGACCAATCCCCAGACAGATTTTTACCCCAGTTCCCTAAATGGCCCCCTCAAGGATTGAACTCACAACCCTGGGTTTAGCAGGCCAATGCTCAAACCACTGAACTATCCCTCCCACATCAGCTAGGGACTGGAAAGAAAAGAATCAAAAGTTCAACCAGTTGTGTGTATCTTGTGTGAATTCCTGTTATGCTTGATCAAGAGACATAAATACATGCAGAGGAGTACCAGAGTCCTCAAAGCTCCCCTCACCCATTTCAGCCATCGGGCAGTCAAACGGGAAATAGAGGAATAGTTGCAGCTCTTCTTGACTTTCCGAAACACTGTACTCATCCTGCTTTTAAAATGATGTCAGAAAGCCAACGTCCACCTCAGCAAAAGGCACCATGGAAGGTGGTGTGGGGGGGTTGTTCTGCATAATTCTGAACCCACTCAAAAATCATGGGTTCCGTAGTTTGACTTGAACTCAAATATCATGGAGGTTGTGGTCTCCTTCGGACCAAATGAGGAAAGGAGCAGAAAGGAGAAGATGCCGAAAAAACAGCATGAACCTTTGAGCAGGCAGGAGGGCGAGTGAAGGGACACAGGACCAAGTATCAACTTCAGCTTTCCATGGCACACAGAGCTGCAAGCACGGGGAAGAACTATGTGTGTGACAGGTGGCATCCCAGCCCAGCTCTGCCCTCTGCCAGGAGGCTAGCAGCAGCTCCATCTCCACGCCCACTGAGTCTCCAGCCTCTCCACTGAGAGGGCCAGTCTTGCCAGCTACTGCCAACACAGGCCAACGAGGAGGCAGTGATGTCTTGCCTTGCGGAGTCATGTTCCCCAGCAGCTTCACCCGTCCCATCGCGCAATATGCCTCTGTTCCTTACAGCCTCTGCTTTCTAATGACCAGAGAGAAGGGACAGGAATGAAGAGGTGGAAATGTGGGCTCCTGAGGGCTACCAGGCACCAGTGCAGTGGCTTTCATTTATGCCCTTGCTCAGCTCAGACCAATCTATTGCAGAGGGCCTGGCTCCAGCAGGTCTTCAGGACTCCCCATGTACTACTCCATAATCCCCCTCGGAGGAGCAAAAAGCTTCTGTCACACTCCTCTTGCTTGGCGCCTGTGTCTCACTGCAAAATCCGAGCGCCTCCAATCCTGAGCTGCTCATTCTCTGCCCAAACTCCACGGGGACTAAGGCCAAGAAGCACCTGTCTTCTCCTTGGGGAAGGACAGTCTTCTCCCCAACTTTCCCAGGGGGTCCCTGTCCCCACTGTGGTGATTATTGGACCGAAACATTTACCCTAAGCAGCTGGTAAAAAGTATGTGAAAGTTTGTAAGATGTCACAAACACCGAGGACTTTTTGCCTGCCGGAGAATTAACCGTAGAAAATAGGTCAAGTTATTTTCAATAAATAAATGTTATGAATAGGTGCAAAAAAACCAGACAGAAAAACTAAATTAGTCCAGACAAAAATGGCCTTTTGATATAAGTAAAGAACTCTAGTGAGGTCAGACCTGGTAAACAAGAAAATGTGGGAATGATGCTACCTATGCTGAGTTTGGCCTTATGGAAATGGATTTAATTGATTGACTAAATAATGAGGATAAAATATGCCCCCCACATTTACTCCTGTGTGAGGTTCTTAAAAAGAAACTTTGACAAAAAGGAAGAATCGTCTTTCCCCGGCTATCCCCTGACCTGCCAGGACTGCAACTCAGCTCAGGCCAGGAGGAACAGATTTTCTTCCCGAGAGGAAGGCCAGCTGGCCTCACTCTTATTCAAGGAATCGCATCATCATGAAATCCAGCCCTCAGCCCACCAGTGGGGATAGCTAACTACCTGCCTGTACAGGGACGTAAGTTCCATATTGTTTTCCCTTCCCTTATGTTGTTTTCTGCCCCCACACACCCCTTTCATCCTATCCTCTCTCTCATTCTCTGGGCTTTTCACTGAATACTCAGATCACTTATACTGCAGCCAGCTAAGTATGCCTTTTCAAAGGAGAGAGGATCCAGCCATATGATGTCCCGGTTCAGAACGTGAACCAATATGCAAGCAGCAGGCATTGTGGTCAACCAACCAGCCAAAGCGTCCACTCGTAATTACCCGGCGGTCCTGTGCTCCAAAAACCTCAGCCAACTCTGGATTTCATCTATCTTCTCTACCCTGTCTCTCCTCCACTGTGTGTCTGTTTGTTAAAAACAGGATAGGCGAATGCCCTTCACATCGGGACAGAGAGTAAAATCAACCCTTTCCTTTTCATCAAAGAAAGGTTATTAATGAAAAGAAGAGACTCTGATAGCTCTGGTTACGTTTGTTTTGCAGCCACTCAACCTCAGTTTCAATCTAAATTCTTCTTTTAATTCCTTGTTCTTTCTTTGCGTTTAAATCAATAAACGTTCAGCTTGAATGAATGCTTTTGGGTGTTTGCCAACTCACCAAGTAAATCCTATGTCTGTGAAAAACCAGCCCTGAATGTATCTATCATTGTTTAATGCTGGACAGTCAGAGAGTTCATAAACATCTTTAAGTCTTTAGGCTTTGAGATCAATATCAATACACGCCCCCAGCTGCGTCTGGAGGGGAGGAGACAGGGCATATGCTCTCTTACCCCCCTCCCTGTCTCATGGCCCATTGGACATAGGGTGGAGGAGAAGGATCTGCAGATGTTTGGACTGGCTGCCCCTGTGCCTTTCAGCAGGAACTGGAGATCACTCCTGCTTTCTATACAACAGCTGATTGGCACCCAGCAAGTGGGAAGATGGAAGCTCCTGAGAGGCAGAGGGTCCGTTCCTGTCACAACAGCTGCCTGGCGCTAGCAGCACCAGCCACCCAACCCTAGTCTGGGACATCAGTGAGGAAAGTCAGGTCCATTGGGCCAAGGACCCTAGGACTCAGCCTTATGCTTAGGCACTAAGAACTCCAATTACATCCCCAAGGCCCCTTCCCAATGCATCTTCCCAGCCCCCCACCCCCACCCCTGGGGCTTTGGCAACGCCGTGCTGCTACGTGCAGATGAGGCAGGCTCTGCGGGCTGGCGTGATCCACAGTGGAGCTGCAACTGGGAGCTGGTACAAAACAAAGGCAGTCTCCCTGTGGAGACGCCCTTCCTGCAGCTGGTGAGAGCCAGAAACTGTCAGGATTGCACGGTGCCTCGCCTGGCCCAGCCCAGCCCTCCCCTGGTGTGGCTCCCAGGAGCACACACACATAAGCCAGCTGCCTCTCTGCTCGTTGGCTTCGTTTCTGTCAAGGTTCCCTCCCCACTCTGAACTTTAGGGTACAGATGTGGAGACCCACATGAAAGACCCCCTAAGCTTATTTCTACCAGCTTAGGTTAAATTTACGCTGCCACCACCAAGTATGTTCCAAATATTTAGAGAGAGCCACTTGGAACTCTGCCTTTCCCCAAATATCTCCCAAGTCCCTACCCCCCCTTTCCTGGGCAGATTTGAGAATAATTCCTCCCTCAAGTCCCTACACCACTTTTCCTGGGTAGGCTTGAGAATCCCCCTCACCAATTAGTCCTGGTGAACACAGATCCAAACCCTTGGATCTTCAAACAATGAAAAATCAATCAGGTTCTTAAAAGAAGAATTTTAATTACAGAAAAAAAGGTAAAAGGAGTACCTCTGTAAGATTAGAATGGAAGATAATCTCACAGACAATCAAATTCAAAACACAGAGGGTTTCCCTCTGGACAAAACTTTAAAGTTACACAAAGAACCCAAATTTATCCTCCCTCTTATTTGCAAAAGAACTCACAAACAAGAAAATAAAAGTAATCTAATTCCTTCTCTAAATACTCACTACCCTATAGGCGTTGGATGGTTCCTTCTTTCTCTGTCTCCGCAAAAGCCCCCACACAGCACAAACAAAAGACTTTTTCCCCCTACCAGATTTTTAAAGAATCTTGTCCCCTTATTGGTCCTTCTGGTCAGGTGTCAGCTAGGTTATGTGAGCTTCTTAACTCTTTACAGGTAAAAGAGGAATTAACCCTTAACTGTATGTTTATGACAGTCTCATCTAGTAACTGGCCAGCGTATTCCAGTATAGAACTTCTAGCCTCCGTTCGCTCGCTGCGGCCTCAGCCTAGGAAATCCCCATCTCGAGAGGAAAGCTCCACACCGACAAACTGGGAAGGGAGGGCTGGTTGGTTTAGGTTTAGCTAATCAACGTGAGTGACAGATGTTCAAGTGGACACTCAAAGAAAGGGGGGAGGGAGGAAAACTGGAAGAGTCTTTAGGCAAATTATTCATCTGCAAAAAGATGTCTTCTGCCACACTTCATTTCTGTTAGGTCTGGCACTCATCCCCTGGGCTCGGTCTCTCCTGGGTGCCTGGTGTTCTCTTTGAACTCCGACATTTCAGAGAACTGAGAGCAACCGAGCTGATTGCACATCAAGCCCTCGCTCAGAGAGCGAGACAGCTTGGGAGGATTATCCCTGCCGAGCGGACATAAATGGATACTGTACGCGGTCTTCCTGGAGCAGTGGTGAGAGTCTGGGACGCCTACACCGTGTGAAGCTGCCTGCCCTGGGAGGCATAAGATGCACACTCCTCTTCTCCCCTCCCCTTTGCTTCCTTTTCATCTCCACATGCCCTAATCGCACTGGGGATACTGAGCAGCGTAAAACGGGCTTTTAAAAATGCTTTATAAAAACATGGGTGGGGAAAAGGAGGAGATAAAGGCGCATCAATGCATCTGGCTACAGGGGAACTGGGTGTTTTAAATGTTAGATCCTATCCCTCGGAAGAAGGTTACGGTATGAATACAGATGGATGCTGCGTGTACGTCTGCAGAGAGCTTTGGCTTCTGTTCTGACTGTCGAGCAATCAGCTAGGGGCATGCCTGGGAGCTGTGGGATATAAGTAAGATAACAAAAATTAAAGTTTAATGATAAGAAAAAATTGCCTGTGAGATCTGTTAGAACATGGAATCACCAGTTCTAAGGCCAGAAGGGTCCATTGCGAACATCTAGCCTGTCCTGACTGACACAGGGCAGAGCACCTCACCCAGTAATTCCTGCATCCAGGCCAATAATTTAGGAAGTGGCAGACGCCCGATTGCTTGGCATAAACAAGAGTGGACAAATACAGAACTATCGTACCCAGGAGGGATGATGTAGATCTCTTTCCTCATCTCAAAATCTGGTATACCTGACTCTCAGCCATGGCACATCTTAAACCTGGAAACCAAAGCCAGTGGTCTTGATCGGCTGTCACGGTTACAAAATACATGAGAACAGAGACACAGAGCACTCTAACAGATGACCACAGATGGTATCGTACTTTAATCCCTGCATCTAAGAGCTGAATTCGCCTTCTGAAAGAACAAGATCACTGCACTTATATTCCTCAACTCCCCAAAATGCCAGACCACATTGGTACAAGAATCTCCGTGTGCAGACGGAAAGAACAGCTAACTGTGAAAGAACCAAACTGGGAGGGGGCTACTACTTTTGCATCCACGTTGGCAGCAGAGGCACATCCACCATCAATAGCTATACTTTAAGGCTTGAGGCTTGTCTACACAGGGACATCCAGGAAAGTTGATCTGAATTAACTAAAGGTGTGAATTTGACGCGGACTAGTTAAACCACATTAAATCGCTCTGTGGGTGCTGTTATTCAGAATTAAAGTGGCCTTAATTTGATTTAGCTTAATTCACTTTGGAAGTGAATTAAAATAAACTGAATTAAGGCCACTTCAGTTCTGAATAAGGGTGTTCACACAGGGTTTTAATGTGGTTTAACTAATCCACTTCAAATTCACACCCTTAGTTAATTCAGATTAATTTTCCTGGATGTCCCTGTGTGGACAAGCCATAAGATCTTCAAAGCTGCTTTGGAGGTCCAAACACCCACTTCCGTTCATTTTAATGGGAACTGGGAATCCTTAGGTAGCTTTAAAAAACTCATCCTAAAATCCTTCATTTCCAATACACAAAAAAGTGGGGTGAGCACTATGGGGCGGGAGCCCCCCACACAGTGTGCATGTTCAGTGCCTAGCACAATGGGGCCTGGATCTTATTTGGGGTTTCCAAGCACAAGTAGCATAAAGAACAATCCTTTTGCTCTGGGGGATGGACAGTGAGCCGGGACAGGCTGCTCAGGGTCAGGTCAATCAGATGCTGGTGGAGAATCACTCTCCATACATGAGGCTGTCTAATGACCTGCAGTCAAGCCTTGGGTAGGTAAAATATATACAGTTACCTGTGGGAAATGGATACTTCCAGACAGTATAGAGTAGTATCTCTGTATGCGAGGGGTATTAACCACTAGCTACAGGTGACATGATATGATACGATCTTATTGTTGGACATCGCAGCAAGGAAAGGCTTCTGCAAATGCCGAAAATCCTCGCGTTAAAAGGAGGAGTCCTGGAACTGGATTCTGGGGGCTACACTTGCATGCATCATTTTCCTTTCAATGGCTGTCACGCTGGCATGTCTTTCACCCTAGCCACAGAGCCAACAGCTACCCGTGCTGCCACTCCAGGGTCTTTCAATATTTGGCCTTCTTGGTGCCAGTCTAGTGCTGGTTATCACCGTGTCCACGAGGGTGTGTCCATGTGTACCTCCGACTTTATGATTTTCTTACTGTTTTTGTAGAACTCCCAATGAGGAATGGCGCAAACTAACCCAAGCTCCCTGCCCTCGCTGCGGGGTTTCTGAGAAGGCAGAACCCCAAGGTCAGGGACACATAAAGGCAGCCACCTTCCTCTCCAAACTGCCCCCCAAGGGCTTCTGGGGACCACCGTGGGCTCAGTTTCAGGCACTGGTAACCAAACTAGGGTAAAACGTGGAATCAATGCTTAAAGAGAGGCGGGCTAGCAGTCTGAGGCTGACCTGCACTAGAAAGTTTGACTAGCATAATTTTGAGCCATGTTGGTAAAATCCTGACTTTCCGTCGGTGGCTCCATGAACAACATTTGCAGCCTAAAGGCACTATTTTACCGGTACTGCCAGTGTGGATGCTGCTTTATCTGTCCCGGTGAAACCAGTCCTCCAGAAACAGTCCCACAATGCTCCTCCCCACGACAGTGACCACTCTTGTCACAATTGCTGCCTAGAGGTCACCGTCACTGAACACCACCACCCCTAAAGCCACTTTTCAATACCATTAAAATAGAAAAAGCAAGTATCAGATATGAAATTGGCCCCATCTCTGATAAATACTAAAATACCAACACAGCCCTTCGATCTGGACAAGCAGAAAATGTATTCCCTTCACTGAGGCAATTGCATAGATGGAGAGATAAGGGCGGTAGATTATGGGCATATAGATTATGAACAGAACAAGCAGCTAATCACATTACCTTTTCACTGAGAGAGGATGGAATGGTAGTTGATCTAATTCGCTATTTTAGAAATACCCTCCGTAGCTGAAGAGATATTTACTGAGGAAGGCTTTGATCACTACATGGGTAATGGAACTTTAAAACCACTCATCATCTGAGCAAAATATAGATCTAGATGCAAATGTGCACCAGAGGAGAACCATCCCCAAACAAATTACTAAGGCTGGATGGATTTCTGGCCAAAAACCTTTCCAATACAATGACTGGAGAGTATTCAGGGCTCTTCAGCTCAGGCCTCAAGCCACAAGGATATGGAACCAGCTCTAATTAGTCATATTCATTTATTTTCAAATAGGATAAAACAGGAAATAAAAATGTAGTGACCGCCAACAAGTACCTTTGCTTTGTGTTTTCACCACTGTGCACTGGGATCAAGTCATATCATGTTAAAATTAGAAAGCAATAACATTCAAAGGCCCACAATCACAGACTGAAGGCAGGAGCAACAGGAATACCAGGTCTAAATAAACATATACCAGGCAATGTTTTTCTTGTGACCACAGCACCTAATCAGTGCCACCTATAGCAGAGTTCAGGTACTGGGTAGAAAGTTAATTGGGGTTAGACTAGTTTACTAGAAACAAACCAAAGAGACAGGATTTCGTATCAACAGTGCATCCCAGTTATAGCAAGTAATGCAGTCATTTGATTGGGAATTAGATGCCAACTCTACTCAGGTGCACCATGGGAAATAAAGGATGGAAGATCTCACTGAGCCCCTTGTTCTGCTGAGTAGGACAGAGGCTGTGGGAATGAATGCTGGCCCAGGAATTAGTTATGACATAGATGGCTTGAAACTTTAACCTAAACTTACTAGCCCAAGGGTTAGACAGCGTGCTCGGATCCCTCTCGGGATGGCTTCCCCCAAGGGTGAAAATAAAATTGAAAACTTACCGGTATGGGGGCTGGCTTCCCCCCCCCCCCAGAAAGGACTGGGCCTCAGGTGGAAGGGGGGTGCTGGGGGTCAGCGTCCCCCCAGCCAGCCCTTCCAGGCTGCCTGGCCCGCGCCGCCCAGGGCCCCAGCAGCGATTTAAAGGGCCAAGGCCTCCGCCGCTGCTGCCACTACCGCAGCAGTGCTAGGAGCCCCGGGCCCTTTTAAATCGCCAGCCCCGGGGTAGCTGCTCCTCCCCCTCCCCGCCCCGTTGGCAGCCAGAGAGGGCAAAAGGGGCAGCACTGATAACATCGCTGCCCCTTTTGCACTCCCCCGTTGGCGGCCCTGCCGCTAGGGACCCAGCAGGGCCGCTGACGGGGAGCACAAAAGCGGCAACGACATTAAAGTGGCAGCGTTTTAAAGTAAGGCGGTAGGGGCCAGTACAGGTGGCCACTTTTTACCAGTATGCCGGCCCAGCCCGTACTGCCTTACTTTCACCCCTGGCTTTCCCTGGAGCCTGCTCCTCCGTTACAGCAGCTGGGAGATGTCAGCAGGGCCGGATTAGGGTTCTGAGGGGCCTAAGGCTAATGGGAGGGAAAGGCCTAAGTATCAACGACATATTGCAAAACAAATTATGAAGTCATCAAACATTTCTCTACATACATATTTCCATATTATTTATTTATGTAAAATGAACACGTTTATCCTACTCTCGCGGCACTCAATTCTCCAAACAGATATGTCTGAGTAAGAGATAGCAAGAGGGATGCTACGCTGTCCTTCTCTTAGGCCTCCTTCCTCCGAGGTAGTGGAGTGCTCCTCTATATGAAGATAAACACTGCAACATTCCCCATCCTGCTCGCCTCTTTCCATCTGGTGCGTCTAACCTCAGCTCTCCACATGGCACAGTGCAAAGCCAAGCCCTGCAGGTGTTTCCCCCAAGCTATGGCCTCTACGTGACATACCCTATCTCACTCTGACTGCAGTCTGGGAGGCAGCCAGCTTTTATTATGTAAAAGAAAAGCACTCAGGTGTAAAATCCACTGACATAGAGGAAGTAGGAGTGGGGAAATTACATTGGGTGGCATTGTATTTTAGGCTGTCTTGCTCTGAAAGTTGCACTAGCTGAGGACAATGAATTACTGTTTTCACATTGAACCCAAATATTATTTGTGGGATGATAACCAGTTTGTGTAGTTAATCTCCAGTGATTGACCACATCAAGCCACTTTGTCACCAAGCTCTTCCACAATTAGAATCAGAGAATAGAATCATAGGACTGGAAGGGACTTCGAGAGGTCATCTAGTCCGGTCCCCTTAGGGCAGGGGTCGGCAACCTTGCCGAGTCTTCACTTATTCACTCTAATTTAAGGTTTCACGTGCCAGTAATACATTTTGACGTTTTTAGGTCTCTTTCTATAAGTCTATAATATATAACTAAACTATGGTTGTATGTAAAGTAAATAAGGTTTTTAAAATGTTTAAGAAGCTTTATTTAAAATTAAATTAAAATGCAGAGCCCCCCGGACCGGTGGCCAGGACCCAGGCAGTGTGAGTGCCACTGAAAATCAGCTTGTGTGCCACAGGTTGCCTATCCCTGCCTTAGGGTGACCAGATCACCCAAGTCAAATACCGGGACGGGGGGGGGGGGGGGAGGAGGGGGCAGGGCAAAAACAAAAAACAAAAACCACCCTTCCTCCACAAGCGCTGGAGGGAGGCCCGGGAGACTCAGAGGAAGCGCGGGGCCGGGGTGAGTAAGAGTCCAGCCTGGCCCCGAGCAGGCAGGACTCAGTTGGGTGGTAGGGAGAGGAGGGGGGCGGCCCGCGGTGCCAGGCGCTGGCTGTTCTTCCCCCCGGGCAGCAGGACTCGGGAGCAGCCGCTGCTGCAGCTCCCACTGCCGCGGGGGAGGAAGCGGCTGATGGCCAAGCTCGGCGGCTGCGGCTCTGGCGCCCGGGCCCGAACCCCCCGAGGCGTGGCCTGCTGCGGGGACCCAGCAGCGCGCACGCTGCGCCCAGCCCCTGGCCAGTCGCGTCTGGGCTGCTGCCCAGCTGGGGCTATCCCGTGGTGGCCCCGGAGTGGGGGCAGCAGGCCCCAGCCCCCCCGTCCCGCTCGGGTCCCGCAGGGGAACGAACAGGGCTGGGCTGCCGATGCGTGCAAGCACTTCTGGGCTCCGGAGCATTTCCTTGTTTGTCCAGTGTCCCGACCGCACATCGGTCAGGATGTGGGACAAAAATATCGGGACAGTCCCGATAAAATCGGGACGTCTGGTCACCCTTGGTACCCTGCACTCATGGCAGGACTAAATATTATCTATTCTAGAATGTGCAATCAGCAGTCTGACATGAAGTTTTTTAAGCATGAGTTCTGTGTGCACCATCCCCTGTGGTTTGCATTTGTTTGTTTTAAGCTTTCTGTAAGAAAAAGGTAACAGCTAGAAGGGACGCAGATCTTTAGATGGTTGCCCAGTCATAATATTTAGCACTTCTGTACTATTACTATGTTAGCTCTTCAAAATCACTGTGCAAACATTAAACTTAATCTAAAGCCTTTCAGCTTTTGAATGACTAAGAGTTGACAAACAGAACGATTCCCTGTTGTGTTCTCTGCCCCTCTGAACAAAAAGACTTCACTGAAAATCAGCATCTTTAAAGAACCATGAAGGATCTTTCAAAAGAACAGTCCAACCATGTCTGCTGTAGTGACACCCTTGTTACATCAGGTCTGGTGTTTGTTTAAGGCTGATGTTCCTGTTTCATTTGCATGTGTAAATCAAGCAGACCTTGCTTATTTCCCCCCCCCCCCCCTTAAAGTGCTCAGAGTTTAAGGAGGAGGAACGTGAATGAGATTCTGCTCATACCAGGTGTGAAAAAGCAAAAGGGACCAAAATCTAGTCTTGTGCAAAAATCTGTTCTCCCTGAAGTCAATAAGGCTACCCCGCTGTAATTGTCAGCAGGAATTGGCCTGTGTTCTCATTCCCATCTCGAATCACATCCCAGGCTCACCCAACATTTTCTACTTGGGAAAGAAGTTAGAGTTGGGGCAGAAAACTGAGGACTAACTTCAGGTTTATTTAGCTTTAAGTTTTTGGAATGAAACTCAAAAGAAATCAAATGTGAGGTACTTTTATGATGGATTAAACTGCCAGAGAACCAGCAAATGGACAGAACCTGCCTTTAGCTTATTCAGCCAGTCTTTCTATCATAGCCTGCTAAGAAGTGGATTTAAAATCCTTGAGGGAGAGGAGAGGGGAGGGAAAAACCTACAACATTGTAGGCTGAGTTTCCTCCAGTGCTTGTGCAACCCCTTGAAAGTACAAAGATGCGTTGGCCTGTGGAACTAGGCTGAGCATAAGGAAAGAACTTGGTGGCCTGTGCATCCCAGGACAGAAAAATACATCAAAGAAAAAATTGGATAGCTTTGATTTTTAGTACGGTTCAATACAGTATTGAATACAGTGCATCATACAGCTGAAGCCCCTTGGTGGAAGGTTCTGTAAAAGTTAAAGGACAGGTATCCAGAATGGGAGGTTTTGTTTTGCCTACAAATGTGTGGGAATTTGTTCCTTATACATGGGAGGGGGGGCAGTAGTTCTAGCTGGGGCTGAATAGAATATGTGCAGGTTCTGTGCAAGCGTCCCACCCTACTGCTCTGGTACTGCGTCCTCCCCCCCCTGTACCCGGCCACCCCCTTGCCCTGCCTCTCCACAGGCACTCACCAGTTGTCCAGAAACGGGACCCAACATACATAGAAGGTGACAGGCACTCGGACTCAGCGTCCTAGAGCAGCCTGCCAGCCTCAGCGGAGGAGAGGGACAGAGGGAGCCTCTTCCCTCCCTGACAGCTAAGCAGAGCTCTGGAGAAATCTAAGTGCCAAGCGTGGTGTTCTGTGATCTGATTGTGCGAGCCGGATTCCCCTGCAGGTCAGCTCCCAGGAACAAAGCAAGGGCTACCAGTGCAGAGATTCTGGTCCCTCCATGCGTCTGGCAGATACTAATCCCAGCTCTAAGTGGGGCCGGTAATAATTTTGTTTTACGGGCCAGGCTTGCTAAGCATCCCATAAATCCAGCAGCTGCAGAGGTCATCCTTCAGTGACATCGCATGTGGTTGCCTAGCTCGTAATTTCATCTCTAAATGGAAAATATGATAATTTTATGTTGGAGGCCAGAGCTCCCCGCCTGCTGTTAAACCAGCACATCAATAACGTATCAGAAATGGAGAGCACTGGAGCAACAGCAGAAACACAACGTCCGGAGTGCATGCCTCAAATAAAACGCCCACTTTCCGGGGCCTGGAGCTGGATTCAAGGGGAGGGGGTCTGGAGTTGCTCCCCTGAGGAGGACTTCTGTGCATTGAAGGAGCAGCTGGAGCAGACTAGAGTGACCAGATGTCCCGATTTTATAGGAACAGACCCAATATTTGGGGCTTTTTTTAATATGGGTTCCTATTACCCCCCCACAGCCCCATCCCAATTTTTCACACTTGCTCTCTGGTCACCCTATAGCAGACTGACCTTGCTGGATTCCCAAAAAAAACCAAGAACACAGCATCCCAGGCCATCTTCCTCAAAGACATCAGGAGGAGGAGCTATTGTTCCACACCCCTCCAGAAGCACAAAGGCGTGTCCCAGGGCCTGTCTCCTGTTTATCTATGTACTGACCCAATGGCTTTAGCTTAGTTTTGCTTTCAAATCTTGAGGGAGTTCAAAGACCAAACATAGTGAAATTCCCGTGTGGTGTGAAACCATGAGAACAGGATACACCAAAAGCATTATCTGAGCCAGGGGAGATAGAAAATGGCCAAGGAGCATGCAGGTCCAGGTCTAGAACAATGAATGGCACTAACCCAGAATGGAAAATCAACAGGTGGAAACCTGAGACATCCAACAGCAGATTTCAGTTACCATCTGTCTTAGCGACTTATGGCCCCAATGCTAGAGTATGCGAGCACCTCTGTTTTTCTTTCCCACAGCTGAGCTTAATTCATTTAGAAACAAAAAGTGAGTTTCTAGCCCTTATAATTGCGGAGAAAAGCCATTGTATTAGGTGTCACATTATAGCAACACACCTCAACTTTTTCTATCCCATCTCCTGTCCCGCAAACCCATACAAACCTAATTAATTAAATGGCTGGGTCTCGGCTGGCTCTCTCCACTTGGAAAGTTCCCCCAGATCTTGGTCTCTGGAGAGCACTTGGCCAGAATTTGCACAGATGGCTGGATTCACTATTCTAGTGGCTCGCTGCTGGCATAAAAGACGTTAACTGCATGCCATTATAACCAGTGCTGAGTGGGCAGTTTATGGGCAAACATCATAAACATTAGATTCTCTGCTACTGCAAGGTTTTTCAAAGTATGTGTCTCCTAAATCATGGTAGCACTTAGGAACTCCAGTCAAGGTTCAGGACAGACAGACAGACAAGGGCAGCCCTGCCCCAGAGAACTTGCACTCAGACAGGACACAACAGGTGGAGGAAATGGACAAGCTGGGGGTGGGGGGACAGGAGGAGGTACCCAAATAAAGCAGAGTTTAGCAGGAGAATGGAAATCTCAGCTGGCCACTTGGCTGACCAATGCCACTAGTACAAGAGAGTGCCGTGCTGGGATGAGATCAGCTCACGCACAGACAGCTAGTTGAGGTGATGCTGACAGCAGAGGGAAGCACTCGGAAGTGTTCGCAGCAATGGTGCCGTCTCCTTTGGCTGAAGGTTCACACCCACAATTGGCCAATCCGGCCCATAGTTTAGGAGCGCTCTTGGATTCCCCACAGAAGCTGGGCGTTCCCATTAAAGCACCCACGAGTAATACTCTCCTATCTCCCCACTTGGCTAGGAAACTCCATCCCGTCCTGGGGATAATGACCTGAACTCAGTTATGCACACCCCAGTCACCTCGTCTGGACTACAGCACAGCGACGTACCTGGATGTAAAGCCATCCGCCCGTAGGAGACGTCAGCCAGGGCACAGAGAGAGAGAATGAACCACACATGACAGACAGGGTGAAAAGTCTGGTGGTAGAACCCACCCACACAGAATACAACAGAACAAGATTAAAAATGCTCCAGGAAAAACCATGAGGGGCCAATCACCAGTTTCTTTTGTGTTTGACATGGGAAGAGCCTCGATTAAGAACTTCATGAGCTCATGTGACAAATCCACGTCCAACTACCATGAGGCCAAATACATTGCACACACTTCATCTGTGCATATTGCTGTGCGCATCCAAACACCCCAAGCCCTAAGGCTGCCTCCTGCTAGCAGAGAGTAGCATTGTCGTCATTTGTACATCTGAGGGCTGCTCAGGGACTTGGTGATGGGGCCATCCAAGACTCTGGATAGACAGATGGCAAGGCATGTGCACAGTAAGGCAATCTGATATCCTTAAAGCCATATACATGTCATAGGGTGACCTGCCCAGAGCACCTTCCTGTGGCAGTTTGCGGCACGCCAGGCGTGTCTGCCTCAGTTTCCCTCCTCCTGATTCCACAGTAACTCTGCCCCATGCTCTCTCACCTCAACAATACCCCTCCTTGGGACTGGTTTATTACCAAAACCATGGTGCACATGGTCCCTAACAAAAGCCTCTAAACAGAGTCCACTTAACACCCCCTGTGCAGGTAGTCCTCCCAGGACACCAACTCCCTTGACGTGAACATTTCACCCAAAGGAGTCAGGTTGTACACACCACAGTATGGTTTTATCAGGCTCTGGTATCTTCCCCCACACCTTGGTGTTCATCACTCCTCTGCTGTCCCTCTGCCCAGACAGCCCCCCAGCCCTTCCAGCTGAAGTGCAATCCCAGTCGTCCCAGCAGGAGCCCCCACAGCCTCCCCGCTGGGAGGTCATCCTCACCAGAGGACCATCGCTCACCCCCCAGCCCTCTCACTGCACCCCTGGGTCCAGCTCTCCAGTGTGGAGATGTCAGTGCGTGAGCCCCTCTGCAGCACTGCTCCCCTGCCTACATGTCAACTTGGCTTAGACTCCCGCAGGCACATCCCTCTGCTGCTCCTCCAGTCAGCCCCCAGCCCTCTGGCCCTGGCTCTCTGGAGTGGGAAGGCCAGCCAGCAAACTCCTCTTGCTGCTGCCTTACCTTCAAGCAAACACCTTCTGGCTCTGGCAGCTCCGCCCTGTCCTTCCTAACTGACTAGGCAGCATTTTCGGATGGACTCTGGCAGGCCTCACTCCCCTGGTCTCCCTCCCTCCTCTCTGATTCTCCCTGGTTCTTTATAGCCCCTGGCGCTGCCCATCCCACACTCTTACCTGGCCAAATATGAGTCCCTGTTTGGACACAGGGGAGCTGGCCTTACTGGGGCCAGCCACCGTAGGACAGGCCATGCTTCAGATGAAGAAAAATGAGAGCGGACGATGATCTGAGCCCAGAATTCACCTTCAGAATGGCCCTGGAGTGAGATGTTCAGCTCACCTGCTGCTGCTGGGCCTTGCAGCAGAATATACAGGTCCCATAACGATTGGACAATGTGTCACTTTTAGCCGTGAAACCATTTCCCAGCACAACCTCCTCTTAGACAAGCTGCATAAAAATATACCTGCAACCGTTGGGTTTTTATCTACATTTGCAAAACCCTATGCAAATTCACCATTTATAAATGGCTTGTAATTAGAACAAAAATAACCATTTTCTACCAGAAGGCAAACTGATATTTTTACTCTCTTTTGTTAAGTTAAAACTACTCTCTGTTTACATGTCTCCTCTCCTAGCCCACGAGCAGTAACAAGCGAAGCGAGGGGCGGACCTGTCAGCCATGTATATTTGGGCTTCACTCTTAATCCCATCCAGACAGACAGTACTCTGGGATTGGATAGAGAGTGTATTCAGAACTGATTGATAGCCGGAGAACCAGCCACCCATCACTTGCCTACAAACGCAGGGAGGGCTTTGTTAGAAGTTGCCTCCCACCAACCCCACTTCCAAAGAGTCAGCAGGCAGCTCACAGGGACTTAGACCCTGATCCGCGCCGGCTAAACCCTACACCCATTGAAGTCAGTGTGATTCTGCACAGGTAGGAGGTGCTGTCTGCATGGATCTGATTGCAGGACTGGGGCCTATAGATCATTGTCGTTGTTCCTAAGAACCGGCCCGGGTTAACCTGACTGAAGGCTTTTCACTACATCAGTTAACTATTGATCTCAGCTACTCTGCAACTATGATTCAGTGCATATCTCTTAGCTCCCTAGTTGTCCCCACTTACTTTGCCAAATGACGTCCTTTGACGCTCTATCCTCAGGAACTCTCTGCTTTCACTGACCCTAAACCAATTCAATTTGGTTTCGTACCCTGTAGCATGTCTTCATTCTCATTTGGAACAATTATTTAACAGCAAGGGAGTTGGCATGTTTTTCACCCTGGCTGGAGACAGCTCCATTTAATAATTAACATAATGTAACTTTACTTAAGAGGACAGCCCCTTTTAGCTCCCAATGGCTGGGCTGCAGAAACTTCAAACAATTCTGGAGTATGAAGAAAAAAAACTAACAAAATTCTCAGCTGGCAGGACAGATTCCCCCATTTCCCTCTCCAAAACACAAAGCGCTTGTTTCTCTGGAGAGTGTTGCTTGTGTTCCTTAGTGATGACTATCAATAAAGTTACTATGGAACCAACTTCAAGTAGCTTAAGGAGCTAACCAAATGACAACTACAAGGACATGGGCAACACCTGCTCTGTTTAGGGCTAAGCATCATGGGTAACGTTTTTGAGAACATTGATGTTAGAAGCCAGAGTCTCCTTGATTTTCCTGGCGTTTTTGGAATTTTGGGACGAGGGGGGAATCAGTAGAGTTGATTGCTGCGAAAATGGAAGGGGAATAACAATGCAAGCAGGAAAGGTTTGCTAGCAGCCACGGTGTATCTGTTCTTTCATGTGCTCATTCCAAGGCCAGGCTGGCAAGTGTATTTACTTGGCTTTTTTGTTTTTAGAAGACACTGGGACAGCATG
Organism: Malaclemys terrapin pileata; assembly: GCF_027887155.1. NCBI lineage: Eukaryota > Metazoa > Chordata > Testudines > Emydidae > Malaclemys > Malaclemys terrapin. The sequence continues at coordinate 11,703,102 of NC_071510.1, read as the reverse complement.
GGAGACCCAATTGTCACTCCTGACCAACAGCTGCATTGAGATGATCACTTGGGAGCTGTGGTCAAAAAGGTATATTCTCAACTCCGGCTACGGAGAAGAGTTCAGCATTATCTTTTGGATATCTTTGCTACCATCACCCATGCCTTTGTCACTGTAAGGTGGGACTGTTGCAATATGCTTCACATGGGGCTATAGATTAAATCAGTTCAGAAGCTGGAACTGGTACAGAAGACAGTCACTTGCTTCTTAAACAGGGCATCTTAAAGACAGCATCTATCTGCATAAGGAATTTCTATGGTCCACCACTACTATACAATCAAAGCTCCTCACAGCCGTGAATGTGTTTATCTGAACCCCTCAGTGATGCAGGGCATTGCTGTTATCCCATTTTACCGATTGGAATGGAGGCACAAAGAAACTAAGGGTCTGTCTACACGGCAACTAGACACCCACGGCTGGACCGTGCCAGCCGACTTGGGCTGCGGGGCTGTTTCCATTGCAGTGTACATGTTCCAATTCAGGCTGGAGCCCGAGTTGTGGGACCCTCCCACCACATGGGGTCCTAGATCCCGGGCTCCAGCCTGAACCCAGATGTCTACACAGCAATGAAACAGCCCCGCAGCCGGAGTCCCGCGAGCCCAAGTCGGCTGGCCTGGGCCAGCTGCGGGTGTCTAGTTGCCGTGTAGACAGACCCTAGGTGACTTTCCCAAGGTTGCACAGGAATCTGGTGTGGAGCAGAGAATGAACTGAAAACTCAAGTCCTGGACTACTGCCCTAGCCACCTGGCCCAGCCTCTGTCTCCAGCACCCCAAAGTACCTAGGCCACCAGGAGTGCTGCGCAATACATGAAGGAGAAAATCCCTCTTAACTCCTATGGCAACCAGCTTTCACCCTGGAGGGCAAGAGTTGATTACCCTGATTATCTTAGCCTGTGTGACTACACATGGAATGATCTCACCCTTTGTAAAACCCAGCCAGAGCATCTGACTTGATGCCCTCCTCCTGCTCAGCGACGATGCGCCCAACAGAGCTGCTTCCAGGGAAGAACAGCTCTCTGTTTGGGGTGAGACAAGTCATAGTCCGAGGCCAGAAGGGCCCACTCAATCATCTAGTCTGGCCTCCTGTGCCACCCAACGTCCATGCTCTCTAGCACACTGCTGTAGAATAATACAGGGGGACTGATGAAATAGGATGCTAGGGAGGGTACGTGGTGAAATACAGTGGCATCGGACTGCTGATTTGCAGGTCTCCCATCAATTCCCACCACTTTCTAAAGCTAATGATGAAGCCAGCTGTGTCCCAGTGCAGCCTGAGGAACGAGTATCTTCCGAGTCATTGAATATTAACACAAGCCAATGGCTCTGCTGACTACACTTTAAGGTTTTGCGCAATATAGAGCCCTTGAGCAGAACTCAGATTAATCATTCCCAGTGTTCTACTCTATATAGGTTTTTATACCATGCTCATCATCACTGTATTATCCAAGCACCTTCCAGTAGTCGATTAAGCACCGGGAGTGCACATCCGTCATGTGTTTGTTCTCTCATCCCCCCCAGAGAGAGAGAAGTGCTTGGAGCGGAGTGTCTTGTTTGGGTAGGGTTCTTTTGTTTGTTGGGTTAAATATCCCTGTTGCTATGTGTGTGCGCATTAGATAAGGCAAGGTCAGAGAAACGCACCTTGCACTTGGAAAGAAAAGTGGCAAGGTCTGCGATGGCCCATTGTTCCCGGGGGAGTTCACGGCACAGTTTTGGACCACTCCCAAAGAAGGTTCTGTCTCCTGCAGAGAGAGGAGTGGTCTTTGTCCCAGCGCTTTAAACAGGTTTTTAGGTATTCTGGTCCCAGGCCATGGAGTGCTTTGAAGAGAAGGATTGAGATTCTGAACTTGATTCAAAATTCTATGGGAAGCCTGTGTAGAGAGTGGGGGGCAGGTACACCGTGTTCACGGTAGCCTGTGTTGCTGAGGAGAGGCACCAGTGTTTTGTACACGTCAATTTCCTAAGTGCTGCAGGTTTCATGTCCAGGTATATGGCGTTGCGTAGTCCAGCTGAGAAGTGACAACGGCATGGATAACTAAGGTCTTTGTCTGTCAGGATGGGATGGATTCGCCGAGCCAAGCAGGGAGGGCAGGACACATTACTCGCGCCCATTGTGATGGAAGAGCTCACGGTTAGCGGGGAATCGCCTGGACTATGGACTGAGCTGACTGTTTGTGGTTGTGAACCTTCAACCAATGGAGGCTGCGAACTCCTCAAAATACTTTCCTTTGCCCAGCAGCGTCACCTCTATCTTGCTGAGTTTCAGCTTCAGCCAGCCGTTCTTCATCCATGAGCTGATTGCATTGAAGCCCTGGGCCATATTGGTGGTAGTGGTGCGGTCGTATGTGGTGAAGGATAGGTAAAGCTATGGATCAGTTGAATACTGCTGGCACTTGAGTCCAGGTCCTCTGCCAGCTTACCTAGTGTTTGCATGTAGATGTTGAAAATGATCAGAGACAGAACTGATCCTTGTGAAACCCCACAACTGAGAGGTCTAATGGTAGAGGTGCAGTTTCCCCAACTACTCACTGGGTACATCTCTCCAGGAAGGACTCCAACTATTTTAGCACATTACCTTGGATTCCTGCCACCTCTCTCACGTGAGACAGGAGAATTTCATGGTCGGCAGCGTCGAAGGCTGCAGAGACAACCAGCAGGATGAGAATAGATGTCTGTCCTCTAGCCATTGACAGGAAGAAATCATCCATCAGTGCCACTAAAGCAGTTTCAGTTTCTTGTCCTGTCCTAAATCCAGAATGTGCCAGGTCTAGGATTTTGGCTCAGTTAGAGGAGTTTTCAGTCTGCCTTTGGCTCGCTTCTCTGTGAGCTTGCACAGGAAGGGAAGGGTCTGACACTAACTTAGTTGGGTGGGACTGACGCATCCAGGGTGTGTTTCTTCAGTGTTGGTCGGGACTACTGTGTGCTTGAAGGAGGAAGGGAAGATCCCTTCTCTGTATGAGGCATCGGCTATTTCGATCAGAAGTGGCACCCGTTGGTCATTGCTCTCTGTCACAAGCCAGGAAGGGCCTGGGCTGGAGTCACAAGTCTTGGATCAGAACTCCTCTGGAGCATACTGAACTCTGGGAATGCAGGTGGGCTGTTGGTTGGCAGGTGGAGGCAGACCATACCCAGGCTCTCAGATGTGCGTGACCTTTTCAGTGAAGCAGTTCTTTGCAGTGCCTGACGCTCAGATCTGGTGCAGCTTTGCAGGCACTCAGGATTGCTGATGCAATTTACCGGGTGGCTCCTTAGGGTGGGATTTGGCAGCCCCATTGGAGGCTGATAGGAAGGTTCTCTTGGCCTGTAGTACAGCCTCAGCACAGGCTTGGAGTAATGGTTATGTTTCATCCTTTCGCAATCAGCCTTTGTTTTCCGCCATCAGCACTCGAGTTTCCACCCCTTGCTCTTCATCCGGCACAGGCTGTCAGCAAACCCAGCAGATCTTGCTGGTTTTAATAGGTGGGTCACTTTGAAAACAAAAAGAAGAACAGGAGTACTTGTGGCACCTTAGAGACTAACAAATTTATTAGAGCATAAGCTTTCGTGGACTACAGCCCACTTCTTCGGATGCATATAGAATGGAACATATATTGAGGAGATATATATACACACATACAGAGAGCATAAACAGGTGGGAGTTGTCTTACCAACTCTGAGAGGCCAATTAATTAAGAGAAAAAAAAATTTTGAAGTGATAATCAAGCTAGCCGAGTACAGACAGTGTGATAAGAAGTGTGAGAATACTTACAAGGGGAGATAGATTCAATGTTTGTAATGGCTCAGCCATTCCCAGTCCTTATTCAAACCGGAGTTGATTGTGTCTAGTTTGCATATCAATTCTAGCTCTGCAGTCTCTCTTTGGAGTCTGTTTTTGAAGTTTTTCTGTTGTAATATGCTTGATTATCACTTCAAAAGTTTTTTTTCTCTTAATTAATTGACAAAAGAATTAATGGACACAAATCTGACATCAGGAATCATAATACTCAAAAACCAGTGGGAGAACACTTTAACCTGTCTGGTCATTCAGTGACAGACCTGCGGGTGGCTATATTACAACAGAAAAACTTCAAAAACAGACTCCAAAGAGAGACTGCAGAGCTAGAATTGATATGCAAACTAGACACAATCAACTCCGGTTTGAATAAGGACTGGGAATGGCTGAGCCATTACAAACATTGAATCTATCTCCCCTTGTAAGTACTCTCACACTTCTTATCACACTGTCTGTACTGGGCTAGCTTGATTATCACTTCAAAAGTTTTTTTTCTCTTAATTAATTGGCCTCTCAGAGTTGGTAAGACAACTCCCACCTGTTTATGCTCTCTGTATGTGTGTATATATATCTCCTCATTATATGTTCCATTCTATATGCATCCGAAGAAGTGGGCTGTAGTCCACAAAAGCTTATGCTCTAATAAATTTGTTAGTCTCTAAGGTGCCACAAGTACTCCTGTTCTTCTTTTTGCGGATACAGACTAACACGGCTGTTACTCTGAAATTTGAAAACAAAGTGGTCTTGTGGTTAAAACTGTGAGCAAATGAGATTGAGACATTGATTCCAAATGTCCTGTGCAATCTTGGCCAAGACTAGAGTGGAGGGAGTGACTGATGTTTTCGGTTCAGTGGAGGAAGTGAAAATTCTGGGGGGAGGGAAGGGAAAGGTTCCTTTCGAATGAAAACTGAATTTTTTCATTTTTTCCCCTCAATGAAAAATTGTTTCCCCCCCCCCAAGTGTTAATTCAAAATGAAATGCCGGTTCAAATGGACTTTTTTTTCCCATTTTGTTTAGAAAATATCAATTTTTTTTCAGAGGAAACTAACTGAACGTATTGAACTAGATGCCTAAATACAATGGGAGTGAGGCACCTAAATACAATGGGAGTTAAGCACCTAAATCACTTTTGAAAATGGGATGTAGGCCTCTAATCCACTTAGGTGTTTTTGAAAATTGTCTCCTGGATCTGAATATTCTCAAATGTTGAAGTTTGGTGAACTTTACAAGTCCAGAGTCAACTTTTACTAGTGGTGTTCTATGTTACCTGAAGGGTGACCAGCCAGCTGTGCAAAATAGGCCTAAAATGATTCCCACCTTCTTTATTTTCCAAGCTGGGTATTTGCATTCTTCCTGCAATCTTTTTTGTCTGCTCCCATTTTGCAAGTAGACAGGGGATCAGAATCAGCTTGATTCCTATTCCAATGCTGCGTGGTTTTTCTAAGGCACCTATTCTGCCAGGGGATCTAATTGCCATACCACAATTATAGATGGCACAGTTTACTGGCTATCCCCTCACAGCCTCCCCTGTTCCCAGAGTGCTTATACATCGGTTGTTGTTTGGGGAAGTAGGGGATAGTTTGGAGGTGTTTTCTTTTTGCTTTTTATTTCCTTCTTGACATGCACTTGGCGTCACCGCCAGACTCTGCAATGGTTGGTTGGTCCTAGGAAGATGCCAAAGGACAGGGTGGAAAGGCGGAGAGGAAGGACAGCGAGACAGGCACGTGTGTTTAGAAGAAGGACCACCAAGTTAGAACTTTTAGCCCAGTGGTTAGAGCAGGGGTTGGCAATGTTTGGCACGCGGCTCGCCAGGGTAAGCACACTAGCGGGCTGGGCCAGTTTATTTACCTGCTGACGTGGCAGGTTCAGCCGATCACGGCCCCCACTCGCCGCGGTTCACCGTCCCAGGCCAATGGAGGTGGCGGGAAGCCGCGGTCAGCACATCCCTTGCCCGCCCCGTTTCCCGCCAGCCCCATTGGCCCAGGACGGCGAACCGCGGCCAGTGGGGGCCGCGATCAGCCGAACCTGCTGCGTCAGCAGGTAAATAAACTGGCCTGGCCTGCTAGAATGCTTACCCTGGCGAGCCGCGTGCCAAACGTTGCCAACCCCTGGGTTAGAGCATTTGCCTGGGATGCCGGAGACCCAGGGTCAATTCTCTCTCTCTCTCTCTGTCGCCTAGTGACTATTTAACTATCCACAGTGGAACAGTCATAGAGCCAGAGAGAGAATGGTGCTGTAGCCTGGTGGTTTGGGCACCGCACTCGGGGCTGACAATCACGGAGAGCTGGGTGGAACCGCAAGAGACTGACCTGCCGAGGTCACAACAGAGAGGCAAGTGGCAGCAGAGAGATTACAGGTGAGCCAGTGGGAGGGAGTGGCAGCTAGCGAGGTGGCCAGCCAGAGCAAGTGCTCAGATGGTGGCGCAGCCAGGTGTCTTCTTCCCCAGGTGGGAGGTGAACTCACACAGATGCACCTCTGAACCCTGGGTCCTCACAAGGACAACCACTGTGAGTGGGGTGGGGTGAGGAAGCAGAGGGGCACAGAAAAGGAACTTTTGGTTGTAGAACTCAAGAACTTGAGACAGAAGGCTCTGGCCCATGCTCTCTGGGGTGGGCGTCCAGCTCAGTTTTTTTATTATGAATCCTACTTGCGGCTTTTTCCCTAATTTAATGTCAGGTGACTTCCCTCCTTTCATTAAGTTTTTTTCCTATGCTCAGACTCTGTGCTTGCGAATGGGGAAGTATTGCCTCCTAGAGGCACCTAGGGGTGGTGTGTAATTTTCCCAGGTCACTGGGTGGGGGCTCAAGCCGGTTTTGTGATGTATTATTGAAGAGGAACCCCTAGATACTGAACCTGGCCCTGGTTGCTGCCGACTGCACCTGGCAGAAGGGTTACAATTGTAATACCAAAGACCCACCCTTAGTCTCTGTGCCTCAATTCCCCATCTTTGCAATGGGAATAACAGCAGCCCTGCCTCGCAAAGGGGTGGTGTGAGGACAAGCACACTAAAGATGAGAGGCGCTCAGATGCTGTGGTCATGAGGCCAGATAAGTACCTCAGATGATGATGATTTTGTCTTCCAGCTAGAAGGTTTCACCCATGGAAAAATCCCAGTGACCTTCCAAGGAGAAGTCCCAGTTTGCCCACCGTCTGTCTGCAATGAGTATAGATCATCATCTCTTCGGCTTTGGGCTTATGGCTGCTCACACAGGCCATCTGGGCTGCCTGGTTCATTTTGCAGCACATATTGTTCTTCATTTCTGAGGGCTGGAATCTCTCGTAGCCGCTCCCAAGAAAAGAGCCATTGAGGAGAGCAAGAGGATAATGCTACCGGCATATGCACAGGTGGCCACAATGATGCAGGAGCGGGCAAGGCAATGTTTATTCAAGCATCCATTTGGAGGGATGATAAAGAGACATTTGAAACAAATGATTTGGGGGAGGGGTGAAGGGAAAGAAGTAGGCAAAGGTTTCTGATCTGAGGGTAAGGGGCTGTCAAACTGGATGGTGCAACAGGGTGTGTAGTGATAATAAATTCCTCAATAAGAGCTCCTGCAGCCCAGCTGGGAAACTTTAAATATGTTGCTAACAGAAAAGTAAAAATTAGACCATGGCCCCCAATTAGCAATACCAAACCGAAGTGCCTTACATTATTTATCTATATATGGCATTCACCTGTGTTTAGAAATAGCCACGCTGTTGGACTTCCAGGAAATAAAGAACAGTTACCTCTAGATATTTATATCTAGATACACATATGAACATGGGGGCAGAGAGATTCTAAGGAGCATACAGTGTGTGACTCCAGTCATTGGTGTGGGTATACACCAGGAATCAGAATACTACGGGGGCCTCAGAATCTTCTTCTACTCTGAAGTTATTAGAATATTAATTAATTAACTAATTATTGATTAGAAAATTAATTAATTCGTGGAACAGTTAAATTCTTCATATAAAAGAGAAATGCAAAAGAATTATTAATAATTCCCAGTGAATTGAATACGATGATGATTATTACTGTTGTTGTCTCATTGGTTATTGTAAGCGTGCGGGACTCACCCCTGCAGCGCCTCCTGCTGGTCTTCTCGGGAATTAGCTCATCCAACCATTAGAGTGCCCTCTGCAGGCCAGTGTCCCACAGCCGCTGGCCCCGTGTCCCTCCCAGACCCTGGTTCCCCTTTCTCTGGGGTGCTGCCCCTCTGGCAATAACCCCCAATCACAGGGTCTCCCCTCCCAGGGGAACCCCCACCCACTATCCCCCCACCTCACCTCAGTCTTGGCTACTGCCAGTCACCACTTAGCTCCCGTTCACTGGTGCAGACTGCAGTGTATCAGCCACTCTTCACAGGCAAGGTTGGGTTTGGACCTGCTGCCTCCCTCTATAGCTGGGCTGCCCCTCTGCAGCCCTGGTACTGGTACTGGTCTTAGGCCCTCAGCTAGGCCCACAGCCTGGGGGGTTTCCAGGCTGGAGCGCCCCAGCAACTCTAGCCTTCCCCTAGCCCTGCTCCACTCCCAGTACCCTGCTCAGCTCCCTAGCAGCCAGGCCCTTCTCTCTCTACAAGCAGATAGAGACTATGTGGGCTCCTGGCTCCCAGCCTTTTTATACGGGCCAGCTGTGGCCTGATTGGGGTATGTCCCAGCTGCGGCTGCTTCCCCAATCCGCCATCCCCAGGCACAACCCTCTCCAAGGCTGCTTTTAACCCCTTCGATTTTAGGAGCTGGGTAGCCACCCCACTACAGTTATGTGAACAGACTATGGTGTAAGGAACCGTGATGATACTAGACTTACATTTCAAACGTGCACACATGATCCCGCCATACGGTGAGATTTGTTTGCAAGGGCTGCTTTTTCTCCAGATTATATAACAGGACTAACAGCTTCCCATATGCCATTTCTCTCAAACCCTGCTCATCTTCACTGTAAGGGGAATTGCTTGATATGCCATAAATTAACAGTGCGTACTACTGACTGAATCCCTGTTCATCTTAAAGACACATACTGTAGATGCCTGATAATGAGAGGTAGAGTGTTTTACCTCTAGGTCCCTGCTTCAAATCCAGCCCAGCCCAGTTCAGCTAACAGCTTTTTAATCGCACATTCGGATGGTCTCAGCCAGGTGTCTAGTGGAGCCACAACACCAAAAATATGCCCAATTGTTAGCTACCTCTGCAAAAAAGCCTAGGACCAAATGGGCAAGGAAAGTCCCCCTCCTAGAGAGCTTCTCTCAGGCACATTACGGGCCTGGTCCATTGTCAACTGGAGTCAATGGAAAGAATTCACTGGATTGGCCCCTCAGTGGATTCTATAGCATTACCATTGTTCATAATAGGTAGTGCACTACTGTAAGAACATAAGAATGGCCACTGGTCAGACCAAAGGCCCATCTAGCCCAGTATCCTGTCTTCCAACAGTGGCCAGTGCCAGGTGCTGCGGAGGGAATGAACAGAACAGGGAATCATCAAGTGATCCATATTGTCTTCGCTATATGGCTTAACAGAGTGCTGTAGTCTTCGGGCTACCTCTCTGGTTCCTTTCAATAGAACTTTAATTCACTTTTATTTAAAAATGACACACTGCTGATTTCACGTCTCCTCCACTGCATCAGATCAGACACATAACGGTTCGTCTAAAGCCTGTCTACAAGTCAAGAACAGCCTCTGCTCATTTAGACCTTTCATTAAACATGCAAAGCTGGGGGAATTACCTCCATGTGCTTTCTCCAAACTGTCAGAATCACCACCTGCCTAGACTAATCCTCAGTCAATCTCCGCATGAGAAAAGGGAAATATTGTTGAGTTAAATCTGATCAGGGCAATGACAACCAAGTCCAGTCTCGGGGAAGCTGTTATTTCTTCACAGCCAGGATGTTTTAGTTTAATGACTGACAGGCAAAAGCTGTTTTTCTGTTTGATATGCAAAGGAATGTTTAGTTAGTATCCGAAAATCCAAAGGCAGGGACGGGTGGCTCATAGATTCCCTGTCAGAATCACTGACATTTCCGACTTCAAGTGTATTTCCTCCTCGGCTGAGTCCAGTTCCTATGTCATGATCCCCAGGCTGCAGTCCCCTCCATAGAGAGAGAGTGAGTGGGCCTGAAACGAAGCTGGGCCAGCCAGACCTCTGGATTTGCATGAGCCCCCTTCAGAAGCTCGGTGGATCCAGACCAAACTGCGAGTGCAGAGCTCTTCTGTGACGATCCAACCCAGGGGAGGGTTGCTCAGGTGGGAGTCAGGGCTAAGGCCTAGATCCTCAGAGGCATCAGGTGCCAAAATACCTTTGAGGATCTGGCCTAAGGCCCCCTGAGTTCAGGGTTATGCCCTTGCACTCAGTACCGGGTTTACCAGTGGCGCCATGGCACCGGGCCTACAATCAGAAGGGGCCCTGACCAGCCGGATCTCCCGGCCGGTTGAGCCCACCAGGAAAGCTGCCCCTGCCTTGCCTCTTCCCCAAAGCCCCTGCCCCTGCTCTGCCCCCACCCCTACTCCGCCCCATCCCCACCCCCACTCCACCCTGTCCCCCCAAGTCCCTTCCCCTGAGCTACGCATCTCGGGGGACTGCAGCAAGGGTCGGGCCCGCCGTGCACTCACAGGGTAGCAGTAAGTGGAGCAACCCAGCCCCAGCCCGCTCTGCTCCGCCGGCTCGTGCTGGGGGGCGGTTTCCTGCCTGCCCCCCCCCAAACCTGGGGAGGAGATGTAGCAGTGGGGAAGGGGCATGGGATGGGGAAGAGAAGGGGAAGGAGGAAGAGAAGGGGGTGGGATGGGGAAAAGAAGGGGATGGGGGAAGCGGGGACAGTGGGGAAGGAAGGGGCATGGGATGGGGAAGAAAAGGGGCAGGGGAAGCAGGGGCAGGGGAAAGAGGCAGTGAGGTTGAAGGAGGTGGGAAGGGGTATGGGATGGGGAAGAGAAGGGGATGGGGAAGCGGGGGCAGGGAGGAAGAGGCAGTGGGGAGGGGAGGAGATGGGGCGGTGGGGAAGGGGTATGGGATGGGGAAGAGGGGACAGGAGGGAAGAGGCAGTGAGGACAAAGGGGGTGGGGGTGGGAAGGGCCATGGGATGGGGAAGAGAAGGGGATGTGGGAAGCGGGGGCAGGGGATAAGCTGGAGCCCAGCATGCAGCATCCCCTTGGCAGAAGCTGGGGCTCCCCTATTAAGCAGGCCCATCAAACCCTCACCCTGACAAGCCCCACCTCCCCTGCATCTGTAGCACCCCAATGAGCCCCCCAGACACCCTCCCCACTGAGCCCCAACCCCCTGAACCTGGACCCCCACCCAAATGAATCCCACCTCCCCTGCACCTAGACCCCCCCGCTGAGCCCCAAACACCTTCACCTGGATCCCTGCAGAGTCCCACTGCCCCTGCACCTGGAACCCCCCAATGAGCTTCTGTGCATCCAGATCCCGCACTGAGCTGCCCACACCCAGACTGCCCCACAGAGAACTCCCTTGCCCCCACCTGGATCCCCCACACTAAGTCCCTCTGCACTGGGATCCTGCTGCCGGGCTGAGTCTGCTCACCCACACCTGGGCTGCCTGGCACAGGGGAGTAGGGTCCCAGGGTGTTTCTGGGGCAGGCCGGGCCCTTGCCCTGTGTCAGGGTCGGGTGCAGCTTCACTGCCGAATCCCTGTCCCAGGGTGAGGGTGGGGGGAGGCTGCAGGGTAATCTCCCACCTCCATGCAACCAGTGGCCTGTGCTCCCCACTGCCATATTGGAGCCTCCACATTTATTTATTGACAAATAAAATTTGCAGAATTTTAAAATATGGTGCACAGAATTTGTAACGTTTTGGTGCAGAATCCCCTCAGGACTATGGGGTGCTGTGCGGCTGTGATGGTGGGGCTGTGAGGAAGGTGGTGGGCAGTGGGGAGGTCTATGGCCGGGGGGCGCTGGGTGAGCGGTGTGGTGTGCAGGGTGCTGTGCAGTTGTGGTGGGAGGCCAGCGGGGGAGGTTTCTGGGAGGGGGGAGGGCTGGGCATAGAGATCTGTGGTGGAGGTCTCTGGGCGAGGGGGCACTGGGCATAAGGGTGGGGCACTGGGCAGAGGGGCACACTGGCAGCACAGGGATGGGCAGGCCTATGTGCGTCTGGCAGCTGCAGGTTTGTAAACAGTGCCCTCCTGCTGGGCTGTGAGTTGTGGGGCTGCTCCCGCCACGCTGTGCCTCATTGCCCCCAGCCCACCCTTCGCTCTGGAGACTGACCATCCCGCCCCCCTGCACCTTGCCCCAGGGGGGCCTACACATAGGTTTGGCACCGGGCCCACACAATGTTCATCCGGCCCTGCAGAGAACGTTAAAAATCAAATGCACTTGACTCTTCCCCATTTCTGTGCTTTGTTTTGCATCTCGCGCCGCTCAGACAATGGAGCTAGATTGCTCGGCGCAGTCAGTCCTCTGCCCCCTGCGGTGGTGTCTGGGGATCAACAGGGCAGGGCAATGCTTAATTTATAGAGATTTGCATGTCCTTAAATACGTCCTCACGGAAACGACTCTGCTCATAGGCGGCTTGTCAGCCCACCCCCTTCTTTTTTACAACACAAAGATAAACATCCTCAGCTGCTGTTCATCGATGTAGCTCTGCCAAAGTGAAGGAACTAACCTGATTTACACCATTGGAGGACTGGGCCCAGCATCTACACGGTTAGTCCTTACGCCATGGAAAGAGAGAGATTCTGGAAGGCTCTAGAATTCCACTCTCCTCAGCTCACAAATTGTTCTCGCCACAGTTCCCCCCCCCCCCCAATACTCCCCCGCATCCCATCCCCCACACAAGGAAACGAGCATAGAGAATTTGGAACAGAAGAGTTAAAAGAACTGATTAGCCAAGATGGTTCTGCCCAGACAGTGACAAGACGAAATCAGACGTTCAAGCGTACAAAAAGCGCATACGCATCCCTCGGGAAATCAGCCCAATTCAATATCCTTTGTAACCAATTAGTCCTGCTTGATGCAGAGCTGCCTGGTGTGTGCTCAGTTTTTTATTTATTAGCGTGTGTTCCCCGCACAATTCCCATCGCCGGTGGGCCGGTGAGAGACTTCGCGGAGCACGGAGCACCACCTAAGCTTAGACAGCACTGGAGGGACGGGGACGCCACTGCACTCGCACGGCATCAGCAGCGGCATATGTTTGCAAATTCTCTTCTCCAAGAGCAATGGAAATGCTGGAGGATGGGAAAGAAAGGAGAAAGTGAGCCCTGGAGGGGCTAATGAAAGTAATTAATAGAGTGGCCAGCCCTCGATGCTGCTCATGCGCTGGGGCTAATCAGTGAATCAGCTCTCTTGGGGTCCCCTGGACAGGAAGCGTTTATGAAGTCAGTGTTCCCTTGTGAGGCGAGCAGGCAGTGCTTCCTGGAGTGCAGTGTTTGTCCAGGGCTGGCTGCTGTGTGTCTCTTTGGAGCCCGCGGCCGTGCCTGGCCACAGCTAACGCCCAGACAATGCTGCAACTCCCTGCTCGGCTGTGAGCCTCTGACGCCAGGCCTGAAACCTCACAAGAGCCCTGCGCCTGGGGTGGAATTCAGCTCTTTGTCTGGTACCGCTTGGCCTCCCAGCAGGAGTTCAGGCCTCGCCAGCTGCTGTCAGGTGCACAATGGTGTTTAAGGCGCACAGCGTGTTGCCATCATGGAAATGGCTTCAGCTGTTTAACCTAGAGACACTGGACCCGCCCCACAGCTGGTGTAAATCAGTGTAGGTCTATTGATTTCAATGGGCCAAATGCAGCCATGGTGCAACCAGGTACCACTCCACAGCTGTGAACGGAATGGCAGCCACTTCCACCAGGCCTGAATCTGGATCAGTGCCACCAACTTGCATCGTGCAATAAAACCAGTAACTGCATCACCGTCATTCCAATGACTTTATTGGTCACAGCTGTCTGCCGGGTTTACTGAGCTGACGCGTTGACATGTCTTCTACCGACTCAATCTGACATCACCACCACCCTCTAAAGAAAGCCCCAACTGACACCCGTCAGCTCACACACACGGGGTTAAAAACCCCATAACATTCACCAAATAACCCCCCTCCTGTAGGCTACAGCATGGGTCCTGCACAGAGCCTAAGTGAGATCAGCTGACAGAAATCCTCCCTCAGTAGCCAGAGGGCTGTGCCAGAGACGCACCAGAGCTAAGGAAACCCCCTGGCTACTGCGTGCTCCTGGTGGATTTACTGGTGTGTCAACTTGGCACTGCCCCTAGACTCTCTCTATGCACTGGGGCTGCTGGACGCCCCACGGAGCACCTGAGGGTTGTAATCTCCTCGTGTGGGCTCCCTGCATCCTACTAGCCGTGCCCTAGATCACTGAGACCGGACTGAGATGGAGCAGTTTCCTGAAGCAACAGCATAAAGGGAGACAATCTGGGCGCTGCTCCTAGGGTGACCAGACAGCAAATGTGAAAAATCGGGACGGGGGGGTGGGGGGTAATAGGTGCCTATATAAGAAAAAGACCCAAAACTCGGGACATCTGGTCCCTCTAGCTGCTCCGCCGGGCAAGGAGACTAGGCTCGATGAGTTTCCTGTTTACCCCTATCTGTTTTATATTCCGGGTGTATGACCCCTGGCTCCCACAATCCCATCCCACCATCTTTCATTGGGGGCCAAAATTAAGATAACAGCATCCCTTCATGATGCATGGAGATACAAGGACATTTCTAATGGTGCAGAGTTTGCAGCATGACAGAAGGAAAATCAATGCACTTGACTATAAAATAGCACAATTCCCAGAGGACTGTTTTCATTTCCTGTGTTCAGATCCACCTTCTCCTGCTGCCAGACAGAAACCTCCTCCGGGGCGGGGGGGGAAATGTGTCCCAGACAAATTCGAGTTTCCCTCCAGAGAGATGTTTTCTATCCCCGTTTCAGAGACTTGGCACCAAGACCGATTCCATTGTGCAGCAGCACTGTGGGAGCAATGTATGAATGGATATTCCAGACATCAGAGGCTGGCCCTGCGCCCATAGGTCATCCAGCCTGAAACTGGTTACATTTCAATGTGCTACTTCTGTATTTTTGACCTTGAAATATAGGGCACCCTGGCACAAAACTGATCTATGCTGATTCTCTAGAGCCAATCTAAACTCTACGTACTGCCAGAACACACATATCCCTTAGCCGGTGTATTGTATATGATTGACATATTGGGTAGGTTCTGAGAGGAGTTGGCAGGAGAACCTACTTGATTACTACAGGCCAGACTGTTTTCTTATAGAGTCATAGACTTAGACTTTAAGGCCAGAAGGGACCATCATGACCATCTATTCTGATCTCCTGCACGTTCCAGGCCACAGAACCTCACCCACCCATTCCTGTAGTAGACCCCTACCTCCGGCTAGTTACGGACATCCTCCAATCATGATTTAAAGACTTCAAGTTACAGAGAATCTACCATTTACTCTAGTTTAAACCAGCAAATGGCCGGTGCCCCACGCTGCAGAGGAAGCAAAAACCCGCCAGGTTCTCTGACAATCTAACATGTGGAAAATTCCTTCCCAACCCCAAATATGGTGATCAGTTAGACCCCAAGCATGTCAGTGAGACCCACCAGCCAGACACCTGGGAAAGAATTCTCAGTAGTAACTTGGAGCCCTCCCCATCTTCAGCTGTTGGAGATATTTGCTGCTAGCAGTCACCAATGGGCCACATGCCATTGTGGGCAGTCTCATCATACCGTCCCCTCCATAAACTTCTCAAGCTGAGTCTTGAAGCCAGTGAGGTTTTTTTCCCCCCCAGTTCCCCTTGGAAGCCTGTTCCAGAACTTATGACAATCAATGGCAAAACTCCCACTGAGTTTGACGACAACAGCATTGACGCTAACTTTCACCAGTAAGAGGGTCCACCACGACCGTAGATATGGGTGGGTGGGTGTATATATAACTGCAGAAGAGATCTCAAGGATTGCAAAGTTATTTGTCTTGTATACTGGATGTATCAGCACTGGGATTTTGAAAAATCATCCAGTTGCTGTGAGACACCGGATGATGTGACAGACAATCTATAAATGAAAACATCTTGTTTTTCCCTGAGGATTCCCATCCATCTACACACATACTGAGTTTATCAATGAAGCAGAGATAATTTAGGTAAAAGGCAAAGTGTCTGCAATTCCTACTAACTGCAGCAAACTTCCTTGAAGCAAGCCAGGGTAAGGGAGAAAGAATGTAAGCAATGGCATAAAGCATGATTCTGCACAGACAAGTGTTTAGCTCAGGCTTTGTGGAGATCCACATTTCTTGTGTCTTGATGCCTTCCAGATCAAACGTGCTCCTTTGGGACCAGATTTGGATTCCCTTGCTCAGAGACAATAGCACCAAACAGCCCCAACTTGCTACTCAAAGCGATTAAGAATATTAGAACCTGACCCTTTACAAGCTGACCTATTTTGCAACCGTCGCCCCTGCAAACTCAGACTGGGCTCTCAAAGTCAGGATAGGTTCTCTCCAGCTTACTCATCAGTGCTGGTTGGCCAGCCAGAAAAACATATCTCGGCACATCAAGAATCAAGGTAACTATCCCTAGGTTCGTGTGTGTAGCAACAGTCCCTAGTACTAGACACTGACTAACAAAACTATACAAAATTTCATCCAGCCAGCAAAGACTAACTATTGCCAGAGTAACTCTATGTGTCCAGCAATTATGGCACAGAGAAGCCAGGTACCAGAGATTAAATTCACATTAGGCTGGAATGAGAACAAAAGAGTGGGAGGCTTACAAAACCAGAGAGGAGAGGAACTGAAACTTGGCAGTTAAGGTGGAAATGAAGCAACCTGTCTGATGAAGGCTTAAGGAAATGAGCTGAAACATTCCAGAATTAAAAAGCCCCTACAAGAGCACAGATAAGGCCAACTAAGGAAAACAGGATTAAAATGCATGGAATTCAGAGCATTAAGAAACATATTATTTCTGTGTGCTGAATGCCCATCCCCAGTGTGTACAGCCGTGTGTGTGTGTGTGAGACACACACACACACACACACACTCCTGAGTGTGAGTTACACGTCCCTTTCTGTGCTCAATCCACCTCTGGGTCCTACTGCAACAGGAAGAAGCGTGGGCCTTGATGGCTACCATCCCTATCCGTCAGCAAGGCTCGAGGGAACAAGCCTCCAGTCAGGCCCCACAGGAAGGGGAGAGAGAAGCAGGCCAGTTGGAAGGAAAGAGCCATGCTGGGAGAAGAAAGACAGTGACCCAGTCTCTCCCCTGGAACATGACACACAGTCAGGGTGTGAGGGAGCCCTGGCACCTGGAGAGGAGGGGTGCCCGAGTGAGAGCTGTGGGACTGGGGGGGAACAGAGATCTGTCTGAGTAGGTAGGAGGGGGAGCAGCCTGCTAGGGTTACCATACGTCCGGATTTTCCCGGACATGTCCGGCTTTTTGGGACTCAAATCCCCATCCGGGGGGAAATCCCAAAAAGCCGAACATGTCCGGGAAAATAGGGAGGTGCTGGGCTGGGGCCAGCGGTGCTGGGCCGGGGGTGCTCGGTCGGGGGCTGGCCCGGGCCCGGCGGTGCGGGGCCAGGGGTGCTGGGTCGGGGGCCGGCAGTGCTGGGCCAGGGGCTGGGGCCGGAGGGAGCCGCTCGGTTGGGGAGGGGGACAGACTGGGCCGCGCCTCCTTCCCCCCCCTTACCTGCTGCCTGCTTCAGGCTTCCCGCGAATCAAATGTTTGCGGGAAGCAGGGGAGGGGGTGGGGACTTTGGGGAAGGGGTGGAGTTGGGGCGGGGGCATGGGCAGGGCTGGGGGCAGGGCCGGGGCCCTGTGGAGTGTCCTCTTTTTGGACACTCAAAATATGGTAACCCTACTGTAGGCACACCTATCCGAGGAGCCTCTGAACTCTTTCGATGTACTGTACTGGAGGCTGGCTTTGAAGGATTGTGTGTCCCATGGTGCAGTGGTGGGCACCCTCCAGAACAGGACTGAGCTTCTGGGGTCAGATACTGCTGCAGGGGGTCGGTGGTCTTAATTTGCGGGGCAGGGAGCTGGAAGACAGAGCCATCAAGTCACTCCCCTTTGGCCTGGGCCGAGGAGAAGCTGCGACCGAGCTGTGTTGAGTTGCCGAGGTTGAAGACACACAACCAGGATTAAGGCAACGCGACAGTTGACCACTTGTTAGCGCTGAGCCTTAGCTCATGGACACCTTCTCCACAGCGAGGCACTGAGGGCGGAAGCGGGGGGTTGTGCAGATCTGAATTGGGCTTGCAGACAGTTGAGGAAAGAGTTAGTTACCCCTGGGCTATTGTTCTCTACCATGACAACTGCTACTGCCAGCTAGAGCTGTGCAACCTAAGCCGGTCACAATACAAAACTGCCTCACTCCTTGTTCCAGCTGGACGGTCTTCGCCGGACATACAGAGTGCTGGCCTGCACTCCCGGTCACCCTGCGAGGGGCCCAGGGCTGTATGCTTAAGGGACACAGTGCACGCAGGGTTGGGGTGGAGCTGCGTCTAAAGCCCAGAGGGTTGGTTAGGTTTACTTGCCACTTCTTGTTGAAAGCTGCAGCCATTAGCTGAGCTATTGCAGCACCACCTACTGGTCTAGTATAGATATAACACCTTAGTCTGCATTAACCTGGTGCATGTTCTATCTGTTGCATGCCGTTAGGGTAACTTGTAAGTCGAATTGTGTTGGTTTTATTTTGGGTGTTTGCTGCCTGCATAGGATCCATTATTTAGATTTTTATATCCACAGCTGTGTACGGTGTTTGCCCAGCTGGAGGCACTGCCAACTATAAATATTCATAGGAGTAAGAATACTCCTACTGCTACTGCAGCAGGGAGGCTAGCGAATTCCCAGCTAATTCCCCATCTCAGACCCTTCAGGATCTCCATAATCCTTAATGGCATAAGGCACCCAGGCAGCAGGTGAACGTGGCCTGTTCCAGAGTAACCCGGGAAGAAATGGGGGGGGTTACCGGTTGGAGGGACAACATTTCAGTGGCATTCTTCTCTTCACACAACGCACAATCAACCTGTGGAACTCCTTGCCAGAGGATGCTGTGAAGGCTGAGACTATAACAGAGTTCAAAAAAGAACTAGATAAATTCATGGAGGATAGGTCCATGAATGGCTATTAGCCAGGATGGGCAGGGATGATGTCCCTAGCCTCTGTTTGCCAGAAGCTGGGAATGGGTGACAGGGAATGGATCACTTGCTGATTCCCTGTTCTGTTAATTTCCTCTGGGGCACCTGGCACTTGCCGCTGTCTGAAAACAGGATACTGGGCTAGATAGACCCTTGGTCTGACCCAATATGGCTGTTCTTATGTTCTGATTCAGAGAACTTTTGGCTGCACACCCCAGTGTTTAGTTGCTCATCTGACACAAAACCCACGTTGGGGTGGAATCCTGTCCCTGCTGAGCCAAAGGTCAAATGCCCACGGACGTCAGTGGGGCAGGATTCCACCTTTGGAGTTTTGCCCCTCTTCAGCCAGTGTACCTTGGTGCCTTTCGTGTTGTTTATGCCTCGTCACAGCGGGGCTCTATCCAGTTCTCTAGGTGCAAAGCAACAATTGGAAATGCAACCAAAACACATCAGCTCAATATAACCAGAAAGGATCTCTTATTTCATCAAAATATGCTCTCTTCCCCACACCTCCAACCCTAAGAAATACGTTCCTCTCTGTCTTGTGTTAGCTCTGCTTTTCCAACCAGTGGAAGTGCCTGAAAGGTTTTTGCAGACTGGTTTTTTAAATCGGTGTCAGTCAGAGATTAATCTTTCACTGGAGCATCCCTTTATTTCATAATAAAGAAAGGAAATCATTATAAAAGTACATTGAATACAATCAACAACTGTAACACAATGTCACCTGGTCGGAATTTTTCCAGGGACCAGTTTTCTGTTGGAAAATGCTGATTCAGCTAAATCAACACACGTCAGTGAAATTCTGTTCAAAAAATCAATTTCAACTTAAAAAATGATTTTCAAATCCTTTATAACATAACACCGGAAGCGGTGATACCGGGATTCTTTGTGTTTGAGCTTGTGGAATTCGGTTTGCTAAGAGAATCATTTGCTTCCCTGGATTGTGCCAGGCACTGACAGGTAGCACCACAAGACCGCTGCTCCGTTGCTGCCTACTGCAAGATATGGCACCTTGTCTCTAGCACATTCCACCTCCACCGCGCCAATGCTCAGAGGGAACGAAGCATCGTAACGAATGGCCAGCAGCTGAAGCATGAAGCATACCCAGTTTACTTAGGCGTGACCCTTGACTGAAAACTGACATACAAAAGCCACCTGAGCAAAATAGCAGCAAAGGTCAAGACATGCAACAAACTTCTCAACACACTGGCAGGTTCTTCATGGGGAACGGTTGCTCCAATCCTAAGGACCTCAGTCCTTACCAACTCATACTCAACTGCAGAATACTGTGCGCCACTATGGAGCAGGTTGGTACACACCAAACTTGTTGACCTGCAACTCAGCTCAACCATGCGCATCTTCACAGGAACTCTCTGACTAACTCATCTTCCATGGCTTCCAGTTCTGAGCCAATTGCTCCCCCTTACGTCAGGAGGGAGATCGCAGCTGGCAAGCTGCTTGGGAAGGTACTTGCCAACCCAAGCTCGCCCTTGTTCAATGACCTTTTAGCCCACCAGACACACGTCTTTCATTACAACACCCACTGTGGTCGAGGTTGCCACGCCTGGATGTGACAGTGGAGGCCCTGTGGTGGGAAGACTGGTGCTTAATATCAAACACCAATCAGTTCCTCATCACGACCCTACTGCTCGCCTGCCCAGCTTTGACCAGTCACGTTGTCAATGGGTCCTTCTTCACCGATTCCAGACTGGGCAAGGCCTCTGTGCAGTCAGCCTGCACCTTGGGGTCTTCGAGACAATCCAAGCCGCAGCTGTGATGCCGCTCAAACAATGAAGTGCACTGTTGAGAAATGCCTGTTAACCAAATTCGAGAGCTCCACTTGGCCACTTAGAATGCTATTGCTTGGCTTGGCAAATACACAAACGCTAAATAAATAAAACAAAGAAACAACTTATAATGGATTATAACATTTTAAAAAGTCAAAATTGAAATGAAATGTTCAATTGCCCCAAAACAAAATTATTTCAGAAATGTTGTTTTGCAGGGCCGTTTTGAAGGTAGCCGTTTTGAAACCAAAACAAACGTTGAAATGTTGGAATTTCCCACAAAGTGGAAATCCAGTTCCCACACCACTCAGTTACCGGCCATTCAAGAGAATTCAGTATTTCTATGGAGAACATTCCTTTATCTTCAGATTTATGCTGCAATAGAAGAAGAGCTTGTCCAAATCCACCACCTTTCAATATTCCTTGTTCCTGAAGCTTTCGGAGGATAGCAACCACCCAGCTCACTTAGACAAGCAGCGTGCAGGGATTTTTATTCAGACACATTTCCTAGCTCCTCACAGTATCGTGGCCAGATCTAGGGTACAGAGAATCCAACCAAACATGAAGTTAATCCAGATTGCACCTGTGCAATCAGAGCCCAGGAACCCAGCATCCAAAGAAATCAGTTTAATATAATGTAGAGGCTGATGGTGGATAGACCTTACAAACGTCACAGGCTGAATTTGAATCTAAACCATCTAAACACCAGGTTATCCCAATTCTTCCTCCTCACCAGATAAAAGCTGAACAGTACACATCTCCCTGTCCCGACACCACCTTCCTCATCCTTTTTTGACACACCCCTGTCTACAGCCCTCAGGCAAGCCCTTGGCTTTCTCCACAAAAGCCTCAGTTGCCAAGATGACGTCCAGATTCCCAACGGCTTTCCTCCCTTCACTACCGTCCCCAGAGGCAAGGCCCATGCTGCTCCTCTGTGCGCTGTGGGGTTCTGTGAAGGGACCCGCTGTGTCCAAGCAATAAGGGTCTCCATTTCTCTCCATCTGCAGAAGCTCCAGGTGGCACAAAGGACACCCAAGCCAGCCTAGGGTACAGAACATAGAAAGACTTCAGAGGCTCCTCAGATAGACGTGACAACAGACCCTGAAATGGATTGTGTAAGGCAGGAAGAGCTAACTGATCGCCATATTTGGGGTCGGGAAGGAATTTTTTTTCCAGGTCAGAATGGCAGAGATGGCGGGGAGGAGGGGGAGTTCACCTTCCTCTGCAGCATGGGACACGGGTCACTTGCTGGCTTGAACTAGAGTAAATGGTGGATTCTCTGTCACTTGAAGTCTTTAAACCATGAGTTGAGGACTTCAGTCACTCAGCCTGAGGTCAGGGGTCTGTTACAGGAGTGGTGGGCATGGTTCCGTGGCCTGTGAGGTGCAGGAGGTCGGACTAGATGATCATGCTGGTCCCAGTCTGTGGGTCTATGAGGAGATCATGACGGTGTGGGCAAATAGCGCCAAAAAGCTAAGTGGGGAAAACCCAAGTCTTGTGGAGCAGCCTGAGGAGGGGAAGGAGGGCCCAGTGGTTAGAGCAGTAGCCAAGGTCTTGGGACACCTGGGCTCACTTCCCTGCTCTGCCATAGGTTTTCTGTGTGACCTTGGGCAAGTCACTTAGGGCCAGATTTTTCAGGTATTTAGGGCCCTAAAGATGCAGATAGGTGCCTTGCGGGATTTTCAAACGGGCCTAGGCACCTAACTCCCTTTGAAATCAGTGAAAATCTCACAAGACACCTACACAGCTTCGGAAAGCTGGCCCTTTGCCTCTCCGTGCCTCAGCTCCCCTCCGTACGCTGGGCCTGCCCCACCTCCCAGGGAGCATGAGGATAAATGTATCGAGAGACTATGACAATGGGCCCCAGATAAGCACCTAAGAATGATCCCCAGGCTGGATTGTTTGATTTAGGCTCAGGGAAAGGGCCATGCTGCCCCAAATTTCAAGTGCGTGGCAGGATTCCTTAGCAGTGGCCCCACTCACTGCAGCTGCGCTGTGGTGAGCTCTGCTGCCATTTCGCCGTTTAAGCAGTTCTTAACTCAGGAAATGCTCTGCCCACCGACAGCTCTGAGTGGACACTCGTTGAAAATCATGAGGCACACGAGGACGCCTGATTTTCATGCAGACTGGTATAGAAAATAATAATAAAAGATGGCAGCCGTGGAATCCGCCCTCTCATCACCTATTCCTGCCTAACCCTCCCATGCCATGGGTGAAGGAATCCACAGCGTCGTGGAGTAAAATGATGAATGCACACGCGTGTGCAATAGCAGCTATTCTGGGTCACACGCCGTGTCCATTCCCTGCCTCTGGCATGGCTGCACATCACCAGCCATCCCAGGAAAAATCTGCTCATGTGTTCAGAGGCTGAATTTCCAAGGCATGTTGCACTGCGTGCCTGTGTAACTGAGAGGAGAACCAGGCCCCTGCTGGTGCAGAATTGCAGTCCAGCTTAAACCACTCAGTCGGTTTTTCTCAGGGCAATGCAGCTTTTAGCAGACTCTTCCCTATAGGAAGCTTTTCACCAGGACCAGATGTCTCAGAAGGCTGGTGACAGGATCAGGCTTTCCGTCTCCAGAAGCCTGGGTAGAATGTAGCAGGAAGAGCTGTCGCTAATTACCAGCCGACAGCTGTTCAGCGATCAGGGGGAAATGAACGAGTCTGGTGATTGGCGATGGCAGTGCAGGCCCCTGTGGCTGGGGCTTCACAGCTCAAACGCCGATCTTGTGGGCACGCTCAGCGGAAAGGCTGGGGTTCAGAGCCAAGAGCCGAGAGTTAAGCTCCTAAATCCATGTCTGGACATGTCTGGTTACAAGCACCCAACACCTCCCACTGAGCCAACGGCCATAAAAGACCAAACTCCCCTCCCATCCCCGCAGGCGGGCTCTCCAGAAGCGGCCTGAGGTGGGGATGGGGACTGCTGGAGGGGCTCCAGTCTCCAGCACTGCCATAGTGGCCCAGGTGCAGGGGAAAGGGGGCATGACCAGGGAGCCACTCAGTCCTGCTGATCCCCAGCTGCTGGAATGACCCTTCGGGGTCACTAGCAGTAGGTGTAACTTAGAGCTCCCCTGAGCATGCTCTAGGGTGTGGCTCAGGACCAGACTTTCATGCAGTGGCTCCAGAATAAAGGGGTGCAAGAAGGGGGCTTGATAACACATTCATGTCCTACCACTGCCTTCCTGAGCTGGGCTGGGAGCGGCAGAGCCTATCCGTGATTATGGATGGAAAGCCAGCACACAGCGTCCTACAACTGTATCCAGGAGAGGGTCTTTAACCCGACAGAAAGGGTCAGTGAAGGGTGCTTGACAGGTTGGTAATGGAGTGTAGAGCAATTGCCTCCAGGTCACTGCCTCAAATACAGGTCAGTCGTAGTGAAAAGTGACTGCCATATTGGGCTTGCTATCGGAGTCGCGGCAGGGTGAAATGCTCTGGGCTGCGTTACACAGGAGCACAGAGGAGTCAGTCATGAGAGTCCTTTCTAGCCTTACAGTCTCGGACTCATCTGAAGGTGAGTGGTAACACGCTGAATGTAAAATCAGCTGGTGGCCTAGATACAATTGCTATTTGCTAGTGAACACATGGTCAGCCTGAGCAGCGAGATCGGGGTTGAATAGGGCGCGCAGAGTGTCTCTCAGTGGCCCTGTCTGACCAGGGATGGGGAAGCCTGCACTGTTGAACTCTGCTATTACCTTGTCTGGAGACATATCCAGAATCCTGGCCTCCCACCTTGTCAATCTGCCACATTGCAGGGCACTGAAATTCACGCAATTTAACATCTAGAGGGAAGAGGATTTTACTCCAAGGACATGGACATTAGACTGACTGATGAAATTCTGAGGTCGGTGTAATGACGTTTGTTCATAGCTCTTAACTGGTGGAAACAAATGAATTTGTAGTGCTGTTCATTTCTGTAGATCTCCTTTTAATCTGAAGAACAGCACCACAAATGTATTTGTTTCCACCAATTCAGAGCTATGAACAAACATAATTGTTGACAAAAATCTGCTCCGTCATTAGCTCAGAAAGAAACAGAAGCTGTTGCAAATCTTATGCAGTGAGTGGAGATTCTGCCCATCGATGATTTAGCAGATTGACCAGAAAATAGATTATTTTTATTAAATGAAAATAACTACAAGAGGGTTTTAATTAAATTCCCACCTGGGCATTGAAGCAGGTGAATGGAAGTTGCCTCATGAATGATCAGGCAAAAGGCCAGAAGCCAAACACCATGAATAGGACTGTTCTCCTTATGAATCGCACCACTCATCCCTTTTACTTTCGCTCTAAGTGCCCAGGGAGGGCGTTGGGAGGATGGCTGTGCAGATGGAAGGCACTGCCCTGATAATGAACGGATTACTTCATCCTGCAAACAGGCAGCACTACAGACACACACAGGCTCTTCATTGTACTGCGGAGAATCATTGTTCCAGGGATACCCTACAGGAAAGGATTTGCAGATAAGGGACACGCCTTCCTTGCTTCTCTTGCGATAGACACTGGGTGCAAGGTTCCTTTGTTGCACAGTAAAAGACTCAACTTGGCCATGCTCTTGGTGTGTCTAAGCTAGGGTGATCAGATGTCCCGATTTTATAGGGACAGTCCCAATTTTTGGTTTGTTTTTCTTATATAGGCTTCTATTACGCCCCACCCCCGTCCCGATTTTTCACATTTGCTGTCTGGTCACCCTAGTCTAAGCCCGAGCATCTCCTGTGCCTTTAAAATACCTGGCAGAGACAGAGACGGCCAAGGGGTCCTTTGAATGATGTGGTTTTTTCATATAATGGATGTCACCTAAAAATGACAGATGCTTTCGGCTGTGCCCACTGACATCTTTAAGGTACACTGGCAGTTTGGGAGAAACCAAAGTGAAGTGAAGAGAATAGGCCCAGATCCACATCAGTATTTAGCCACCTAACTCCCATTGAAAACAATGAAAGTCAGACACCTACATTCCTTTGAGGATCTGGACATCAGTTTTCTAATTTTCTATATTATATTTTCTAACGAATTTAAAATGTTACGCTCATTGTTACATTTTGTAAAGCAAACCCCATCCCGGGACAACAAAGGAACCCTTCTTAGCCTTCCTCTCAGTCCCTGACCTTCAAAGAAGGGGTGTCAATGACCAGAATCCATCCAAGGAACTCAATTACTTGAATTGTTGCAACATCTTCTACAGGAGAACACCGTCAATGACGTCACCATTGCTCACAGACAGGCCCATCCCAGGAGGATGAGATCACACAAGAGGATGTTAGAGGAAACACAACATGGCTTTTCATTGGCGAGGTCACCCACTGGTGAGCGGGGGTTACATGCCCGCCTCTGTGCCTGATCCACAGAGGACATGAATCTGTAATGGCTGCGGCATGCAGGGCCTGCCTCATTAACTCAGGCTGTAGAGACTCATGTGTTTAGCTGTGGAGGTCCCTGTGTTGGCTGAAATGGTGGCTGTCACAGATACAGCTCAGCAAAGTTACTGGTGCTGCCTCTCTCTCTTTAAGAGGCTACCTCCAGGTTTCTGGTATTACGATATCTGGAGCCGCTCCAAATCCTTGTAAAGAAATGGAGGATGACAGGCTGAAAGGACCCCCTGATCTTGCGCCCTGTAGCAACACATAGAGCCTAGCTACAACACAACCTCTAAACTCCAGGCTTCTCCCGAGCTGCCCTGCTAGACCTCAGTTATGCCATCCCCTGGGAACTGGGATGTGCCTAGTCGCAAATGCACCTCATCTTCCTGGCACTGCTGCTCACCACGCACTCTTAGACAGAGACCTGACTTCAGCCTCTTCTCTGAATCTCTTCCAGGGCCAGATGTCTCTTTCAGTGTGGTGGAGACTACAGTTCTTTGCCAACCATCCAGATGGGCGTACCAGGAGCAGTACTCACCCAGTCAAAGTACACATGTTCCCTCAAAACATCATGACCCCCTTTAGTCTCATAATAAATGTACAGCTCCATTTGACAGCTATAGCCAGGGGCTGGTTCTCACCTACAGGTCTTCCCTAAGCCCAGAATCCACATACAAATCCAGAAAAAAATGGAATATTTCTACTGAAATCATCAGCAGAGAAAGAGTTACGGCTTAGATTTAGATTGTCATCACTAGGCTTCAGGGTTAACAGCCCAATGAGGTGAATGGATAGCTCATATTTCCCAGCACTGTTGTTTCAGGCTCTCCATCTGCAGCCTCAATGAGAAAGCATTGCATCAGTTCACACTCAGATGGTTTTCTTTACAACCATAAAATCTCAAATGGGGTCACCAGGGTTATGCTCAGTTATGTACAAAGCCCTGGTTATTGCTGACATTAGTGGTTTTATTCATTGACTTTCCTATGAGGATAATCTCTCTCTCTCTGAGTTAATCTCCCTGAAGAACTCAAAGCTGTTAGCCCGATAAACCCAATTCTAAAATGACTGGACATGTTTTTTGCTTGATTCCTCCGCTTTAATTAGACTGTTTGGTTTTTTTAGACCAGTAAATAATTTAACTAACCATGGTGGTTTCTGACACTATTGATCCACAAAGATGAAATAGGTTTGTCACAGTCAAGTGAGCTAATAGCGCGCGTGTGTGTGTGTTAGCATGGACAGTGCCCTAGGTAGTATAGTTAAGCACAATTCAACATAATAGACTGGATTAATTTGTTCCTTTGAATCAAGGTTTTAGTACTTTGTAGGCAGAGTAGAAAAGCGAAACACACACTCTGTCTCTTGCGCTGTATCCCTGCTACAATCTACACCAGAAAGATTCCTCTATCAGAGAGCCGTGATTTCTCAAGTATTGTTGGGAAACAGTGTATTCTACCCCAATGGCCTTACTAAATCACCCAAGTCGCTAATCCTGCCACCAGCTTGACACAACTGAATGCAAATACTCTGGCTTAGCAACGTTATAAATGCCAAGGACTGCACACAACACTCCTCATGCTGGAAGAGAAGAGATTTGTCTTTTAAATTTCAACGCATTTCCCCACTTTTCCACAGTGGCATTCAGCAAGATGAGGAATGCGTCTTATTAAAATCACTCCCGAGCCCAGACATCCGCATGAGTAAATAGAATCAGTCAGCCAGCTCACAGAGACCAGAATGGCTCCAGACAAGCCACTCATTATACTATACGTCATTCCTGACTGGGTTATTAGCGTTCACCAATCCCGCTCTTAACACCTACACTTTTCATCAGCGCATCTCAAGGTGCTTTACAACGGAGGTCAGGACCATTGTCCTCGCTTTACAGGTGGGGAAACTGAGGCACGGAGACGGGAAATGTCTTGTCTAAGGTCATCATGCATGCCAATGGCAGACTGGAAATAGACCCCAGGTCTCCTGAGTCCTATCCACTAGGCCACACTGCCTCCCATAAAAATAACCACATAACCAGAGGGATTTAACTCCTCAACGCTTCTCCGTAGGTGCATTTAACAGGAGCCGAAACCCTGGTCTCCTTCCCCAGGCAAAGCTCCCAGTTGCGTCCATAGGAATTTAAATTGTCTAAAGGCTAAGTCATGGAATCTGGGCACCTACCTGCCCCCTTTGACAATCAGGGATTTGGGCTCCTCATAACAGGAACACAGAGAAAGGAAAATAGTACACAGCCTTTTAGAGCGTCTCATTTTTCAATTCAAATGAACTGGCCTTAGATTGTCTCTTATATAAATTGTGGCACCTGATCTGTTCAGAAGTTCATTCTGTAAATAGGCCCCAGTCTGCAGCCATTCCTCACGTGAGTAATCCCAGTGACCCCACTGAGACTGGGAGTGGCAGGATCAGGGCCTTTACGGAGTCTCAGATTTTAAAGCCAGAAGGCACTATCGTGATCATCTAGTCTGGCCTCCTTCATGGCAGAGGCCAGACAAGCTGCAGCTGAGGTTGCTGCCTGTCCGGTTTTTGGCTTCTGTGTCCGGGTGCCGTTTAGGGTTGCCCGGTCACCCCATCCCCCCCATGCACTCCAAGCAGAGCTGACAAGGGAAGGTTGACACAGCAGGCACCTGTTGGACATTTCTCATGAGCCAGCCCAGCACCAGGGGGGTCTCTCCTTTTTGGGGCATCTGTGAACAGGGGATGTCCCGGGGGCAGGGCGTGGGCCAGGCTCCGCAGAAAGCTGGAGCGGACTCTGAGCATTATTTATACATGCTAATTTCAGGGGGCAAACTCCACGACCCCCTCCACCCCAATTCACCAGTTCTTCCCCCGTTCCATCAGCTCTCTCCTGTCGCAAGTGCATTCATTCTCTAAGCCCCACTAATTCCACCTCTTCCAAGAGCACACATCCTCCCTCCCCTCCCAGCCTGTTCCCAACCCATCCTCCCCTACCCCACACCCAGTCCCTCACACAGGCTGGGCCGGGCGCCTTCCTCTTCTCAGCATAACTCCTGCGGCTGAACGAGCCAGACCTGCCTCTCCGTTCCTCTCCCATCGGCTCCTCCCAGCCCCCAGCCCGCTCTGGTCCCCTCACCAGAGCACAGAAACTGAGGGCGAGGCGGTCGCCTGGCTGGGGGTCAGGGAAAGACGGGCAGCTGGCCCAAAGCCAGAGACTCGCTCAGTGGCAATGGAGCCCGGGGACAGGCCGCGGAGCCGGCAGTGAGGCCTATCTCAGTGGCTCGGTGCTGTGGAGAGGATTCTCACCCAGCCAGTGGAACAATTTCCTCCCCAAGCCCTCCCCCATAGGGTTAATCTGAAGTCGCGACACAGCCCCAGGCTCTGTCACGAGGGCACAGCAGTGAGCCGGTTCGGACAGAGCAATCGCGGAGCCAGACCTGCGCCCCCTGCATGCCGCCGAACTTCCCGGCTTCAGCCAGGGCTGCAGATGGGCGGGAGATGCCACCAGGCAGGCTTCTCCGGCGGGAGCTGTGACGAGGCTGAAAGCAGAGAACAACGGCAGACACACACCAAAGTCTCATGGCAGCACATTTTGCGCCACATTCCGGCCCTCAGCCTGTACTGACAGCCGTGGCTAGCGGTAGGCTCCGGGAGCAGCCCCATTGCAAGCCAGGCAGGAGCCGGGCCTTACAGACCCTCTGAGTTCTGGGTCGGGCAGTTCTGCCTTTTGGGTGCTTTCTGAACTGACACTCCCACCTCTCTGTGGTTCACCCATTCCCAGTCCTCCCTATTGCTCTGTTCTGGGAGTGGGAGATTAAAATCCCACCCCCAAACCAAGAAACTGACCCCTGATCTTAATCTGGCTAATCCCCTTCTCCTGCTCTTCCATCCACCGCCATCCTCCCTCCTGATCCAAACGCTGTCCTGCCCCCACCTTTGCCAATCCTCCCCCAGACCCACGGCAGCCGCTGCTCTGCTGGGGCTAATTTCTTTTTTCACCTATCGCCCACTGCATGGCCTCTTGTGTCTCGTGAGCTTTAGCCCAGCTTTGACCTGCCGTTATGATCTGTTACGTTCACAAACCCCACTTTCCGCAATAGCCCCGCATGGGAGGGCACTACAGCTGTGTAGCATACAACCCTAATTTCAAAGGGCCCCCATGTACAATACACTTTCAGCCTGGCTTTCACCACGCCTCCATTTTTGCACCTGCAGGTTAGGATCCTGGGATATTTAAGTATCCACGTGTGTTTGTAACTCACAGTTGTCATGGATACAAACATCTGCAAGTGTAACATCGGGCCCACAATTATTTGCACCTATAAACTGTGGACTCAGAAAGGATCCTCAGCTGGTGTCGATCAGGAGATAACAGAAGACCTTCACCTGGTCCATACATCTCAATATCTGCTATCCCCTACGCCCAACACATCTTGCAGTAGATCAGCAGCAGTCACACAAAGCAGACGCCAGCCATACTGTCAGATATTGACCCATGCAGTTCACAGTCCTAGGGAAAGACGGCTCCAGGCAAGCCACAGGAAAGTAGACATCAGTAAGGTGGTCCTACTGCTCTATTTACATGCCAGCAGTCAATAGTCTGCTATCTCCTGAATAAATCCTTTGCTTCAGACCACACTAATTAAACTAGAAAAAAGAACCAATAAAGCAAGTTGACAAAGTAGAGCACAAAACCCATCTTTCTTTGAACAAAGCCATCAGTAACCAACCTACACTGATATTCTTTTCAATTTAGAGACACTCACAATGTGAGTAAGCCCCCAAATGTAACCTACTTTTTTTTTTTTTTGCATCTATATGCAAACTCCATGTAATTCTTTATATACAGCTTTGGAAAGCAAATAAATAACTGCTTCAATGATCTTTATTTCGAAGAACAAAATCGATGCCTCCTACCCAGCACTGGAAGAAGAGTGCGATGGAGGTAAAACATTTCATTAAGGAATCAAATTTCATTTCCAAGCTTCTGGGGGATTTTTATCATTACAGATGCTAAGAAATAATTATTGTAAAAATATGATTGACTCCTCCTAATCATAATATTATAAGATATTTTAGAGCAAATTATTCTGAATTATTATTATTAGCAAGTCCATTATGTAGATTGAGCTAAAGCCATGAAAAGATCAGAAGATATCTCTCAGTATTATTTTGGTGAATTTAATCCTGTAGCAAATTATAAGAAAAATATCCTTAACACTGAGCTTCAGCAGGGGTTTATGGAACCCCCATTGTTCATGTGGAATATCCTTTTGGGGCTAGATTATTATCATTCAGTGTTAGTAATCCATAGGTTTGGAAACATTAGATTTGTATCGGTAAATCTCAGTGAACATTGATTTTACCATACATGCACAAACCAATGAAAAAATATTTCCATTGATAATAATTGAAATGTGCAGATAGACAAAGTGTAAAAAAAAAAAAAAAAACAAACACACACAAAACCAGCTGTTTGAGAACTTGTTAGAGTTTGATTTAAGGATATTTACTTTGTATATTTTGATGTGATGTCAAAAATTTGTGTTTTAATGGTTATAAAGGGTTTAATTTTGAACCTCAACTTCTACTGTTGTTAAGTTATTATTGTCTGCTTCCTCACCATCCAATTCCCCCAGAACTCCCCACAACTGTCAAAACTGAAATTGATCAAAATAAAAAAATGCTTCAAAATAAACATCGATATTAGCCGTCAAAATTATAATAAATAAAAATGGAATTCTGCCAAGCCTAGTAATGCAATATCACCTCTAGGCTCCTGGCCCAGTCAGCCCCCTGTGCACTGGGAGCAAGAGAAGATCATCCCCCAGTGAGCTGACAGCTAGCCGAGACGGGAGGACGGCAATGCCATTTCGCCACAGCTCTCGAAGTGGTGAAATTTGTTTTCGTTCCAACTTGCCACAAAGACCCGACCTTTCAAACACCTTCATGCAAACAGAGTTGGGTTGAAATGAGCTTTTACTGTTCAGGAAAAGGGTGTTTATCACCTATGGTGTGGAAGCGCCATGTTCAAGCCACTGATTCAGAGCAGTTTTGCATCCTGGATCATTCTGAATGATGCAAACCTGGGACTTGAACCTTGGATTTGCAGCTAATGTTAAAATAGATATAGGATAAGGCTTGATATAAGTAGGATAGCAGTATGGGGGTATAACAGGGGTGTGTATTTGCTTGTTGTAGGCATATGGGTAAAATGTTGGGATTGATTAAGTCCTTCAGGCCCCAGGCCTGTAACATATTTAGCTTATCCCAACAGGGCCTCAGGCCTGAATTAGGCTGCCACCAGTAGCTAACTGATAAATAGCCTGGTACCCGTACAAATTTTCGGTTACAGTAAATAGATGTGCTCACTGCTGATCTTTGGAAAATATATCTTGCAATGTGCCAGTTAAAGCTGGTTAGAATATTTCTGAGATTTTTGCAGACACAGGGTATCAGCAGTGTGCTAACCACAAGTAGTTATGTAAATGTTAATGAGTATAAGGGGGACTATGAAAAATGCGGGACCCCAAATTTAGTGGGGTTTGGAAGTATAGATACCAAAAAGGGGTTAAAACCTTCATGAACAAGTCTGAACCCCAGCGGGTGTCAGCATAACTCATTAGCAAAGATGTTGCCTGGCCTGCGTGCTGTGGGAGACACCAGGATGACAACCCCCGTGATGAGGAGGACAACGAGGATGAGGATGATGAAGAGAATGACTGACACCCCGGGGGGGTCCCTAAGCCAGGAGACGTGACTGATGCAAGTACCAGTTTGTATTATCACCCTATCTTCTGTTCTGTGTCCGTGTTTGTGGCATGGTTTATCTGCCTAGGGACATTATTACTAAACGGATGTGCAATCAATTTAACCTGCTTCTCGCATGCTCCTCCTGGCTCTCATTCTAATGATATTGGCAAGAATCTTCCTGCTCTTACAAACCACTGTAACCACTGTGGTCTGAGGTATCAATCTATCAGTCAGACGTGGTCAATGCCTCAATCAGGCTACAGTCGCCTACATCCCAGGCCAGGGACCCTAGCCACCAGGGTATAGAGATAGACCCATCCGTTATTACACCTATTGGGCATTATTCTGAAAGCACCGTTGGGGCTCCCGCTGGGGATCAGGCCTAGAGGGGGATCTGTAACACACACTCACCTGTGTGCATGTAGGAAAGCCCCAAGAAATTAATTCCTCCAGCCTGCAGAGCAAAACTGAGCCCATCTTGGCACTCAGAGATTACAGAGCTTTATTCTGATCTGACTTACAACACCACATCAGTGCAATTAGTCCTGAGTTACAGCAGTGTGACAGCCCAGTTCCTTGATGATTGGGTCGTGAATATCTCAGACCGTGGATAAGAATGGATTCATTCGAAATGTTGTAGAACGATAATACCGCTGCATATCAAGAGCTCATTTCCCCGGGAGCCCTGGAGCAAGAGTAAATTGCACACCCAGAGAGCGTGCTGTAGTATACACAGAGGGTCCATAACAAAGGGAACGGTGCTGATGTCGGGCTGGAACAAAAGAATCCCAGGATTTTAGGATTCTAAGGAAAGTGGTGATTTGCTGGGCTGCGTGGTGTATACTAAGCAGCACTGGAGCTACAATACAACAGGCAGGTGTCTAGAGAAGCAAAATTTTAAAGACAATGTCTGGGAAGGCTGGGTGTTTCCTCTGTGACAAGGGGAGACAATGGAGCTAAGGAACTGCTGTTAATCAGGGGGTAGGAATCGACCGTCATTCAAAGCAGCTGAGATAAGAGGATATTATCAGGGAGACAGGGCCCCATTCTGCACTCGAGCAGCAATCATGCTGTCTCACAACCCGATTTCTGAAGAGAAAATTGGCCCTCCATTCAAACTGACTGGCAGGCTCATTATTTTTACACACACGCGGCTGGGCTTATATTTTGCTTCTGGCCACCAAGTCAGTCACTTCCTTATCGTCCTGGGGCCCGGGTTTTCTTTTTCCATCACGGAGTAATGAGAGGGGATGATTGGGAGACACAGTGCTGCCTGGTCCTCCGTGCTGCCTCTCAGACCTATCCCAAGCCTCACTGTATCCTTTGCCTCATTGGCACTGTGCTAAGATGTCGCCATCAGGCCTATAAGGGGAAGAGAAGAGGAGTCATTCAATGCAATTACCCTCCCACACTTGCTCCTTCCCCTCCCCCCAAAAGGAGCCTCTGATGTGACATCTCAAGGGAAGAATTGGTTTCTGAAGCTCAGCTGAATTGCCGAATAAGAAGATTCAGTTTTGAATACCCATGCCCCTTGTTTTTAAATTCTAGTTGCAGGCCTCTTAATTAGTAGAGTTTCTCATTTAGTAGGAGGAGGAGTTTGTGGTAATACCTGCAATTTGCTAAGCATTTCCTAGTCATTCAAGAAGGGACCGTCCTGGCCCGAAGAAGCAAAGAGTCTCATGATAGACAGAAAGGCAAACAAGCAGACAGAGGTCAGGGAAAGGGAACAACCAAAGGGATCAACATGCTGGGCAGCAAGGCAGGAAGGGTGGGGATGGGGGTGTGTCAAGAGTGTTTTAATGTTGGAATAGTACAATGCTGACGGATGCATTCAAAGAGGTCAAGCCATGCATGGGGGAGCGATGTGGAAGAAGCTACAGAGGTGATTGTGTGAGAGACGAGCGTAACAGCAAACAGGTGAACATGGATGGAAACATTCCTGGAGTTGAGGAATTTACATGGCTAGTGAGAAATTACTGGGAAGTTTATTATATTTTTTTCCTCTCCCTTTGTTTTATTTTTCTCTCTGGCCACCCGTCATTCCATTCAGCGTTATGCAAAATTTCTAGACTTCCCCAGCAAATGCATTGTTCCAGCTTAGCAGGACAGGGAGGTGAAGTATCGGAAACACGAAGGCACTGACTGTTACAAAGCCTTTGAGAATGGATTTGAAGATTTGAGTTCATGTGCATTATGGAGATGTTGTAATGTAATAGAGATTCACTTCAGATCAATAATTTATCTCCTGCTTCCCGCTGCTATTTTCTTTGATCATTATGCCCCTCTGCAAAAGGTGCTAACCTCGCAAATGTTTGGAAAGAATCAATTGCAATCTAATTCTATGTACAATATTACTGTGAGCACACGGCATTTACTGCACAGAGGCGAGCCAATTCTCTCTGCTAGATGCAGATTTTAAAACCACCATGGAGCCTGTCTGCTCTTCCTTCTGATCTTTCAAAATGTATTAGCACCTCTGATTTTTTTTAAACCATCTTTTAAACCTGAATTTCATTATGAATGGCTCCTTGGAGGTGGACTTTCTGTTCCATTAAAATCTGCTTAATGGAGACAACAGATGCAGTTTTAATACACTGAACATTTTTCATAGTCCAGTGGCACTTCACAGCAGAGAACTGTGCAGAAATTAGCACTTGAGATGACCAGAGTATATCCATTTGATGCTGATTGCTGTTGTGTAGTTTGAAGATTAGCTCTCCCATGCAAGCTCGGATGGCCAATAAGACTCATGCAAGGGCACTTGTGGCAGGGCTGTCTTTGAAGTGCAGCACTTGCTGTTTTCTGCATGTGCATTTGTCCTGGCCCTGGACAATGGTGTTTTCTTCTAACAATGGGACACCTTAGTTCATTCACCCTCCTTCAGTGTTTCCCCAGCTGGGCTGAGAAGTATGGCCTTCTAAAGGGCTGTATAGTAACCCACAATGCTGCTGCCTCTCTCCTGCAGTGGAGTAATCCATGTCCTATTCTGCCCTATGTCCAGGTTCGCTGCCACAGCGTCCTGTGCTATCACATCTGCTGCTTTGCTCTCCACCATCATCACAGAACTTGCCTTCACCCACCTCATACAGCCGGTAGTTTATGTTGTTTGAGCAAGAGCGCCTATCCCTGTAGGATAATACATGCACACATGGGGGGGGGGGGGATTGCAACCATAGTAACACCAACCTTGTCAAGGGACCCTGAAGGAGTAGAGATTAAAGGATGGCAGGCCAGAACCTTGTTAGGATGCTCTCAGCCTTGCCCAGCAGACCGCTAAGCTCAGGTCACCGCCCCCCCAACAGACCACACCATAAACTCAATCAAGGAGGCACACGGCAAGCTAGCACCCAACAACAACAAACAAACAACAAACTGTCCCGTCCCCCCCAGCGTCATGCAATTGCTCCTCCTTCTCCTGGAGAACTTCCTCACAACATTCCCGTTTGCTGCTCCTGCTTGCTAGCCAGTTGACAACAGCCTCACTTGGCCAGGCCACAGAAGGGAAATTCGAGGCAGGAAAGAGTTGTTGAGGTTTTTTGAGGAAGTGATAGCGGCTTAAAACTCAAGTCATCATGGAAATTGAATCCTAATTCCTTTACCCATGGATTCACTGCTCCTTCTCCCAATTTTAGCTGAAAAATTGTAACCTGCTTTTCTAAGCTTTAAACCGGTTTCATGCTGCTCTAGGGTGCTCATGAACTGTGCCAGGAGAGCCCAGATAATGTCTGTTTATTCTGAGAACTGGTACAGCCCAGCTACCAGCGGTGCAAGCTTACCCTCCACATGCTTTCTCAACTCCAAGCCCAGTGAGTTCTTGACTTCTCAACGGCCACTTCCCAAAACAACCCACCAGTGGTGGTGGTTTCATTCACAAAGCAGGACGTTATTAAACTCTGTGCACCGCTCTGTCCATGCGGCTGAGTTGCTTCCAGCCTACCTCCCTGTGTTCCCTCTTCCACTGGTGTCCCGTCAGTAACTCTCCCTCCAAGGAACATGGGCCCTCTGACTCCAGCTCCACTGACCCTAATACAGTGGGGATGGTCTCTGTGGTGCAGACCTCTTTTCACTGGAAAGTGAAGCAAGCCCATTGGCCTCATTTCACCCAAGACACCAAACAGTCACCAGATGGTAACATTTTTTGGTCCCTACCAACCTGTGATGGATTTGAACAGTTGACAGGTGAAAGATTATAGATGTCATTACCCCAACCCAAGACTGGATGCCTTTCTGGAAGATCTGTTTTAGCCAACGCAAGTCATTGGGCTCAATGCAGGGGTGACATTTTATGGCCTGTGATATACAGGAGGTCGGACTAGATGATCTGATGGTCCCTTCTGGCCTTAAACTCTCTGCATGGATGAACCCTTACTTGAGACATGCCGTCGTCCTGCAACGGAATATTCTAGAGATACAGTCTACACAAGCTAATGTCTCCCCATCTTGCAAATCCATCTAAACAAGCCAGTATGGTGCGATTTCATTTGGCAATGACACAAAGCATGGAGACTCTGGCGTTTCTTCTGGTGTGACAGTCTTGCTTTCTGATGGCGACCGTAATATGCAACAGCAATAGCTCAATATATTGAGAGTTTTTATATGTCTCTCTTGTTTCCTTCCCTGTTGGCCAATGTTTCATCTATTCATTTGTGGTACTTAGATGTACAGCTATCACCCTGTTTACTTATTGCCTTTATTACTTATAAGTGGTAGCATTATTACTTTAAATAAAATGATTTTCAGAATAAAATAAATGACTCAATACAGTTCACTAATCAATGTGTCTGACACCGTATTTCACGTGCAGATCAATTTGACTTAAGAATTAGTGACTTGTGTTGAAGCATATTAATTACAAGTTTCAGAGTAACAGCCGTGTTTGTCTGTATCCGCAAAAAGAAGAACAGGAGTACTTGTGGCACCTTAGAGACTAACAAATTTATTAGAGCATAAGCTTTCGTGGACTACAGCCCACTTCTTCGGATGCATATAGAATTCTATATGCATCCGAAGAAGTGGGCTGTAGTCCACGAAAGCTTATGCTCTAATAAATTTGTTAGTCTCTAAGGTGCCACAAGTACTCCTATTAATTACAGTTCATATAGAAACAAATACCACACAATGTATTGTGATTTTCATAACAATGCATTACTCAGGCAGTCAGACAGTCCAATATTCCACATGTGCTACACCATCGCCTAAAATTCCTCTTCTTCCTTTTCCTTCTATCCCTAGATCTCAGAATAAACATTTCATTTTTTCTTAAATTCGTGACTAGCTCTTTCAAAAAGGTTTAGCGTTTGCGATACTCTTTATGAAGGATGCTGTCAAAGTGCTCTCAATTGTCTTATATTGTCTACAGAGTTTCCTGTACAAAACAATAGATGTGTTACTTGAGTCCTTGACTGTCATGCACAATCCATTTCATCCCAGCTGCTGCTCATTTGCATTGGTGACAAGTTACAAGTTTCAAACAGTAATACGTCGAAGTGCATTATGGAACTTTTAGTGCATAGTAGCAGGGTCCACACAGCCAGCTGGTGTGCGGCAGGCTAGTGTGCCGTACCTTTACATCCTGGCTTGCTGTGCATTAAGTCTCCATGTAGACAGGCTCCAAGTAGCATGACCCATCACTTACTTGCTATCGCAATGATGAGGTTTTTTTGGTACCTAAATCTATATCTATGTGTGAGTGTAGGGGAGAGAGAGAGAGAGAGAGAGAAACCTTACATAGCTTCCCCTCTGAGAGCAGATCTATGCTAATCAAAAGTGCTAATATGTCTAAACATGAATATGAAGATAATTTTGGATGTGATGGGAGTAATATATGGGTGGCGTGATTTTATCGTTATTAAGCTGTCAATCAAAAGCTTGTTATACATGGATTGGGTGACAGATCCAGGTACAACAAGCTTCAAGACAACAGCTCAATTACACTGAACGTCAGTCAGGTTGGGGTTCTGCTGCTATATGTACATACATACAGCAACGGTTTATTGCAAAAATGTCTGTGGTTGAGGCTATGTCTTCTTCTTTTCATACATCTTAAAAACAGCAATGGTAGATTTCCAAGTCTACGTTGGCAATACAATTAATTGCTTCAGGTGATGTGGAATGGATGGAGTGGATGGCAGAGATATTACTGGAATATGACTATTTGGGGACATTGATTGATTAAGGGTTCCATAGTTCGAAGTCTGTTTCCACAGTAACAAATAGGTTTATGTCTCAGTCCCCAGCTATGGAGAGGTTAGGCACATCTGCCATGTGATGTTGGGAAGTAATTCAAATCACACCATGTTTTCTGTGAAGTGAAAATCCATTGTGTTCTTTAGCTGGGTCCTTAATGAGGTGTTTATTCCGGATGTTGACATCCTTCCAACTTGCTCACCATTAATCTTTGCAGGGAAGCACTTAGTCTTCAAGGTCTTTTGTGCTGCAGGCCAAGAAGGTTTTCTGGATTTGAGTCAGAAACTTGGTATATTATGTAGGTCTTCATGTATTGGAAGATCCTTGTTCCCTCAAATATGGTGGAACTCCCAAAGAATTCTCAACTCATGGCCAATTTTGGTTGGGTGGATATGCACAAGTACAGGAAGCCATGGTTCTGACATTGATTTTACTGTGCTGTAATAACCCACATGACAGCGTTAAGCTGAGAATCGACAAGTGAGATGTGAGAGCTATGGGTTCAGACAGGTGAGCAACATCCTGCAGTAGAGTAGACAAGGGCCAGCGAAGAGGTCCGTAGAGTTTTTGCATCAGTTTCCCAGTTTGTTCCCGCCAGTTTCTGAATGAGACGTGGTATGTGAGGCTTGGGTCTAATGTTACACAAAGATATTCCGGGGTGGCATTGTGTCTTATCTTCTGGCCACAGAAATCCAGGTGCAATTCGACCTTAGCCTTTCAACTGGTCAGATGAAATGCTGACACAACAGTCTTATTAGGCTTTGGCTTTAGTGGTCAATAGAAGAAATATTCTTCCATGATTTTAAGGATAGATTTTAGTTAGAATTTGTTCTATGGTAGATAAATACCATGCCTGAGGAGTCAGAGCAATGTCATCAGCCTAGGGAAATTTCTGTGATGATATTCAGGGAAGGTTGCCGCTGGTCCTAAGATTGATCCCTGTGGTAGGCCATCCATGAGAGTGCGTGGCCTGCTGCTCCGGCCAGCAAGGAAAACACACGACCTTACAGTTGGACAGAACTTCTCAGAAGAATTTTATCATTGCGTTCCATGGGATAATTTTGCTGGCTTTCAGGAGAAGACCTTCCTGTGTAGGGTGTCCTAGGCAGCAGAGAAATCTAAGAAAGCTGCCCCAGGCTTGAGTTTTTGTTGGAATCCCACCTCAGTGTGTGTTGTCAAGGCTAATCTTTGGTCAGTGCAGCTGCAGCCTGGTCAGAAACCCACATGTTCATTCAACTACATTGATCTCACAAGCAGTGTAATCCTTGCCAGGAATATTTTCTCCAGAAGCTTGTACAATATGATATAGGTGGGTAAGATGGAGGATTACTTGTTGGCTTTCCAGACTTGGCAGTGCCAATAACCATAGCCTCATGCCAGGTTCTTGGGACGAGCCCTGGGGAATGGATTTTGGAGAACAATGCTGCCAGCCATTCCCATCCCTTGGCTCTAGGGTTTTTAAGAAATTCTGGAAAGACACCATCAAGTCCTGCAGCTTTCCTGGCTTTCATGAGTGAAAGGGTCTTATTTACCTCCTCAACAGTGAATGGCAATGATAGGGGAGAAGGGTAGAGCGCTGCTGCCTATTTGTCAGAGCTCTCTGCACACGTTGCGCTTTATAGGCTTGTCCCCTGGTGGTTTTGAGTTCATGAGGAGCGTTCTTGCAATCCCACCAGCTGAGACTTCAGGGTTTCTATCTTTCATTGGGTTTACAGCCCCAACCTGTCACAACAACAAGTTTTGCAGCTGCAGTGAGTAAAGTCCAGAGCTTCAGCTGTCTTGATCCATTTTTGATGGCGCACTAAATTCCGAGACCCTAGCAGGGACTTGGCAGTGTTTGGGTCACTCGATGTTTGGTTTTCCTTTAATAGCCTTTCCGTTTCTGATTTGCAGCATGGAGTTTATCTTTTTCGATAGCCATGAGAATTTTTCTTTGAGGTTATTCAGCTGATCTGAGTGAAATGGTTGGCGTTTTCAGTCTTCAGTGGAATCATATTGATGGTGTCCTCAACAGTCACAGCAAATCCTGACCAGTTTGCCTTTTGAAAATTCCATAGTGATTTGGGCCAGGCCAATATGGATGATCACCGTTCGATGTTGACTGTGTAGAAAGTTGCTAAGAATAGTCCTGGAGGCATTCTGAGGGATCCCAAATGGTCTGTGGTGATGAAATACCAATCTGGGCTGTAGTCTCTGATCCAGCAGGCAGAATGAAAAGTGCTTCTGTCTTTCTCATCCATAAGAAGGTCTTTAATGACCATTTCACAAGTGCCTCGCCCACGGTATCATTACTATAATAGCCCCACATCTGGCCTGGCTATTGAAATCACGGCCATATAGGCTGTGGGTAATGTGAGAGAAGGCCAGTCTGTATTCGGGGTTTATACACGTTAGCCACTGTTATCTTGTCCGTTCTTATTGAGAAGGCAAAGGTTCTGGAGTTGCTCCTATCGTCTACCGTGTTATAATCTTTGATGACCTGCTTGATGTACATGGCAAGGCCATGTTTTGAGTGATGGAGGGAGGCAATGTGATTTTAGCTGGCAATACAGCAGCGTGTGTCTTGGGAGCCATCTTTAAAATGAGCTTCTTGTAGGGTGATGACGTCAATCATGTTGTCTTGCATATTGTGAGCTAGGTTGTGGCTTTTAGGTCGAGACATTCCTTCAGTTTTCCACCGGCAAATTCACAGAACTGGGCTGACTGTTCTCTTAAAGGGTTCTGGAGGGAGTCACCCTTTGCAGGGTAACTATATCCATTGCTCAGTGCAGTCCTGGATTGAACAGCAATGTTCGGATGCTGACTTGATGACACTGTTTGTGCCTTAACACATACCAGGGCAGACCGTGAGAAGGTTGCCATCACCTGCCCCATTGTGTCTTTGTCTCTTGCGAGTAGTGTAGCCACCCAAAACTCATGCTGTTAAAACCTTTATATCCCCACATATACTACCTCTCTCTTTCTTTCTGACACAGACACCGGCCCTAAAATGGAAACAGACTATTTGGCTCTCTCACATGAAGCCCAGTGTAGGTTTTTCCACCTTCCAATGCTGGGTTGTACACTTTCCTGTTCAGTACCCCAAGCGTATAGACTGATTTTCACTGCTAGGATTTTCTCATTTCAAATCCATGCCCTGGGGTAGCATATATTTAAAAAGGCCTGGACCAGGTCAGCAATTATCGGTATTTGCCCATTACTCTGCATAAGACTTTCAAAATCTCCTCTGAGAAACAGCCGAACGCACTACAAGATCTGAGCATCCATTAAACAGTACTGCTTTCAAATGTACACTGCCCACATAAAAGAAGAAATGCTAGCCATAAATCGGTGAAGTCTCTCAGGTGAACCATACAACCTGGGCAGCAAGAGGCCGCAGGCTTTTCGTTTGCCGAAAGAAAGGGTTGATTTTGTGAGTGGAAGGATGGTCTTGTGGTATTGGCACAGGCCCAGGAGACCTAATGCACATCCAGCTTCTTGTGTAGAAATGGTAGGATCCCCAGAGGCCCTGAGCACCTGCTGTTGCTATTGACGTCAGTGGGAGCTGCAGGTACTTAGCACTAACACCGAACATTTTTCAGACTAAACTTTTTTTGTTTTGTTTTTTCTGAAAAATGCTGATTTGGGTTAAAAAAAGTCACAAATTCATGTAAATTCACCAAATGGTTTTCTGAGGAGGGAAGAAAAAAAAAAATCTCCCCCCCCCCTTGAAATATTTCATTGTGATATTTTCAAAACAAAACCTTTCGATTTTTCTATTCAAAATGACTTTTGAAATTAGCTTCAATTTTCTTTTTTTAAGTTAAAAACTCCGAAACAAAACATTTTGTTCTATCTAAACCAAAAGAAAATTGACTTGTTGGTTATCCAAAAATTCCAAAAATGTTCTTTTCAGGTCAACCCAAAACGAACTTTTTACTGGATTTTTCAGAACAGCCAGAAAAACAAAAAAATCAGTTATTGGCACAGTTCTACTCTATCAGAGCGCTAACTGAGACACCAGAGTTTGACTGCCCTGGGTAACTTTAGGCCCAAAATCTCAGAGAAAGCCAGGAAAATGCCGAAGTTACAGTCCCTGCAGCAAAGTTAACTTCATCACATTGCACATTCTGACTATTTTATGGAAAACATT
The DNA here is from genome assembly GCF_027887155.1 of Malaclemys terrapin pileata. NCBI lineage: Eukaryota > Metazoa > Chordata > Testudines > Emydidae > Malaclemys > Malaclemys terrapin. Next base: position 11,660,053 of record NC_071510.1, on the reverse strand, counting down.
CAAACACAGAAGCAGGAATACAATATGCTACATCTTCAGCAAACAGGCTAGGATATGAAATACTGGAACATGGCCTAGTTAAGGTTGCTGAAAAAGATTAACCGTTATCTTTCCTGACTTTCATTGGCTTTGAGTGTGCATCCCACCTAGGCGCTACTTAGGTCCTCAAAATAGGACTTAAATGGGGAACAGGCACAGAACCCTCTGCCCATGGGTACATTTGTTGGTTGGCTGGCTGGTTTTTCCAATGGAAATTTTTGACTTTTTGGTGAAAAATTAAAACCAAAAATTTCCAAAAATTTTGGAAACACTGCAGCAGTGCCTCAGGGGTACTGTAACTGAGGTGCATCGTTCCCTCCTTCTCTATGGGCTGGGTTCCCTGGCTGGACTACATCTCTGATGACACTCTACTGTGAGCAGCTGTGGTACATCATGAGAGTCCCATAGTCACAATGCATCATGGGATATATAGTCCAGTTGGGGAGTCTGTCTCAGAGAGGAGAACTAGGGGCATGAGGCACAGGGGTGGTGTTTCCAATTTAAATTTTTTTTTTCAATTTTCAGCTAAAAACCGAGGGAGAGGGGATCAGTTTTCAGATGTTGGAATTTTGACGATCCCCCTCCCCTCCCCCCAAAAAATCAATATTTTCCACAGAAAGCGGACATTTCCTGAAAAAATTAATCTAATCAAAAATCCAATTTTCTATCAAAAGTTGCGATGGAAAATTTTCAGCCAGGCCCTAGTGGAGACCTGTTGGGTGGGTGATCATCTAAACTGTTTCTACACACATCAGACTGGCTGGTTGGGTTGCAAATCATTTGGGAAATCAGTTTGCCTGCACTTCTGTCTGTCTGCTGATTGATTGATTTGTGGAGTGTACCAGTGTAACCATCTTTTGCCCAGGAAGGAGTATATCTGAGAGGGGTATGTGGTGCAGGAGAGACACACACAGTCAGAAAGAAAGAAATCCTTGTGACGCTAGCTGCGTTCTAGTTTTTAATTTTAAAAATAAATGGAGTCTCATTCATCAAATACCTAATTATGGCTTTTCTTTAAAGCAGGTGTTGTCTGTTATGTGTGTCGATGGGAGCCGGGTAATCAGCCGAGCTTTATCCTTCCATTGTACATATTTCAGGGCTCCCATAACGTCCCTCACTTCCTATTTAACAAAGCTGGATTCATTATCACATTCACGTATGGTTACTGCAGAGTCTTTTATATCTTGGAGGCGCTGTGAATCTGTTTAAAATGGCTTTGCAGCAAGGAGCGACGCTATTTAATCATGCTGGCAAGCGACTAGACAGGCCAGTGTTCCTGTGCTTTCCTGAACACCAGAGTAGGCCGCACAGTCACAGATAACAGTGCGTTCACTACGGTTGTGCTTTCATGGTTGGGCACCACCCAGCAGCTGAACCCACCCGGTACAGACACAGACACAGCCAGCACTGAGATGATAGTGGAGGGGTGGGGAGAAGGAGGCAAATATGATTAAGAGGGAATTTTTTAAAATTACTATTAAAAAAACCCAGCCACCCATGTTGTCCCACTGATTTCATTCTTGTCGTAAGGTCTTGCTGGACCGGGTATGGAAGAGGGGCAAAGTCTGGCCCTGAATGATTTTGTCACTAAAGCCAACCACAGCACACTATCCCCTCCTACTGTTCGTTACCTCCACTCCACTGGCTGCCTCTTGTCTGTAGTTATGTTTGAGAGGCAGGGACCACATCTCCTCAGCCTAGCTTGACTCTTCCTCCACAGAGAGCGCTCTGGGCTCCCCCTGAGCCATGCAGTACTCCCAGCCTGTTCAGAGTGGAAGCAGTCACACAGGGTGATGGGAATCTCTGAAATTATTCAATAAAAACAATTTGGGAAATCGGAGATGGAACGTTGGGCCAAGCGTCTCATACCCGGCGCCTCGATCCGTGTTTAGACAGCTACACTGGCACTTTTACAGGGGCTAAGTGCACAGATCCCATTAACTTTCTAATTAACACTCCTAGCTTCCTTTGAAACCCCCAGCCCTATAGAATAGATTCAAGGGCTGGCATTAGGGGATGGCAAGCAGGTCAATTGCCTGGGGCCCCAGGCCACAGGGGGCCCCGTGAAGCTAAGTTACATCATAGCTACAGAGTCACTGGGTAAATGTAATGCGAGTATGACAGTAATTTAATCTCTATACGGGAAATAAATCACACTAAAGCAGATATGTTCAAACTGGGGGAGTGCCTCGTTAGGGGGGCGCAGAGGAACATTCAGGGGGAAAGCAGCAATGCCAGGCGGCTCGGGCTTCTACCCCAGGAGCTTCAGCCATCAGCGGTGGGGGCCCACTCCTTATTTTCTCTCCTGGGCCCCAATGAGTCTAATACCGGCCCTGATAGATTCATGGGTTAATGACAGTCAGTGGGAGCTGCTGGGTGCTCTGCACTTTTGAAAATCAGGCTTATTATTCAGGTGCCTAATTAGGAATTTAGGAGCCTGACTTCAGGCCCTCACTGTTTTAATCCTGACCTTATTCTTTTTTCCCCAGTCCTGCTGCAGCATTCGATGCTGGTCCCTGGGAAAGGCATGCCTGCTGCACGCTGCAGAAACCATACACAGCACACGCAGGCAGCCCTGGGCTTTACCGATCTACCACATGCTACTGCGACAGTCAGACAACGTTTCAGTTCACCTGAATCTGATACCCCCTGAATAGGCTATAAAAGACCTCAGTGAAAATTCACCACAAACTCCAGTGCGACAGATACGGTTCTTTAGCGACTAAGGGGTTATTCAAGATTCACATTCACGTCACTGTCCCTGATCCCACTAGTGTAGCAAGCGTGTTTGAGCCATTCTATAGCCGTACAAGGCTACAACGCAGCAGCGCTGTGATTCATGTGCTCTCTGCAGCAGGCTGGCTAATACTCGCCCTGAGTTAAAGGCTGTCTACATTTGTTTACATCCCTGACAGATGAGATAAAATGCCGTTTTACAAAGTTCTCAGCAGAACAGGGAAAGATCCAGGGTCTCCTGATCTTTCTGACCTCTGCTGATTCCTAGCATCTATTGACTCTGAAGTTTACAGAGATGTTCGTTTCTTCTGCAGGCAATTCCCCGGGGATGATGCAGCTCATCTCTGTTAGCAAGTTCCAGGTTTGCCAGAACTTTCTAGTTATTTTCTAGCCCCTGAAACTTTTTG